>NC_133328.1:469299156-469625562 GCF_042186555.1 Aquarana catesbeiana
GGTCTTACATGCACTTTAATATGACTTTGATAGGGTACTCAGGGGTTAATTGTTTCACGGTAGTGGAGCTAGGTTTCATCCATGCCATCCATTTTTGATTCCCCAGTTTTGATTAGCTTATATTTGCATATTCTTCGGTCTTGCTGTTTGCTGTTTCTTCAGTCTTCTGCCGTGACAAAGAAATGGAGCCTCGAAATGTTGCAGTGGGGACTGAGATTGTTTGCCTCCTTCCAGCACAGTCCTCAGCTTTATGGATTTTGATTAGTGAGATGTCCCTTCCTGTGTCATCTCTTCTTGTGACATCATTTCCAGCCTGGTTGACAGCTCTGGTTTGGAATATACACTATTCACCATTGGCATTTTCCTCCCGGTTGGTTCATCTTTCCTCCCCTTTGTTCACCTGGTTTCCACAGGTGACATAGATGGTAACTCGCTTCACCAACAGTAGGTCACATGTAGGCTGTGGATTTGTTACACTTTCTGGATGTAAGTGGCACAATATAAATGTTTTTATCTTTACTGTCAATAAAGAGGAAATTGTACTGTGTTAGCACCTCCTTCATGTTCAATATATGAATTTTTGGACCGTTCATAATAGTTTTGGGATTTCACATAAAACTGATGAATTTTCTCATAGACTACATTTCATCTGGTTACCCATGCAACAGTCTTGCACCATACACCCACAACAACATTGTCAGGTCCCACACTTACCAGACAGATGAGTCCACTTGGGCAGAGGGTAGGCTCCCTTACGTATCCGATTCGGGGCCCCTGGTAGAGTAGACAGGAGGCCCGCGAGTGCGGAATGGTATGAGGGCCTGAAGTTAGAGTCCTGGAGCACGGTGGTCTGGCAAGCAACCGGTAGAGCTTCAGACTTGGTAGAGCAGATGCTGAGCAGGAGTTAATCAGGCTTGGTCACACACAGGCAGGGGTTGGCAACGGGCTGGCGGCAACGGTACAAGGGAGAAGGCAGAAACGAGGTCAAACAAGCCGGGGTCGGGCTCAGGCAGCAGTCAAGGAAGGTCCAAGGAAGGTCCAAAGGTAAGCCGGGTCACAACGGGTAAACACTACGGAGATACAGGAACACAGGATGATCACGGAACAAGACACAGAGCTGTTTGATCAGGCAGCACCGAGTCAGTGTAGAGGCAGGCTTCAAATAGGCTGATTGGCGCCAAACGCCGCGCACGTGCGCGCGCCGATTCGCCAAAGCGTGCCGCGCCCCCGCACGCGCCCGAGCGCGCCCCCGACACCAGCGTGCACGCCCACACTACCAGGCATGTCAAAGGCAGCGCCCACAGGCATACGCGCGCTAGCGCGAACGCGCGTACGCACGAACGCCCGGACGCCACCCCGCACGCCACGGCCGGTCAGCCCAGACGCGCCGGCGCCCCCAGGAACACGCGCCCCAGCACGCACAGGGACACGAGCACCAGCGCGCACCGGCGCCCAACCAGGTAACCTCTCTGACAGTGCCCCCTCCTCAAGGGCAGACTCCGGATGCCCAGTTGGGCCATCTTTGAGGCATGAGAGGTTTTAAAGGATTGCAGGAGTTCTCTGGCATGTAAATTGCTTTCCGGCTCCCACGAATTATCTTCGGGTCCATAGCCCTTCCATTTTACCAGATATTGCACCTGATTGTGCCTTCTTCTGCAATCTAGAATTGCTTCCACTTCGAACTCCTCCTCGCCATCAACCATAATAGGTTTGGGTGGACCAATGCTGCGACCAGAAAAGAAGTTGGGGGTGACCGGCTTCAGGAGGGACACGTGGAATACTGGATGTATCCTCAGGGAGTTAGGAAGGTCAAGTTCGTATGCCACATTGTTGATTTTCCTTTTGATCAAGAAAGGACCCAGGTATTTGGGGCCCAATTTCCTGGATGGGCAGGCCAACTTGAGGTTAGCGGTAGACAGCCAGACAGAATTGCCGGGTTCTAGAACAAGTTCCCCCCGTCTCTTCCTGTCAAAGATCTTCTTGTAATCTTCCTGAGCCTTGGTCATGGTTTCCCGCAGCAATTTATTGTTGTTAGAGAAGAAATCCAAAGTTTTGGACACTGCAGGAACAGGACACTCGGGGAATGATCCAGGCAAGAAGGATGGATGGAAACCATAATTGGCATAAAACGGAGACTGGTTAGTAGCTGAATGTAGAGAGTTATTATAGGAGAATTCTGCGATGGGAAGCAGGGAGGCCCAATCATCCTGGGAGAATGCAGAAAAACAGCGGATGTATTGCTCCAAGGTTTGGTTCGTCCTCTCGGTTTGTCCATTTGACTGAGGGTGGTAAGCCGAAAAGAATGACAACTCGATTTCAAGAGCGCCACAAAGGGCCCTCCAGAATCTGGAGGTGAACTGGACGCCCCTGTCTGAAACTATATTGGTCGGGACTCCATGCAGTCTGACGATCTCCTTAATGAAGATGGAAGCGGTCTCCATGGCTGAAGGGGTGCCCTTCATGGGAAGAAAATGGGCCATTTTAGACAGCCTGTCTACCACAACAAAAATGGACGAAAAACCTTCTGATGGTGGAAGCTCAACAATAAAGTCCATTGAAATCATGGCCCATGGTCTCTCTGGGACTGGCAATGGTCTCAACAGGCCCCATGCTCTTGTCCGGCTAGTCTTGTTTCTGGCACACGTGTTACAGGACTCCACATATTCCTTGCAATCCTTAGTAAGACGAGGCCACCAAAAGGTGCGTTGGACAAGGTCAGTAGTTTTCCGAGTGCCGAAGTGGCCAGCAAGTTTGTGATCATGACACAAGCTTAACACCCGTATCTTTAACTCCTCAGGGACCACAATCTTATTCTTGAACCAGAACAGTCCATCTTTGGTACAGGCTTCAACAGGTGGAGACATTCCCATAGAGGCACGTCTGATTTGAGAAATTAGATCCTCCTGTAGGATTAGGAAATTTCCAGAGGGGAGGATGGTGTCTGGGGACACGGTTCTTTCAGAATCGAGAAACATCCGGGAAAGGGCATCAGATTTAACATTCTTGGATCCGGGTCTGTAAGTAATATGGAAAATAAATCGGGAAAAAAAAAGTGCCCATCTGGCCTGCCGGGGTCTCAATCTCTTGGCTGTTCTTAGATATTCCAAGTTCTTATGGTCTGTGTAGACCAAAATGGGGTGTGCTGCACCTTCCAGGAGATAACGCCATTCCTCCAGAGCCGCTTTAATGGCCAAAAGTTCCGGATCACCCACGTCATAGTTTTTCTCGGAAGGAGAGAGTTTACGTGAAAAGAATCCCACAGGGTACAGGAGTGCTTTGGCACCCTGTCTCTGTGAAAGTACAGCTCCGACTGCAACCTCAGAAGCATCCACCTCTAAGACGAAAGGCAAGGCAGGGTTGGGATGCTTAAGAATAGTGGCTGACGTGAACAGCGCCTTGAGTCTTTCAAAGGCCTCTTGTGCCTCAGGGGTCCAGCAGAACCGGCATCCTTGTTTAGTAAGCTCTGTAATGGGAGTTATGATTGAAGAAAATCCCTTAATAAATTTCCTATAGAAATTGGCAAAGCCAATAAAGCGTTGTACTCCTTTCTTGTCAGTCGGTGCAGGCCAATCCAGAATAGCGGATACTTTCTGTGGATCCATTTTAATGCCGTCAGGGGAAATGATCAGGCCCAGGAACTGGATAGATTGGAGCTCAAATTCACATTTTTCAAGTTTGGCGTACAGCCCATGTTGTCTGAGCCGGGAAAGTACATTTCGTATGTGTTTGCGGTGCTCCATCAGGGAGGCAGAGAAAACCAGGATATCGTCCAGGTAAACGATGACATATAAGTCCAGTAAGTCATGAAAGACATCGTTGACGAAATGCTGGAATGTCGCCGGTGCGTTGCACAGACCAAAAGGCATGACGAGATACTCGTAATGTCCAAATTGAGTACGAAAGGCCGTCTTCCACTCGTCTCCTTCTCTTATGCGGATCAAATTATAGGCTCCACGGAGGTCTAGCTTAGTAAAAACGGTAGCAGATCCCAATCTCTGAAATAGTTCAGGAACCAGGGGTAGCGGGTATCTGTTCTTAATAGTGATTTTATTGAGCTCCCGATAGTCAATGCAGGGACGTAAGGAGTGATCTTTCTTTTCCACGAAAAAGATACCCGCCCCAGCTGGAGACGTGGAGGGACGGATGAACCCTTTCTTCAGGTTTTCATCTATATAGGTTTTCAAGGTGCCCAGCTCCTGCTCAGTTAGAGGGAAGATCCTCCCAAAAGGGACTTCGGTACCTGGTAAAAGTTCTATTGGGCAATCATAGGGTCTATGTACTGGAAGGGTTTCTGCCCCTTTTTTACTGAACACATCCAGGAAATCCCTGTAAGGTTCGGGAAGATCTTGGTAGGGCTTAGTTTCTGAGTCTATGCACAGGCATTGGGAGGAAGTTAATGGGGTCCCCCGTAAGCAGTGTTGTCTGCAATATTCAGAAGAAAACTGGATCTTGCCTGTAGACCAGTTGATACTAGGATTGTGAGCCTGTAGCCAAGGTATTCCTAGGATGACTGGGAAGAGAGGAGAGGAGATGACATCTAGGCGTAAAAGTTCCTGGTGTTCCGGGCCAATGGTGGCCAAAAGAGGAACCGTTTCTTGGGTGACGGGTCCGGAGCGGAGGGTGGAGCCGTCCGCTAGAAAAACTGCCAGTCCTTGGGCTTTAGTTTGAGTGGGAATATGATGGGTTTCGACGAAGGTCCGGTCAATGAATCCACTACATGCTCCCGAATCAATGATGACCGGTACTGGGATGCTCCTTCCAGGTAACTGTAATACAATGGAAAATGTTAAATGGTTACCGGCACTAGGTAGGACAGGTGCACACAACGAGGAAGACGGCAGACACTTACGTCTTTTATTGGAGCATGCTCTTGCAAAGTGACCAGACTCCCCACAGTACAAGCACAGGTTGAGTGTGCGTCTGTGTGTCTTCTCCTCAGGAGTCAGAGAGGGACGGAGCAGTCCCAACTGCATGGGCTCAGGGACCTCCGGGACTGTAGTAGATGAGACAAGCGGAGCTTGGTTCGGGGCACTAGGGGCCCTAGGCAACATCCAGGTGAGGCGTGGGTGACCAACAGATCTCTCAGAGCGTCTCTCCCTGAGGCGGCGGTCAATTTGGATAGACAGATTGATTAGCTCCTCTAGTGTCTGGGGTACCCCCACTCGTGCTAGTTCATCCTTTAGGGGATCCGACAACCCCAGCCGATATTGGTGACGCAAGGCTGCGTCATTCCACTCCGTGTCCGAGCTCCAACGCCTAAACTCCACGGCGTAATCTTCAGCAGCTCTGCGGCCTTGTTGAAGGGAATGTAAAGCGGCTTCTGCCGTGGCTGTTAGCTGGGGGTCCTCATACAGCTGAGACATAGCTAGGAAAAAGTCACTTAGGGAGTCAAGAGATTGAGCCTTTTGCTCCAATAGATGGTGGGCCCAGGTTAACTTGTACCCTTGTGAGTACTTGATTTTAAAGATACATTAAATTTGTTTTTAATACTGCACTTAGAGTGGCGCCATTGTTGTTTTTCTCCTTCAGTACCCAGGTTTGAGGCTCGCCGGTCAACAAGGATATGACGAACCCCACTTTAGTAGCCTCCAGGGAGAACGTACGGGGTTGCAAAGCAAAGTAGAGCTCGCATGCGTTACGGAATGCCCGGAACTTACTGCGTTCTCCAGAAAACTTTTCGGGTGTAGGTACCCTGGGCTCTGGTGGAAGCATCACTACAGAAGGCGCTGAGGCAGGGTTGGCAGAAACTGCTCCTGGAGGAGAGGCTGAAAGGGCCTGGACCTGCCCTTCCAGTCTGGTATAGCCTTCCTGTAGGCTTTTAACGGCTTGAGTAAGGCCCGCTAGGTGCCTGCACAGTTCATCCATGGGGGAGGCCCCCTGCCCGGACTCAGTCATGGCTGCCTGATACTGTCAGGCCCCACACTTACCAGACAGATGAGTCCACTTGGGCAGAGGGTAGGCTCCCTTACCTATCCGATTCGGGGCCCCTGGTAGAGTAGACAGGAGGCCCGTGAGTGCGGAATGGTATGAGGGCCTGAAGTTAGAGTCCTGGAGCATGGTGGTCTGGCAAGCAACCGGTAGAGCTTCAGACTTGGTAGAGAAGATGCTGAGCAGGAGTTAATCAGGCTTGGTCACACACAGGCAGGGGTCGGCAACGGGCTGGCAGCAACAGTACAAGGGAGAAGGCAGAAACGAGGTCAAACAAGCCGGGGTCGGGTTCAGGCAGCAGTCAAGGAAGGTCCAAAGGTAAGCCGGGTCACAACGGGTAAACACTACGGAGATACAGGAACACAGGATGATCACGGAACAAGACACAGAGCTGTTTGATCAGGCAGCACCGAGTCAGTGTAGAGGCAGGCTTCAAATAGGCTGATTGGCTCCAAACGCCGCGCACGTGCGCGCGCCGATTCGCCAAAGCGTGCCGCGCCCCCGCACGCGCCCGAGCGCGCCCCCGACACCAGCGTGCACGCCCACACTACCGGGCATGTCAAAGGCAGCGCCCACAGGCGGACGCGCGCTAGCGCGGACGCGCGTACGCACGAACGCCCGGACGCCACCCCGCACGCCACGGCTGGTCAGCCCAGACACGCCAGCGCCCCCAGGAACACGTGCCCCAGCACGCACAGGGACACGAGCACCAACACGCCCCGGCGCGCACCGGCGCCCAACCAGGTAACCTCTCTGACAAACATTCTGTGGTTGTCTGTTGCTATAAGCTCCACACATCTATGTGTGCTGAGAATCTCTTTTGTACAATTGCATTTCTAGGACTCCTTGGTTTTGGGTAGAGTGGAGAGGGATTAGAATGGTTGTCAGTTTTTATTGCTGTCTGTGCCCCCGTTAAGGAGATTCCCCCTCTATATTTGTCCTGTTTACCATTATCGTTGAAAGTGAAAGTAAAAGAAAATCCCACATTTTGGGTTGTCCCCAAAAAAGTCATAGATAGGAAATCTTCTATTAGGGGGTCCCCAAGGAATTACCCTAATTTGCAGGGATTTTCTCTCACTTCCTGTTTGGCTATGGGACAGGAAGTGAAGGTAAATCTTCACAATGGGACACAGATGGCGAAAAAAAAATCTGACAGGGGTTAAAAGGCTCCTGTACTCTATCCAAAGTAGAAAAAAGTTTTGCCTATAGTTCTAGTTTAAAAAGGATAAAGCAACAAGAAAATAACTGCAGATGGAGTAGCAACTAATCTACAACTACAGTTGTGTTTTTTCAGAAATCATCCATCATGATCTTTTGTATGGCTCCCCAGGCCCGATTAGTTTTTTTACAGAGCAGTAGATTTTTAAATTTTTGCTGCAATTTTAAACCCTCTTACATATTTATGCAGAAACGACAAGTTCCCTCCAGAAAAAACACACTCCTTTTCTTCAAGCTGGATCTCCAAATACTATCCCTCGGACCATGATTTTGCCCTTTTGGGAAAAATCCCTCCCTGCAATGAGCTAAAGTCTTTCAGACAAGAGCCTCCAATTGCTCTCTGGATGTATTGTTAAGGTAGAGACTACTGTATATAATCAAAAACCACCAAAAATCTAATTATTGAAGACAACATTTCACCTTTGAAAGGTACCTCAGGCACTTTTCTACACTTTAATATCGCTATACAAGTTGCAATTTCTTTACTGAATATGTTAGTGTTTGTCACATACCTGGTGGGTAGAACCTGGTTTATGCAGAAGAAGACCTCTTTTACACCTCTGACTCAGGGCCCTTGGTAGAGTATACAGGTTGCGCTGGAGTGCAGAGTCGCACAAGTGCCAGTAGACGTGCAAGTTGCTGGGCAGCTGGATGAGTAGTACGCCAGGTGGCAGTGGATGCTCCGAGAGAAGGAACGGGCTGGTACTTTAGCCGAAGAGCAGGTCCCAGTGGCAGATGGGCAGGTGCTGGCAACTTGGTAGCCCCAAATGGACTGGAACATAAGCAAAGTCAGACAAGCCGGGTCATATTGCCAGAAACCATGAAATCAGGCCGAGACAGAAGTACAGTTAAATCACACTTGTTTAATAAGTAAAAAGAACAAACGTAGTCAAAACACAGCCAAAGTTCAGTAACTGGAACGGACAGTCAGCCAAGCCAGAAGTCAGGGATCAGTGCAGTGGAACAGCAAGCAGGATCTGGAGCCATAAGGGATGTCAGCAAAGCAAGTCTTGAACAGGAGATAGTTTCTGTGATGTTGACCAAGGTGAAGGCAGAGATCCACTGGGCTGAACGGCTTAAGTAGGCAGGACTGACGAGCAGGATATCATAAACAGCTGAGTAACTGTGGAGAGATAGGAGCTGGCAATTAGCCGACAGCTGAGCGGCCAGCTCTGAGAATGAAGGGCTGAGCCCAGCCCTGACACATACACAGAATGATCAGATCAGGTACCGATGCAGAGACAGGAGACTGGTCATCGACAATCTGGGGTCGATGCAGGCAGAGAGCAGGAACAGTCAGGAGCAAGTCGGGTCAGTATTTCAAGAGCAAATGCAGATAACAGGGAACAGGACAATCACAGAATGCTGTAGACGAGACAGCACTGATCCTGGGTGCTGATCCAGCTTGAATAGCCCATTTAGTGCCCTTATCTGTTCCGGGATGCACATTTGCACTCCGGTGCATATTGGTTCGCCTGCACGTGCGCATATGTGTTCGCACGTTAGCACCTCTTCTTCCAAAGATTCGAGGAACAGGGATTTGTCTGCCACTATTATTCTGTCTGAAAGAGCCTTCCTGACAGTGTTGATGTTGGTGATGTAATATAAAAACAAACTCCATTTTACACATTTGGTGGGATTGGGAAAACATGTAATCAAATTGGATAGCAGTCCACCATTTGCAGTTACCCTTCGACCCTACCCTTCTCCACTTCTCATCCATCTCTAAACCTAAATACAAAAAGATCTTACAGGTTCACCTTCCAAATGCTGTCAAATATTTGATTCCTGTCCACTTAAGATCCCAGGTCCCCTCTATGCTGAAGGAATAAATATGTAGGCTTACATTTCTAGCCCAGATGGAAGAAACAAGAGCAATTTCAACTGACTCTTTAACTCACTTTATAAATACATAGTCTATGTAGCATCATTTTACTGGCAAAAGATTGTCCCTTGCCATCCTAAAATCCAATTATAAGATTTTTACCAATGAGATGAAACCTCAAGATTTCCAATACTGACTGAATCACCTTTCATGTGTAGACAATTAAAAGGACCAGGCAAGCAATTCCTCTTGAAAATGCTGCATACAATTAAATCTTATTTTTCCTGAACTCTCTCCAAAATTCCATTATTTCTGATGACTGCCAAATCAGGGCTGCTAGGGGTTCAAAAGTCAAGGCAAACAACAAGGAGGAAAGAGGAAACCCCTGTCTCATCCCTCTTTTCAGGAGAAAGGACTCACACAGGTAACCATTAATAAGCAAATAGGCTGTAGGTGCGGAATAACAAGGTTTATACCCATACAATGAATCTGAATACCACCTCAAATCTGGCCAAAACACCCAAGAATCCAGGGCAATTTACCACTGTAGAATATCTTAGTGGTATCTAGTGATAGAAATGCTCCATTATCAGTGTTATCTATAACGATTTTCATATTCGTGAAAAGATGCCTAATGCTAATTGATGTTGATCATGTGCGAGTAAAGCCAGGCTGGTCCCATGTACTCATTTATGGATTACTGTAGCTAAATAGTTAGCTGGGATCCTTGCTAAGGCCTTTAGGTTGGTTAATAATAAAAATATAGGGCAATAGGATCCTAATTGTTAAGCATCCTTCCTTGTTTTAAGTAATGTGACACGTATAGCTTAATCCATGGAAGGAGGTAGAGTTTCCAAGTCTGCGGCTTCTAAGCGCTTTTCTAATTCTCTCTCAAATGTTAAAATTTGCATTTTTAGCTACAAACTACTTTAAACTCCAAACAATTAAAAAAGCAGAAGACCTGTGGAATAGAACAGTGTCAGTTTCTCACTCACTTTTTAAAAAAGAAAAAATACACAAAAATAAATTGTATTCTAATTCGATACAATAAACTATCCATTTTGTAGTAAAATATAAACTATAGGGTTGTACTGAGTAAAGAGATACCAAACATGTCAAGCCTGAACATTACATGAACCTGTGAAATTGTGAAAAACAATGGTGCCCAAAATTGTCCATAAGTGACATTTTAAAAGCCTTTACCAGTGATCAGTCTAGAGTTAACCATGGACCACGCCCCATGACTATATAAGTCATTGCGCACCGTGAACACAGCATTACAGCGCGAGAGAGCGTCCTGTCAACATCGGAAGAAGAGAAGAGGGAAGAAGACGGCGGAGAAGACTGGGACACCGCTAGCAAGAGAGCAGCAAAAGAGCAGAAGATAGCTGAGAAGCCCGGCAGAAGAACCGGAGAGCGGGAGAAGAACAGGAGAGTGGAGAAGAGGCCGGAGAGTGGGAGAACTGGACACCGGGAGAAGAGGCCTGAGAGAGCAGAGAAGTTCGGAAGAGACCCCCGAAGTCGGAAGAAGACCCCTGGAGCTGCCTAATAAGCTACTTTAAAAATCTGTCTAGTGTGTTTTTTATTGACACTTTTTTTCCCCAGGTGAATGGGTAGGGGTACGATGTACCCCATACTCATTCACGTAGGGCGGGGGGCTTGGATCTGGGGGCCCCCTTATTAAAGGGGGCTCCTGGACTCTGATAAGCCCCCCCGCCCGCAGACCCAGACACCCAGGGTTGTCGGGAAGAGGCCCTTGTCCTCATCAACATGGGAACAAGGTGCTTTGGGGTGGGGGGGCTACAGGGCGCCCCCCTTACCCAAAGCACCCACCCCCCCCATGTTGAGGGCATGCAGCCTGGTGCGGTTCAGGAGACGGGGGATCTCGCTTGTCCCCACCCCCTTTCCTGACCGGCCGGGCTCAGATAAGGGTCTGGTATGGATTTTTGGTGTAGGGGGTTCCCCTTAAAATCCATACCAGACCTGAGGGCCTGGTATGCTCTGCGACTGGGCTCTCAAGGTGTTAATCTCGCCGATAAAGGTGTCGAGATTGACCTCCTTTTCTAGTCCCATCATACCTCATCACGTTCAAAATAAATGGACTTTAGTCCGTGTGTGGGCAAGTCCATTCATTCGTAAGTCCGCCGTAACTCCATCGAAAGTCCGTCGAGAAGACCGTCGGACCTATTCTGCTGGAAAGTCCGGTCGTGTGTGCGCGAGTCAGTTCGTTTGGGAAGTTCATCGGAAGTCTGCCGAAAGTACATCGGGAAGACTGTCGGACCTAGTCTGCTGGAAAGTCTGGTCGTTTGTACAGGGCATTACCCACTTCAATCCCACGGACGTCATATGACGTCCTGGGATTTGAGCAGGTATATCTGAATGATGCCTGTAGTTACAGACATCATTCAGATATTGCCGGTTTCAGCCAGCGAATCTCTACACCATAGGAATGATCGTAGTGGCCGTTCCGCCGCTTGATCGTTCCTATGGGAGGCGAGAGGGGACGTCCCCCCCTCCTGCCGCCCTCCGGTGCTTGCTCCGACTCACCGTTACGATCGGTGAGGCGGAGAGTAGATCCGCCGGCGCCGGATGTAGATCATAGAGATTTCCGGCGGACCAGATGGTCCCCGGAGTCTCTATGATCGTCGGAGGCTGGGCGCGATGTTATGACGTCACGCCCGGCCTCTCCATTCAAAAAAACAGCGCTGCTTCGGCTGGAAAGCGGCGATCGTTTTATTTTGTTTTTTATTTCAGGCTTCCCAGCCTAGTGGTGAGATATGGGGTCTTATTGACCCCATATCTCACTATTAAGAGCACCTGACATGTCATATTGCTATTACAAGTGATGTTTACATTCCTTGTAATAGGAATAAAAGTGATCAATTTTTTTTTTTTCAAAAAAGTGTCAAAATAAAAAAAATAAAATATAATTAACAACATATGAAAACGGTGTTCAAACCATACATGTGAAGTTTCGCCACGAACGTTGGAGCGAGAGCAATAATTTTGGCCCTAGACCTCCTCTGTAACTCAAAACATGTAACCAGTAAAAAAATTTCAAGCGTCGCCTATGGGGATTTTTAAGTACCGAACATTGGCGCCATTCCACGAGCGTGTGCAATTTTGAAGCATGACATGTTAGGTATCTATTTACTCGGCGTAACTTCATCTTTCACAAAATGCAAAAACATTGGGCTAACTTTACTGTTTTGTTTTTTTTTTAAAAAGCGTTCGAAAAATTCCTGCGCAAATACTGTGTGAGATAAAAAGTTACAACAACCGCCATTGTATTCTCTAGGGTCTTTGCTAAAAAAACATATATAATGTTTGGGGGTTCTATGTAATTTTCTAGCAAAAAAATGATGATTTTTACATGTAGGAGCAAAGTGTCAGAATTGGCCCGGTATAGAGTCTACAAATTATGGTATAAATATACTATTTGAAATTTAACAACCCTGATGTACTGCCTAATTAATTTCTGAGCCACTATAATGTCAGGACAGTGAAAACACTCCCAAAATAACCATTTTTTTAAAAATTAGACACTCCAAGGTATTTAGTTAGAATCACAGTGAGACTTTTGAAAAAAACATTTTATTGCCACAAGTTTGTGGAAAATTAACAAAGAAAAGGAAAATGTTTCTTTACACACAGCTCTTAATAAGACATTTCTCACACACCACATACACATTCTGCTACTCCTCCTAAGTATGTGGATAACACATATGTGGGACCTTTTTGCAGCCTAGATGCAGAGAAGGGTCTAAAATCCAAGGAGTACTTTCAAGATATTAAGGGGTATAAATCACATGTTTCTAGGTCCTGGAGTGCCAGGAAAGTAGAAACACCCACAAAATTATCAAATTTTGGAAGGCAGACATCCCAAGGTATTTTTGAGAGGCATGGTGAGTCTTTTGAAGATTTCATTTTAATGTCACAATTTATTGGGAAGAAATTAAAAGAAAATTATTAATATTTTTTTTACACAAAGTTGTCTATTATTTAAATATGGCTATCATACAGTATGGGCATACTTTGAAATGCACCCTAAAACACTCTCTGATACTTCTCCTGTGCATGGGAATACCACATGTGCAAGATTTTTTTACAGCCTATCCACATAGAGGGGCCCAAGGTGTACCTTTAGGCTTGCAAGAAGAATAAATCATGCATCTAAGTTACTGAAATACCTATTACACCTTTACAGGCCACGGGGCACCCAAGTTATTATTTAAGAGACATGGTGAGTCTTTTGAAGATTTCATTTTTCTGCCATATGTTTTTGGAAAAAATGAAAATATATTTTTTACACAAAGTTGTCAATTAATAAAATATTCCTAACACCCCAACACACAATATGGACACACTTAGAATTACACCCCAAAGCACATTCTGCGACTCCTCCCTAGTATGAGGATACCGCATGTGTAAGACTTTTTCAATATTTGGACTGATTATCTTCCAGATATTGTCTATTGTGTATCACAAAAATTAGCCAATGTCATATCAAAAACAGTGTACTGTAATGCCCATCTCTGTACAAGTGGTCAGGGAATATAGCTTAGTGTAGCATCACCTGTAGCAGTCCACAAAAACGATAAGCCAAGCAAACCTAGCCTACCGGTACATAGTTTTCCATGGAATTCCTCCAGAATGTTCACTGGCCAAGAACAACAATGGGTGATCAAAACAGTTTCTGAGTGCAGTTGACCAGAGAGGAAGGCTGTCTCAAAGGAACATAGTCAATGCAATGTATATATGGATTAGTTCAGGTAGCAGGCAGAGACATGATCAATAAACTGGCAAAGGATGGATCCAGGAGGCAGACAGAAACATGGTCAACAAACATGGTTAGCATATGCAGCAGGCAGAGGAAACACTGCACTGGTATGGCAGTAATCAGAAACACTGTTGTTGGCTGCACTGGCTCTGGTGACACTGAACTGACGTGGTGGTGGTGAGGGACATTATTGATGACTGTGCTGGCTTTGGTGACACTGGTACTGGTGTGGCTAACGATCAGGAATACTGTTGCTGGCTTTACTGAGATGGTGACACTGGGACTGGCGTGGCATTGATCAGGAACACTGTGAGGGCTACACTGGTCTGGCAATAATGGGGCTGGTGTAGCAGTGATCAGGAACACTGCTGCTGGCTTACACTTGTCTGGTGACACTGGGACTGGAATGGTTAGAGATTAAGAAAACTGTTGCTGACTTACACTGGTCTGGTGACAGTGGGATGAGTGTGGTGGTGATCAGGGGAGTACTTTTGCTTGCTGCATTTGTCTGGTAACCCTGGCACTGATGTGGCAGCTATCAGGAACAATGCTCCTGGCTTACATTTGTCTGGTGACACTGGAGGGGGTATTTACTAAAGCTAGAGAGTGCACAATTTGGTGCAACTGTGCATAGAAACCAATCAGCTTCAAGACTTCATTGCCAAAGCCTAATAGAACAAGCTGAACTTAGAAGCTGATTGGCTACCATGAACAGCTGCACCAGATTCTGAGTGCATACTTCTTTGTAAATCTCCCCCTATGACTAGTGGTGGTGTTAATGATGTGTTTAGGAATACTGTCGCTAGCTTACACTCATCTGGAGACTCTGGGAGTCATGTGGTAGCAATCAAAAACACTGTTGCTGGCTGCACTGATCTGGAAACACTGGGAATGGTGTGGTGGCAACCAGGAACCCTGTTCCTGGCTTACACTGGTTTGGTGAAACTGGGACTCGTGTGGTGGAGATCAGCAACACTGTTGGTTGAAATAGTCTGGTATGGCAGTAATCAGGAACACTGTTGCTGGTTGCATTGGTTTGGTGTCACTGCAACTGGTGTGGCAGTGAGCAGGGGCATTGTTGCTGGCTGCACTGATATGGTGACACTGTGACTGGTGTGATGTTATCAGGGACACTATTGTTGGCTCCACTTGTGGGTGAGACCCACAGAGACAGGAAGCTCATCCCCTAGAGGGCAGCTTAGAAACCAACAGCCATTTTGTTAACTCTTACTCTTCTCACTTTGATTCCCAGGGAGTTAACCCCTTAGAACCTGGAACCAATGGACACTACTATTTCCTCGTCCTCTCTCTCTCAATGTGTTTAGCCCTTACAGGATGGGGGCACCATGCCTTGCCAGTCTTCCATATCCCACCCTGGTCACTTAATACAGGAATGTCATGATCACTTTTGTACCAAATTTATTTCACTATACACATATTGCAGGAAGCTACCACTTGGTACTTGTTGCAAGGTCTTGCCTCCTTGACTACCCAGCCCAGGCCCCTAGGTGGACCCTGTGCCTCAGCAGATTCCAATATGAGTATCAAGCTATGAGGTGGGGGACACAAAGTACATTTGTCCTTCGACAAAACAGGGTCACCATCACCCTCCATGGTCACTTGTTTGCAATTCAGCCTGGCCGCCATCCCTGAAGAGTGTGCCCCAAACCTGAGGGTTAAAGTGTGCATTTATTCAGATGTTTTTGGCTCAGAGAATTTCCCTGTTAATTCATTCACTTCCAAACAGAGAAAAAGTTCAGACCTGAATGGCGAACCCTATTAAAGTCTATGGGACCCAAACATGAAAATTCAAAAGTCCCCATTTTTAAGGCTTATATGCAAGTTATTGGCCATAAAAAAGGGTATGGGGGTCCGGGTACTGCCCTGGGGGACATTTATCAATGCAAAACATTTTTTTAGAAGTAGATAGTTTTTCAGGAGCATTGATTTTAAATATGCTTTAAGGGAAACAATAAAAATGACAAATTCCTTTAAATATAGTTCTGGGGGGGGGGGTCATCTTAGTCTGCTTGTAAAGTAGCGCATCTGTACCGTGTATAGAACCTACTGCAGCAGAACTGACATTTCTAAATTAAAAAAAAAAAAAGTGAAATGATATTTAAATACCATTGCCGGCAATAGAAAAATGTTTAAAAAAACAGAGAGGGGGTCCCCCCAATCCATACCAGGCCTTTGGGGGTATGGTATGGATTTTAAGGGGAACCCCACGCCTAAAAAAAAAAAACAACGTGGGTTCCCCCTAAAATCCATACCAGACCCTTATCTGAGCACGCAGCCCAGCAGGTCATGAAAGGGGGCCCCAGATCCCAGCCCCCCTCCTTATGTGAATGAGTATGGGTGTCAGGAACTGGTGTGACCAGAACCGTGTGATCTGCGACAGAGGACACCCAAACGTATATAAGTGAAAATATATATTAATTTATTAAGGAAAGTGAGTAATAAATAACAACCAACTCCAATATGACACAGTGCAATAACCAACCACAGACAGAGACCTACAAATAACAATAGACAGATAAATGCAATAAATGGGAAATACCAGGTTCATAAACAATAGCCAGGCCAGGGTCATACACAGCAGATCAGCAGGGAATGTTCCAGAGACGTAAACATAAGCCAGGCCAAGGTCATACACAGGGAAGTCAGTAGATGGGGTATGGAACACAGGACAGGGAGAGGATGGATGGGTCAGACTGCAGGCAGGGATCCAAGGTAACAGGTGGGACAGGATAGGGTCCCAGACAGGGAGACAGGGAGACAGGGAGACAGGGACAGGATCAGGGCTCAGGGCTCAGGGCTCAGGGCTCAGGGCTCAGGGCTCAGGGCTCAGGGCTCAGGGCTCAGGGCTCAGGTTCAGGGCTCAGGTTCAGGATCAGATAGCTAGCAGGTCAGGAGGCAATGACGAAATCAAGGCAAACATGTGAATGTTTGCCAGGTATTTATAGGCCTGTGATTGGCCTCAAGTGACACCTGATTGTAGGAGGTACTGTCTGCTCCACACTGCCAGGATCCATCCGCTGGTGGACGCCAGTACTGCGGCCCAAAGATGATATACTATTAACAGGGAAAAGCTCTCCTGACAGTTCCAAACTGCCAGGAGACACCTGCTGGTGGACCTCAGTACTGCATGCGAAATAACAGGTCTTACCAGCGGATGGAACATTTCCTGACAGTACCCCCCCTCAAAGGAGCGGCCTCCGGACGCTCCAATTGGTTGTAATTGTCCATAGTCTATGGTATTAAGCAGAACAACAGATGGTGGCACAACAGGCAGAACAGGTGGTGGCACAACAGGCATGGGCACTTCAAGCTGGGCAGCAGGCTCATCAAGCTGGAGGGCAGTCACCGAGACATCAGGCTGGAGGGCAGACACCGGGACATCAGGCTGGAGGGCAGACACCGGGACATCAGGCTGGGCGGCAGCAGGCACCCGGACATCGAGCTGGGCAGCAGCAGGCACCGGGTCATCGAGCTGGGCAGCAGGCTCCGGGTCATCGAGCTGGGCAGCAGGCTCCGGGTCATCGAGCTGGGCAGCAGGCTCCGGGTCATCGAGCTGGGCAGCAGGCTCCGGGTCATCGAGCTGGGCAGCAGGCTCCGGGTCATCGAGCTGGGCAGCAGGCTCCGGGTCATCGAGCTGGGCAGCAGGCTCCGGGTCATCGAGCTGGGCAGCAGGCTCCGGGTCATCGAGCTGGGCAGCAGGCTCCGGGTCATCGGGCTGGGCAGCAGGCTCCGGGTCATCGGGCTGGGCAGCAGGCTCTGGGTCATCGGGCTGGGCAGCAGGCTCTGGAACATTGGGCCGAACAGCGAGCACCGTAAGGGCAGGCCGGATTACAGGCACCAGCTCAGCAAGCTGGATAACGGACCCCGGCCCAGTGGGCTGGGTAACAGGCCCTGACTCAGCGAGCTGGACACCGGGCACCGGTTCGGCAAGCCGGATAACGGATACTGGCTTGACAGGCAAAGTGATGGACTTCGGTTTAGCAGACTGGGTAATGGGCACCAGTTCAGCAGACCGGGTAACGGGCACCGATTCAACAGACTGGGTAACGGGCACCGATTCAACAGGCCGAGACACGGGCACCGAAACCTCAGGCTGGGATACCAACATCACGACATCAGGCTGGAAGACAGATACCAGGATATCAGGCTGGAGGATGGACACATCAAACCGGAATGCAGGCTCATCAGGCTGAACAGTGGGCACATCAGGCAGAACAGCAGGTACATCGGACTGGTCAATAGTCGCTGGAGCGTCAGACTGGAACATGGACACTGGGGTTTCGGGCTGGAAGGCAGGCATACCAGACTGGAAGGTGGGCACACCAGACTGGAAGGTGGGCACACCAGACTGGAAGGTGGGCACACCAGACTGGAAAGCTGGAACGTCAGACTGGAAAGCTGGAACGTCAGACTGGAAAGCTGGAACGTCAGACTGGAAAGCTGGAACGTCAGACTGGAAAGCTGGAACGTCAGACTGGAAGGCTGGAACGTCAGACTGCAAAGCTGGAACGTCAGACTGCAAAGCTGGAACGTCAGACTGCAAAGCTGGAACGTCAGACTGCAAAGCTGGAACGTCAGACTGCAAAGCTGGAACGTCAGACTGCAAAGCTGGAACACCAGACTGCAAAGCTGGAACATCAGACTGGAAGGCTGGAAAACCAGACTGGAAGGCTGGGACATCAGACTGGACGGCTGGAACATCAGACTGCAAAGCTGGAACATCAGACTGCAAGGCTAGAACATCAGACTGCAAAGCTGGAACATCAGATTGCAAAGCTGGAACATCAGACTGCAAAGCTTGAACTTCAGACTGCAAAGCTTGAACTTCAGACTGCAAAGCTTGAACTTCAGACTGCAAAGCTGGAACATCAGACTGCAAGGCTGGAACATCAGACTGCAAGGCTGGAACATCAGACTGCAAGGCTGGAACATCAGACTGCAAGGCTGGAACATCAGGCTGGAAGGCTGGAACAGCAGACTGGAAGGCTGGGACATCAGACTGGAAGGCTGGGACATCAGACTGGACGGCTGGAACATCAGACTGGACGGCTGGAACATCAGACTGGACGGCTGGAACATCAGACTGGACGGCTGGAACATCAGACTGGACGGCTGGAACATCAGACTGGACGGCTGGAACATCAGACTGCAAGGCTAGAACATCAGACTGCAAAGCTGGAACATCAGGCTGGAAGGCTGGAACAGCAGACTGGAAGGCTGGAACAGCAGACTGCAAAGCTGGAACAGCAGACTGGAAGGCTGGAACAGCAGACTGCAAAGCTGGAACAGCAGACTGCAAGGCTGGAACAGCAGACTGCAAGGCTGGAACAGCAGACTGGAAGGCTGGAACAGCAGACTGCAAAGCTGGAACAGCAGACTGCAAAGCTTGAACTTCAGACTGCAAAGCTTGAACTTCAGACTGCAAAGCCGGAACATCAGACTGCAAAGCCGGAACATCAGACTGCAAAGCCGGAACATCAGACTGCAAAGCTGGAACATCAGTCTGGAAGGCTGGAACATCAGTCTGGAAAGCTGGAACGTCAGACTGGAAAGCTGGAACGTCAGACTGGAAAGCTGGAACGTCAGACTGGAAAGCTGGAACATCAGACTGCAAAGCTGGAACATCAGACTGGAAGGCTGGAACGTCAGACTGCAAAGCTGGAACATCAGACTGCAAAGCTGGAACATCAGACTGCAAAGCTGGAACATCAGACTGCAAAGCTGGAACATCAGACTGGAAATTGGGAGCAGGTTGGGTTACTGGCAGGATTGTATGAGTAGGGAAGAACTTCCGTTTCTTCTTTGGCTTAACTGCTGGAGATCTGTAGGTGGCTGTAGGACTGTAGACAGGAGGTGAGGCATACTGAAAGGAAGGGCTGGGATATGGCAAGGAAGGGGGAACAGCAGCCAGAGGGAGTTCTTGTGGGAAAGTTGCAGGTATTAGAGAAGAGGCAGGTGGGTTAAAGGCAGGATAGGTACAGGAAGGAGAAACAGGGCATTGATACTTGGTGGGGAGCAGGGTATATTGGGCTGTAGCTGAGGTTGCCATGAGCGATGGGGGAATAGATTCTTGGGAAGGCAGGTGATTAATGGCAGGGCTGGGTTGTTGTGGCTTGGCTAAATTAAAGAGATCTGACCATGCCTGTAGCACAGGATGAACAAACATTGATTTACACACAGCCTGACTAACCAGAGATTGCACTGAATGGATGCAATCAGACAACACCTGCGGGGAACAAGAGGCATAATGTTCCTTGAAAAAGGCTGGGTCATCCTCTAATAACCACACCAGAGACTCAACCTGATCAAAACTGAAGGGGGGAGAAAAATCATCCCTGCCCTCTGGAGTACTGGACAAGGCTAGCTCTGCACACAGCTGGATCAGAGGCTGAACATTTTCAAATAGCAATCTACCCTGATCAACCAGAGAATGGGCCAGATGGATACACTCCAGGAGCTGATCCCTGGCCCACTCTTTCAATACCAGACGACAGTAATTGTTATCCTCCAACACCAGTGAGGCAAGGAGAACAACTGTTTCTGATTGCATTTTCATAGCACTACAATGGTTCCTTTGCGCAGTCACTTCTGGTCAGAGATGGCCTTGATTTACTGTCAGGAACTGGTGTGACCAGAACCGTGTGATCTGCGACAGAGGACACCCAAACGTATATAAGTGAAAATATATATTAATTTATTAAGGAAAGTGAGTAATAAATAACAACCAACTCCAATATGACACAGTGCAATAACCAACCACAGACAGAGACCTACAAATAACAATAGACAGATAAATGCAATAAATGGGAAATACCAGGTTCATAAACAATAGCCAGGCCAGGGTCATACACAGCAGATCAGCAGGGAATGTTCCAGAGACGTAAACATAAGCCAGGCCAAGGTCATACACAGGGAAGTCAGTAGATGGGGTATGGAACACAGGACAGGGAGAGGATGGATGGGTCAGACTGCAGGCAGGGATCCAAGGTAACAGGTGGGACAGGATAGGGTCCCAGACAGGGAGACAGGGAGACAGGGACAGGATCAGGGCTCAGGGCTCAGGGCTCAGGGCTCAGGGCTCAGGGCTCAGGGCTCAGGGCTCAGGGCTCAGGGCTCAGGTTCAGGATCAGGATCAGGATCAGGATCAGGATCAGGATCAGGATCAGGATCAGATAGCTAGCAGGTCAGGAGGCAATGACGAAATCAAGGCAAACATGTGAATGTTTGCCAGGTATTTATAGGCCTGTGATTGGCCTCAAGTGACACCTGATTGTAGGAGGTACTGTCTGCTCCACACTGCCAGGATCCATCCGCTGGTGGACGCCAGTACTGCGGCCCAAAGATGATATACTATTAACAGGGAAAAGCTCTCCTGACAGTTCCAAACTGCCAGGAGACACCTGCTGGTGGACCTCAGTACTGCATGCGAAATAACAGGTCTTACCAGCGGATGGAACATTTCCTGACAATGGGGTACATAGTACTCCTGCCCATTCACAAAAATAGTGTAAAAATAAATGAAAACAGGAGGCAATTTTTGACAATTCCGTTATTAATAATAAAAAAACAATGTCCCCCCATGTAGATCCATCGTCAATCACGACACAGCCACCACCGCCTGATCCGAAAAAGACCTAAAAAAATAGCTCCGCTGTCAACTAAGGCAGCCTGCCGAATGCTTGGCTTGCCATTTGACAGTTCTTATACAGGTACAGGTACGGCGGTACGCGTTCGCGTTAGCGCCGTTTTGGCGCCAAAGAGCGCATAAGAGTTCCCCTGTTCCATGGGTGCATTGCTGCTTCGTCTCAGCTCTGTGATTCCTGTAACCTGCACCTGATTGATTGTTACCTGATTTGACCCGGCTTGTCTGACCATCCGTCTCGCTCCAATCCGACCCGGCCTGCCTGACTATTCTGCTGCTTCTGCCTGATACCGTTGCCAACCTCTGCTTGCCTACCAACTCTGCCTCTGCCTGCCGTTATTGCCTGTCTCATCTACCTGAGGACCCGGACTGTCTGACCTTGTTTGTGCCTGCTGTTTGTTCTTTGCTGTTGCACCTTCAGCTCCAGCTCCAGTGATCATTGCATCTCCAGTGTTCCAGCCTGCTGCTTCCAGTTACCACCTGACCTGCAGTCCAGCCATCCCTGGAGGGATCTCCACCTCACTTCAGCATCAGAGACTCTACTTCAACAGGCACTCCTACCCCACTGCGCTCAGGAGACCACTGTCCCCACTCCAGTGGCTCCTGAACCAGCGTTGTATGAGAGGTCTTCTCCTACAAGTCAGGCTCTACTACCAGGTACCAAACAATGGATCTACATTGGGGGACGCTGTTTTTTGTTTTTTTTTTAATAAAGGAATTGTCAAAAACTGTCTCTGTGTTTTTATTACTTTTTGACACTTTTTTGGTAAATGGGTAGGGGTACTATGTGCTCCATACTCATTCACATAGGAAGGGGGCCAGGACCTGGCAGCCCCCTTTTGAAAGGAGGCTTCCAGATTCCGATAAGCTCCCCACTTGCAGACCCCACAACCACCACCCAGGGTTGTGGGGGAGAGGCCCTTGTCCCCATCAACATGGGGTCAAAGTGCTTGTTGAGCGCATGTGGCTGTGCTCGCTCACCCCTGCTTTCCTGGTCTATCGGGCTGCATGCTCGGATAAGGATCTGGTATGGATTTTGGGTGGCACCACGCAGTTTTTTTTAATTTTGGTGGGGGGTACCCCTTAAAACCCATACCAAACGTGAAGGGCCTGGTATGAATTGAGGGGGAACCCCTTTGCCTTTTTTTTTTCACTTTTATTGCCAGAAATGTTTTTTTTTTATTCAACTGTCAGTAGGGAAGCCCATTGACAGCTGATGACTCATTGATTGTTAAGGAAGCTGCTGCCGGCCTCCTTGCTCCACTCCTTAACAACCAGCTATTCACTATTCCCCGATTGGTCAAAGCTTTGCCCAATCAGGGCTTAGAATGCACTATGCAGCGTGCAGTGCATTGCAGGGTGTTCGGTGGGGTGGGCACCCTTGGAACGCCCTGCAAATTTGGGTGTTCGCAGAACGGGCACACTTTTGCTTGGCCCAAACCGTTCACCCAACTCTAACCCAGGGGTTGAATGTCCTAACTCCTCTATCTTATTATTATTCTGATACACCATGGTTACACTGGGGTTGAATAAAGCCATTTCTCATATTAAAGGCAAAACAAATTCTCATTCCAACAATATTCTTGTTTACTAGAAAGTTCAAGGTGCTTCAACACATTTCACATCATTCTACATTGATTGCATAGATATATCATAATACACAAAAATCGCTGAGGTCTTTAGTAGTGCATTGCTTGTGTATTGACAGGATAGCCTGCCTCTAGCAGTACACAACATAAGAGAACAAGTGCTGTCCATACCTGGTATTTGAGAAAAGTGCCTAGTATCAAGTCCTTGTTGAAAAGGCCACTCAAAGATTTAGGCACCTGCCTACACATTGCTATAGTGAAACTGTACTGGTGTGGCGGTGATCAGGGACACTTTTGCTAGTTGTACTCATAAGAGGACATTGGGACTGGTGTGACATTGATCAGGGATACTGTTGCTCTCTGCACTGGTATAATGACATTATACTACTGTGGGATCAGGGACCCTGTGGTTGGCTGCACTGGTATGGTGACTAGTACTGTTTGGCTAGTGATCAGGGACACTGCTGGCTGCACTGGCATACAATGTCACCAGAGCAGACAGCCAATGTTCCTAATCGCTTACCATCCTAGTACAGTGTCATTGGAATAAAAGAAAAAAGATCAGAGTGTTTCCTGCAGTGACAATCACTATAGCAAGCACTGTGTTGTGCAATTGAACACTGGCTGCAGCATGCAGCCTTTTGCTCATCATTGATCAACAACTTTTTTAACTTTGGATAGTAAAATATTTTTTTTCTGCCAGTAAATACCTTATACAGCCCACTTCCTGTTTCTTGTCAGGTAAGCCTAGGTTTATGACACCATGCACAGCTCTCTATCTAACTCTTGTGAGAGTTTGCCAGGAAGGGAGGGGGGATGAATCATAAGAGGGCCAATGAGAGCTGCAGGGCTGCAGAGCTGAAGGCGTGCCTGTGTGTGTGTGTAAATCCAGGAAGTTAAAGGGCAGCAGCTTCAACTGCCCACAGTTAAAATGGATGCAGCCAGACTTAGTGGAGGGAGATTTCTGTAGTATATTTGGCAAGTACAGAATCACAGTATATAAAAAATAATATGCAAAGTAGTTAGAGGGAAGCTTCAGAATGGCAAAGATGTTTTTATTGCAAATTATGTGAGCTGACTGCACTTCCTCTTTAAGGGTGAAGTACTGACTGGGAACTGTGTGATATTTGAAACAAGACACTCCGATCACACTCCCCATAGTGGATGAACTGTGCATTCATTGCACATTATATTATGTGTTATATTTATTGATTGCACTTTACAGTATGGGATGAATTTATATATACAGTATCTCACAAAAGTGAGTACACCCTCATAGCTTTGTAAATATTTTATTATATCTTTTAATGTGACAACATTGAATAAATTACACTTCGCTACAATGTAAAGTAGTGAGTGTACAGCTTGTATAACAGTGTAAATTTGCTGTCCCCTCAAAATAACTCAACACACAGCCATTAATGTCTAAACCACTGGAAACTAAATTGAGTACATCCCTAAGTGAAAATATTCAAATAGGGACCAAAAGTGTCAATATTTTGTGTGGCCACCATTATTTTCCAGCACTGCCTTAACCCTCTTGGGCATGGAGTTCACCAGAGCTTCACAGGTTGTCACTGGAGTCCTCTTCCACTCCTCCATGACAACATCACGGAGCTAGTGGATGTTAGAGACCTTGCGCTTTTCCACCTTCTGTTTGATGATGCCCCACAGATGCACAATAGGGTTTAGGTCTGAAGACATGCTTTACCCTCAGCTTCTTTAGCAAGGCAGTGGTCGCCTTGGAGGTGTGTTTTGGGTCATTATCATGTTGGAATACTGCCCTACGGCCCAATCTCCAAAGGAAGGGGATCATGCTCTGCTTCAGTATGTCACAATACATGTTGGCATTCATGGTTCCCTCAATGAACTGTAGCTCCCCAGTGCCAACAGCACTCATGCAGCTCCAGACCATGACACTCCCACCACCATGTTTGACTGTAGGTAAAACACACTTGTCTTTGTACTCCTCACCTGATTGCGCCCACACACGCTTGACACCATCTGAACCAAATAAGTTTATCTTGGTCTCATCAGACCACAGGATATGGTTCCAGTAATCCAAGTCCTTAGTCTGCTTGTCTTCAGCAAACTGTTTGCAGGCTTTCTTGTGCATCATCTTTAGAAGAGGCTTCCTTCTGGGACGACAGCCATGCAGACCAATTTGATGCAGTGTGCCTGAGCACTGACAGGCTGACCCCCCACCCCTTCATCCCCTGCAGCAATACTGGCAGCACTCATATGTCTATTTCCTAAAGACATATTTACAAATAAATATGTGAAAAGTATGGCGTCCATTTGTATTCAGCCCCTTTACTCTGATACCCCTAACTAAAATCTAGTGGAACCAATTGCCTTCAGAAGTCACCTAGAATTAGTGAATAGATTCCACCTGTGCATAGTTTAATCTCATTATAAATACAGCTGTTCTGTGGTTTGTTAGAGAACTTTAGTTTGTTAGAGAATGTTAGTGAACAAACAGCATCATGAAGGCCTAGGAACACACCAGACAGGTCAGGAGTAAAGTTGTGGAGAGGTTTAAAGCAGGGTTAGGTTCTAAAAAATATATTCAAAGTTTTGAACATCTCACGGAGCACTGTTCCATCCATCATCCAAAAATGGAAAGAGTATGGCACAACTGCAAACCTACCAAGACACGGCCATCCACCTAAACTGACAGGCCGGGCAAGGAGAGCATTATTTAGAGAAGTAGCCAAGAGGCCCAAGGTATCTCTGGAGGAGCTGCAGAGATCCACAGCTCAGGTGGGAGAATCTGTCCACAGCACAACTATTAGTCGTGCGCTCCACAAATCTGGCCTTTATGAAAGAAGAAATCCACTGTTGAGAGAAAGCCATAAGAAGTCCTGTTTGCAGGTTGCACAGCAAACATTTGGAAGAGGGTGCTCTGGTCAGAAAAGACAAAATGTTAACTTTTTGACCTAAAAGCAAAACACTATATGTGGCGGAAAACTAACACTGCACATCACCCTGAACAAACTATCCCCGCCGTGAAACATGGTGGTGGCAGCATCATGTTGTGGGGATGCTTTTCTTCATCAGGCACAGGGAAGCTAATCAGAGTTGATGGGAGGATGGATGGAGCCAAATATAGGGCAGTCTTAGAAGAAAACCTGTTAGATTGTGCAAAAGATTTGAGACTGGGGCAGAGGTTCACCTTCCACCAGGACAAACATACAGCCAGAGGTACAATGGAATGGTTTAGATTAAGACATATTTCATGTGTTATGCCGCGTACACACTAGTGGACTTCTCGTCGGACTGAACTCCAAAGGACTTTTTCGACGGAGTTCCGACAGAGTTCCAACAAAACGGACTTGCCTACGCACGATCACACCAAAGTCTGATCATTTAGAACGTGATGACAAGGAAGTTCATAGCCAGTAGCCAATAGCTGCCCTTGCGTCGTTTTTGGTCCATCGGACTAGAATACAGACGAACAGATTTTTCGATAGGAATTGAGTCCGTCGGAAAGATTTCAAACTTGTTCTATTTCTAAGGTCCATCAGATTTTTAGACAGAAAAGGTCCGATGAAGCCCAAACACGATTGAATTGTCCGACGGATTCGTTCAGTCGGACCTTTGATGCCGAAAAGTCCGGTCGTGTGTACGCGGCATTAGAATGGTCCAGTCAAAGTCCAGACCTAAATCCAATTGAGAATCTGTGACAAGACTTGAAAATTGCTGTTCACAGACGCTCTCCATCCAATCTGACAGAGCTACAGTATTTTGCAAAGAAAAATGGGCAAAAATGTCACTCTCAAGATGTGCAAAGCTGGTAGAGACATCCCCAAAAAGACTTGCAGCTGTAATTGCAGTGAAAGGTGGTTCTACAAAGTATTGGCTCAGGGGGGCTGAATATAAATGCAAGCCACACTTTTCAGAAATTTATTTGTAAAAAAAATTGAAAACCATTTATCATTTTCCTTCCACTTCACAATTATGTGCCAATTTCTGTTGGTCTATCCCATAAAATCCCAATAAAATAAATTTACATTTTTGGTTGTAACATGACAAAATGTGGAAACTTTCAAGGGGTGTGAATACTTTTTCAAGGCACTGTAAGACCTTAAGCAAATAAAAACAGTAAATACTGTATATATAGCAATTATAATTTAACCACTTCGCCTCTCACACTTGTTCACCCCTTAAGGACCAGAGAATTTTTTTTCATTTCTACCACGGACCTGTTTATTGAACAATAACTTTGTCATTAAAGATAACAGGGTAATACACATTTTTTTTGCTTGTTTGTCTTTAAGGAAAACAAGGCTTTCTTTTTCATGATATTGTATTGCAGCAATGATTTTTTTATTTTTTGTTGCAATCCTTAGACAATAAACTAAAACTAAAACTAAACAAAACAAACTTTTTCTTTTGTTTAGCAGTGTTTAAAAATAAATAGAGGTATTTCACATAAAATGTGTGCATTTTATTCTGTAATGTGCTCTGTTTAAAATGGCACTAAAATTATGATTCTGGTACAAAGCATTGCAAAGTGTTTTACAAATGAAATAAAGTGTTGTGCTTGTTTTTCATTTTGTGCATTTGTGCTGGGAAATGTGTAAATATATGTTAAATGTGTGAAAACATTAACAAACAAAACAAAAACAAAAAAGTTTAAATATTAATAGTTAATAAAATAGAAACAAACAAAAAAAAGTCAGCAGGAAAAAAATAGTTAAAGTGGTTGTTAACCCACTTCTATAAAATCATCTTATCTCCTCTGTACCTTAATAAGATGTGTCCCTGTGCCTGTGTTCTGTAAAAAATCTGCCAATCTGTACTGATATAAGCTCCGCTCCGGGCACACAGCTGCAGTGGGCGGGGCCAAGCCGTTCCACTGACGTCAGTGGGGAGGAGGGGGAGAGAATAGACAGAGAGCCGACAATCAGCTGAGCAACTGGAGCCGCGCTCATACAAGGCACAGATCGACGTATTTTTTACATTAGATAAATGTTTTCACCATAACAGAACAACTAGTGAGTTTGCCACACCCCTACGTACATAGAAAAATTAGAATACCCCCAAATGGGACTTTAAATTGGCAACAACACTTAAAAGGTAAGTAAAAATCATTTTATTTAGAAAAAATGAAAATAAAAAATCATCACTAGTTGATTGCTAAAACATACATTGACATAAAACACAGATACAAATTACATATTGTCTTAGAATATAAAGGTATGTATATCTAGTAGTTGCTCTCTAGTATCCGAAAATACTTTCTGGTAACCAACGTCCAAGAAAAGCTTTCCGTACCCAACGCGTTTCAGGTTCAAAACCCTTTCATCAGGGGTATTTATATAGGAGAATTTGAATTCTAGTAAAAAACAGAGAATAGAGCATAACAGTTTGTAATGCAAAACATACATTGACAGGTATAATGAGCAAGGTGCATCCTAGGTTAAAAAGACAACCTACCAATATAAGGTGAATGGCACAGCAATCAAGTACACAGAATATTCAGGCAAGGGTGGAATTACTGCTGTCAGTGGATGGCATATATGGAGGTCTAGTTCAGCCTCCAGATTAAATATGTCATGGCCCACATGTGATATTGTGTCACAATTCCCTTCAGTGGGTACAAAGAATACTGTATACCTTGAAAGCTCATATAGAGGTCTCTCAGTAGAGGCCTGGTCAGGCTTTGTCAAAGTGCTACATCAATGGTAGACACTGTATGAGCTTTCATGGTAAACAGCATTCTTTGAACCCACTGAATGGTTGAATGTAATGTCTTTCAGACCACTTGGTGTGCAGACTGCTAGCCTCTGCATTATGATTCTTAATGTATTAGTACTGTATCAGCATGATTTTTGGCAAGGTCTGGTAGATTAGTATCACCACCCCTTTTCTTTTGTGTGTTCATTCCCTCTCCAGCTCCTGTTCCTAGCTGTATATCCTCTCGCCTGAGGGACTAGTGACACAATATCACCTGTGGGCCATATTTAATCTGGAGGCTGAACTAGACCTCCATATACACCATCCACTGACAGCAGTAATTCCACCCTTGCCTGAATATTCTGTGCAGGACCGCTGTTAGAAATCATGGGGCCCCATACAGCCTACCTGATGGGACCCCCATTGGCCCCACCCACAACTTAACCCCTGGCTCCACCCATGACTCCACGCTGTCACAAAATCTGGGGGAATGGTGGCAGGAGCTGAAACATGTAACATGTTCCAAAAGGTGAACCTTTATTAACCATTATTATTCTAAATGTTTTACACTATTATAAAGCAGCAGAGATATCTTATTTTATAACTTTTTTGACAACAACTAATTAGCAGGGATGAGCTCAGGCATGTAGTCTGAACCCATCTTAGCTATAACACAAGGAAGCTTTACAGTGCACCACCAATCACAACTGGATCTGAATGGGAAAGATGTCAGTGTTTTGACATCTGTGCCCGTTCAGTTTGTGTCCACATACACCACAGATTTGTGTCCATTTACATCAGGCTACCTCTAATCTGTCACATTTAGGTCTGGAAAAAAAAGAAAAGGATGTTCTTTTCCATTTTTTTTTTTTGACTTGAATGGACACGGAGGTAGGTGGATCTAAATGCACACAAGTCAATTCATATCTGGACTCCTGTAGACCTACATGGAGCTTTCAATTAGGTCTGCATGAAAACTGACATGCAGACCTCATTGCAATGCTTGGATGATTTTTTTTTTTATATTTTGAGGTGGTATAAAAATGCAGCTTGGCTGTGTGTTTTTACTGTCCCTCCCCATCACATGTGTAAAGTAGCATCTCACTGTGTGCTCATGGTTGTCATCATTATGGTGATCACAGCACAGCAGGTGCTCTATGGCTCTGTCAGTGTCATGTGGCTGCTGGGTGCTGACTTTGTTATGTCTGTACAGTGTTATAGTCTGTAACACACATTACAGCCATATATTAAGAAAGTCAGCACCCAACAGTCATGTGACATTGACAGAACCATACCGGCACCTGCTGTGCTCCGATCATCATAATGATGACGACCATGAGCACACAATGGGGATTCTGGGGATTGCACCCTAGCCTCAGCCTGTGTGATGTGTCAGTGTGTGTGTGCAGGGGGACTGCTTGCCTGTGCACCTCTGTTGGGATTACTCTTTCTGCACTGTCTCAGCCTCCTCAGTGATGTCTCTCTCAGGCTGCAGCAAGGCACTTACTGAGGGAAGGGAGCTGCATTACAATTGAATCCATCCGCCGGGAAAAGCATAGAGTGAGCGGTCAGAACTTTAGTTTGTTACAAGGTACACTGGTGCAGTGCAGGGATTGTCTGCCTGCACCCGAAAATTGATTAAAAGTCCCTCTTCTGCTCTTACCTCCTGGCCCCCTCTGTTAACCTGATGGGGCCCAGGAGGGTACTATATACCTTGCTAATCAAGTAGGTACAAAGCTGCTTGAGCCCCCCCGATGACCGGGCCCGGTACAACAGGGTTGGTTGTACTGCCCTATCAGTGGCCCTGATTCTGTGGACTTGATTGCTGTGCCATTCACCTTATCTTGGTCGGTTGTCTTTTTAACCTGGGATGCACCTTGTTTATTTTTTTAAATATCAAATCGCACTGTAAGTTATAAAAATGACAAATATGGTACTGTAACCCTATTTAAATTAAAAGGTAAAGTGAAAATCTAATCACATGGTGTACAGTTAATAGTCCATTCAGATTGATAGTTGATCTCCACTGTGCAAATATCACACGAAACACCCACCTCCACACAAACTGCTTACCAGCTCCTGTGGATCTCTTAGTTATAGGAAATCATACACGCCTGTGGCTTGATATCCAGCCCGGGCCTTTGATTGCACGCAGCCAAGATCCCAGAGTATTCACAGGAGTTTGTAGCTCATACAGGAAGTTTATAACAGTTGTTTCCCAGAAAAGAATAATAGAGCGCTTCCATATCGTAAAACTATAAGGTAATTATTTTATAAAGAATAATAAGAGGTATTGCACTTGCATTTATAAAAAAGCATCATATGCAAAGTAGCAGCCCGTGGTCTGGGACTTGCGTGTATCGCGGTGACGTCAGCACGTCGCTCCTCCCTACGTGTTTTGTCACACCTGACATCATCCTGGGGCATCTTTTTTCTAAATAAAACCATTTTTGCTTACCTTTTAGTGTTGTTGCCAAAGTAAATGACAAAGACACAGGGAGAGCTGCAGACAGGAGAGCTGCGGCTGACAGAATCACACAAACAGACGACGGTATCAGGGGCTCAGCAGCCATGATTATCGTGGTCTGTTTGCAGAGGGGAGGGGAGGGCTGGTTAGAGTAAACCAAGGGTTAATAAGGGGTTAAACGGAGGTACATTTTATTTAAAACATGTTCATCCTTTTGATCTGTAGATGAATGAACAGAAAGATACAAATGTAACAATATGCTACATTGTATCTTTGCATAATCACGGTCTGGAGTGGTGTATAAAAAACACTGATTTAGACTGTCTGACATCTAGAACTGCTGACTTATTCTCTTATGCCGCGTACACACGGTCGGACTTTTCGTCTACAAAAGTCCAACGGACGCTGACGGACTAAAGCTGGCTGGTAATCCGATCGTGTGTGGGCTTCTCCGGACTTTCAACGGACTTTTTTAGCCTCAAATCCGACGGACTTTAGATTTGAAGCATGCTTCAAATCTTTTTACGTCGTAACTACGACGGACCCCGAAGTCCGCTCGTCTGTATGCTAATCCGACGGACAAAAAAACGACGCATGCTCATAAGCAAAAACTAAACGGAAGCACTCGGTCTAGTAAAACTAGTGTTCGTATTGTAGGTAGCACATTCATCACGCTGCAAAATCTGTGATCGTTGAATGCAGCGCATTTTATTTCTTCTTTACGAAGGCTCTAAAGAACGAAGGTGTTTTGCTGTTCATAATCAGAGTTCTCCCAAACTGATTTCTGGATTCTTTTTCTCTTTGATCTCATGAATGATATAGTATGCATTTTAAAAACAATGTTTCCATACTAATAATACTTTTTCCCCTTTTTTTTTTTTAGGTTTGTAAAGTTAACACAAAGAACCCATTATTATTTTTTTTTTTTATAGTGATTATTTTTTAGTTTTTAGATAAAGTTAACCCAAAGCACCGTTTTTGGTTACGTAAATTTTTTGATTTTCAAGACTTACCACTTGAACATTATTAACATTAGTAATGTATTTTTGGTGTGTTTTTTTTCAAACTCAATGAGATTGTTGTCCCTTGTTAATTTAACATTGTGTGTAAAATCAATGATTTCAAAGAAAAAACATAAAGTCTTTTGCTAAACTCAAAAAAGATCCATTTATTCATGGTCAAAATAAAATAAAGAGGAAGTCAACGCTGGAAAAAGTCGGTGTACCAGAAAATTGGGATCTTGCGGAGTCCATACAAGAGGGAGCACAATCTGGTCCAAGAATCCCAGAGATCAACAGCACCAGCAGATGATCTAGATGTCCCCAGACTGTGGTCCTACAACAGCCTGCGTCTTCTGTCAGACCAGACTGAACCCAGGTCATCATTTTCTTCTCTTCCCTGCAGCCTTTCCTCCACGCTGCCCTGCAGCCTTCCCTGTAGCCTTCTTTTGAGGCTGTGGCTCTGGTGTTTCAGTTGTGGCAGGAGGAGGAGGAGGAGGAGGAGGAGGAGGAGGGGGGGCTGCCTCATGTAGTTGGGTGTTTTGTGTTAGCGTGCCCTGCAGCCCCTTATGGATTGTTTCCCCAAATAGGCGCTCACAAATGAGGCGCTGCTCCCTATTCATCTGAAGAAGCCTGCTGGCTAAGTAGCAGCCATAGGATTCTTCCGCTTCGGGGGGGCTCCTTAAAAAACGGGTGGCCTCTTGCATGAGGCGCAGGGATGCGTCCTGTGTGACCATCCCCTTCCTGGCCCTTTTTTTGGGAAGGTGGAGGGGAGGCACTTGGGATTCGGTCAGGCTCCTACTGGGCCCAGCCACCTCACTTGGCCCAGCCACCTCACTTGGCCCAGCCACCTCACTGGGAGCAGCCACCTCACTGGGAGCAGCCACCTCCTGCCTGACACTGGGCCCAGCCTCCTCCAGGATGATGGTGAATCCGGCCTCCTCCAGGCTGTCCATGGGCCTGGTCTCCTCCTGCCTGCCACTTTCCCCCCATTCCTCCTGGATGGACTCATCCTGTGTATAAAAAAAGGACAATAGTTTGAGTATATTTTTTTGGGTTCATCAATGACACACAGTTTGCTTCTCATGAATAGCAAATTCAATGTGAATACTTCTCTTTAATAAAAGAGTCTAATCAGACACCATAATTATTTCAAGCAGGTGCCAAACATATTTAGCCACTACTGTCAATTGATATGTATACACAATTTTGAGTGCCAAATTATTTTAGACAATTATAACATCCAGTTAACATCATTAATATTAGTACAGTAAATATTTGTTAAAATAATTTACCTGACTCCAGATGGTCATATCTGGTTCATCCAGGATGGAAGACCCAGCTTGCTCCTCATCAGCCTCTGCTGGGGTGGAGGGAAGGGTGGAGGGAAGGGTTGAAAGTGATGGCCTGGCTTCATTCTGGTCATCCAGAAAACGGAGTTGATTATAGTACCACAGCCTGGGTACATAAACATCATCTGCTGATGCTCCTGATCTCCTTGATTCCTGGATCTTCTTATGCTCCCTCTTATACATGTTCCTCAAGACCCCAATTTTCTTGAGCAATGTCTCCATTGTTGCTTCCGGGATGGTCGCCTGGACAAAGGCCAGAAGTCTCTCCAGCGTTGACTTCCTCACATGCTTAGCATAATACTGAGGGTGTTTCACCTCCCACAAATTCCTCATCTCTCGATATTTGGAAATAAAAGATGTAAGGAACTCTGGATCCTTAAATAGGGGATTCATTATATCTGGAAAAGATGAAGTCACAAGACAAAAAACACTTTTATTATAGGTTTCGGCTAACCCCTCATCATCTTCTCCCTATGTAGGCCTCATCAATCTATCAAGCCATATAGGCCGCTTGCTACAAAGTCATGACCATAAAAACCAAAAAAAAAAAATATCTAAAATTACCTTCGTTTTGTAACGTCCAGGTCCACTATCACCTACCACAGAACGTACGTACGACACGTGCGCAAGGCTCTTTATACACTACGCATGTGTGAAACTCCGCCTGCGTCGCCCGCCCCTGACGTTCGAAATTAACTCATGTTCTCCGCCCCCTAATTCGATTCACAGAACGTACGTACGACACGTGCGCAAGGCTCTTTATACACTACGCATGTGTGAAACTCCGCCTGCGTCGCCCGCCCCTGACGTTCGAAATTAACTCATGTTCTCCGCCCCCTAATTCGACGCACAGAACGTACGTACGACACGTGCGCAAGGCCCCTCTTTATACACTACGCATGTGTGAAACTCCGCCTGCGTCGCCCGCCCCTGACGTTCGATTTTAACTCATGTTCTCCGCCCATTTTTTGTTACGGCGCGTAGTGGAGTTAAAGAATGGCGGAGACACCTGAAATGTTGACGACCTCAGGTAGTGGAGACAGCCCGGAGGCTGGAACGTCAGCGAAATCTATGAGGCCTAGATTTAAGGCCTCTAATATGAGTTTTAAAGAGATGGTGGAGATGGTGGCCATTCTTCACAAAGACGACTATGATGGCAATTATGGGCCGTACGCACGGCCAAATTTGCGCAAGGCCAAAATAATGGCGAAGGTCGTGGAGACTTTGCAGGCATCTTTTGGGGTCCAGCGCTCCAAAGATCAACTGCGAAAAAGATGGTCTGAGCTGAAACTCAGGGAGCCGGATCAATACCGACGTATCCGGAAAGTTCTTAAAAAAAGTAAGTACTTGTCGTGTTTTTCTCTTGTGTTTATTACCTTGTATACTGCTCCATGTGCTTTTCCTTCCTATCCGATTTTTTGTTCATCGTTTTAAACGATCTTTTAATAAACCTCGTTACATATCTATAGATAGATCGATATATATATATCTAGAGATATATCTCTAGATATATATATATATATCTAGAGATATATATATATATATATATATATATATATATATATATATATATATATATATATATATATATATATATATATACATATATACATATATATATATACATACATATATATATATATATATATATATATATATATATATATATATATATATATAACTATATATATATAACTATAGAGAGAGATATATATATATATATATATATATATTGAGAGATATATATAGATATAGATATAGATATAGAGATATAGAGAGAGAGAGAGAGAGAGAGAAATATATAGAGAGAAATATAGAGATAGGTAGATAGATAGATATAGAAATGTAAAACATTCTTTTTGAAGATTTGAAGTTATCTTAATTTTTTGGCTTTACATTTAGTTAGATATTTAGAGATTTTGTTCCAGATATAGAGAGAGATCAAAAGATTATTAACTATATTTTGAGATATTGATATCTATCTATCCGATATGTCTTTCTAATTTTAAATATTGAGGTAAAATAGGAACTCTACACAAACCACTTCATTACAAATGTTGGAAAATTACTATGTACTAAAATATCTGTGTGCTAATTAGATTAATAATTTTTTGTTTCACATAGGGGAAAAATCACTCAGCCAACAACCAGAAGACAGTCCACCCCAAGCAAAACATGATTGGGAAATAAGCCCAAGTCCCATTGAGGATGTGGAGGAAGGAGAGGTGGGCGACATGGGCACCCCACCAGGTGAGTGTCTGACACACCAGCTTACGTTAATCTATGCATGGCTGCCTTTTGTTTAATGTAATTTGTCTACTCTATTTTAGGGGATCTGGTTGTGCTTCATTCAAGCAATAGTGCCACCCCCGAGGATGTGGAGGAATTAGGCTACATGGGCACCCCACCAGGTCAGTGTCTGAGACAACAGCTTGATTTATGGTAAGGTAAACTATGTATGTGTGCATATTTCTAAAGACATTTTTTGGTTTCATTCCACTTTAGGTACAACAACAAGAAGTGACTATTTCACCTCTGAAAGTGCCCAACAGCTAATTGGTCAAATAATGGCCTGGAATAAGGACATGGATGAAATGCGGAATCGGCTGGATCGTATGCAGCAGGAAATGAAGGACATGATTGATGTTTTGGGTCGAATCTAAATGCCCTTTTTTAAACCCCAAAACATCAATCATGTCCTTCATTTCCTGTTTTGCTGACCCCATTCTGGGCCTTCTCTTTTTTTTTTTGGCAGAACATAAATGGCTGTTTAACCTAATGTAAAAAAGGAGGGCTGTTTCTCGTAAATACCTCAAAAATCCACAAAAAAATAAAACTTGATTTTCAAAAAAACACAAAAAAAAAAAAAAAATTGATTTTAAAAAAACAAAAAAATCAAAAACTTGATTTTAAAAAAACAAAAAAATTAAAAAACTTGATGTTAAAAAACCAAAAAAATTAAAAAACTTGATTTTAAAAAAACAAAAAAATTAAAAAACTTGATTTTAAAAAAACAAAAAAATTAAAAAACTTGATGTTAAAAAACCAAAAAAATTAAAAAACTTGATTTTAAAAAACCAAAAAAATTAAAAAACTTGATTTTAAAAAACCAAAAAAAATTAAAAAACTTGATTTTAAAAAACCAAAAAAAATTAAAAAACTTGATTTTAAAAAACCAAAAAAATTAAAAAACTTGATTTTAAAAAACCAAAAAAAATAATATACAAACTTTATTAAAAAAAATAATAAAAACAAAAATAACTTGATAAAAAAAAAAAACATAAACAAAAAAATTGCTTTAAAAAAAAAAAAAACAAAACAAAACTTGATTTTCCCAAAACAAAAAAATAAGCCTGTTTGTGAAAATCAAAAAGCCAAAAATATTTTTTTGTGGATTAGGTATAAATATTTAGATATAATTATATTTTGCTACATTATTAAGATATCATTCTATTTTTGTCTATGAACATTTTATACTAAATGCAGAACTGAATGCATAACAACCATTAATAAAAACATCTCCTTATAGGAATTAAATAAATGTGTGGTTTGTTATTTCAAGGCTCAGTATCATTTTAGTTATAATTGTAAAAAAGTTGTTTACAGTGGCAATGGAGCTTATTTAGACATTTAAAATTACAATACAGTTGGCACTACAACTGCTCGACCATAACCTAGGAGACAGCCCAAAAGAAAGGCAAGCAATAAATATAATGCAAGATTTCATCAATAATTTTTTTATTGTCAAAAATTATATATCCTGGCCCATTGCAATGGCCCCCCTACCCATAAAATAATTAACATATTGCTGTCTAACTTGACGGGCACTTTGGGGGGCCAAGCCAGTACGGACAGTATCCAGGCCTGTAAGGTTGGCTTCTATTTGTCCGGCCTCAGGCCCAACTGTGCCTATATAATTTGGAGAATGCTTATTTAAAAAGTTGTGCAGAATGCAGCACGATAAAATGATAAAATTAAGTTTGTATTCCGCCAAATTAATGGCTGTTTGAAACAGGCGGAACCGGCTGGCCAGAATTCCAAACGCATTCTCAACCACTCTTCTAGCTCTGGCCAGCCGGTAATTAAAAACCCTCCTCTCCGGGGTGAGGGTTCTTTGGGGGAATGGCCTCATGAGGTGCTTGCTGAGAGCAAAGGCTTCATCGGCAATGAAGACAAAGGGGAGTCCTTCCACGTTATCCTCATCAGGTGGCAATCCCAGGCCACCACTCTGGAGACGCTGGCAGAACTCCGTCTGGGCAAATACTCCTCCATCCGACATCCGGCCATTCTTCCCCACGTCCACATATAAAAAATCATAGTGTGCCGACACCACCGCCATTAAAACAATACTGTGGAACCCCTTATAATTAAAATAATATGACCCCGAATGGGGTGGTGGCACAATGTGGACATGTTTCCCATCTATAGCCCCTCCACAATTGGGAAAGTCCCAACGGCTGGCAAAATGGGATGCCACAGTCTGCCATTCCTGTGGCGTTGAAGGAAACTGGGAAATCAAACAAGAAAACCAAAATCAATTAATTTGGAAGCTAACATTGCAAGAAAATTAGACAATTAAAAACATTATTCCCCAGCATCAGTATAACATTCAATAATTTAATTGTTCTGGAATAACTAATATGGAAAGGCACACTTATCAGATTGCTCACCCCCTCTGATGGAACATTGATTACATTTTAGGGGGTTGTGAAATCCCTAAAAAAAATTACTTTTAGGACACGCAGGAATTTAGGGACTAAAAAGGCTACAAGACTGCAGTTGTCGCACTCTGCAGGTGCAGTTGCTAACCAGCTTACAGTAAATGAGGTAATGTAAAAAGGCATTCATGTTGCAAGGAGTACACAATCACATGCAAGGGCAATTAATGAAAACACTTTGAGGCTTGCATATGATTTGATGATGGAAATCAGCAGAGCTTCTGCTCATTTACTAAAGCACTGGAACAAATGCACTTGTAGAGTGCACATGCATTTTGCAAAGTGCAACATATATTTGCTTTAGACAAATCAACACCACAGAACATTCCAGCAAATTTTAACGAGGGTGGGGGTGGGGGGGTTGTGAAATCTAGATAATTGCTCATTAGCAGCACACTATTTGGAGTGAGTTTAGGTGGGGGGGGGGTGGGGGGGTTGTGAAATCTAGATAATTGCTCATTAGCAGCACACTATTTGGAGTGAGTTTAGGTGGGGGGGGTGGGGGGTTGTGAAATCTAGATAATTGCTCATTAGCAGCACACTAAATACACTCAAACAAAATACATTCCAAATGAGTAGACTAGGTGGATATGTTCCCATCACTTCATGCTGGGAAGGTTATTGAAGGAAAATATACATGCATGACAAAAAATAACAGGAAAAAATTCCAGCATGTGTGAGGATAAAAAGGGGACATTCACACTATATTGCAATGATGGTAAGTAGTGTTTGAAGCAAGAAATACATCACATTATCAAAGATTACATAAAAGAACATGTGATGCTAATAAAAGAAAAATATCTTACCTTAATATAGTCCTTCTGCAGGACCTGTATGATGGCAGAACAGGTCTCTGGGATAATGATCCCCAGAGCCTGGGGGGAGATGCCTGTCGAGAACTTAAGGTCCTGCAGGCTTCTCCCTGTGGCCAAATACCGCAAGGTAGCGACCAGCCTCTGCTCCGGAGTGATGGCTTGCCTCATGCAGGTATCCTGCCTGCTGATATAGGGGGTCAGCAAAGCCAACAAACGGTCAAAAACGGGGTCCGTCATCCGGAGAAAGTTCCTGAAATCCTCAGGATTATTCTCACGGATCTCACGGAGCAAAGGCATGTGACAGAACTGGTCACGCTGAAGCAACCAATTCTTGGTCCATGAACTCCTCCTCGCCCTGTTCATGGACTGGACTTGGGCTGAAGAATAAACTACAGCACCAAGCACATACAATGCACGAGCTCTACGACGAGTACGTACAGGTAACATGGCTTCAAAACGGTCGGCTGGTCAGAACGCACTAAACAGAACGCACTGAAGAACAGCAAGGCCTGTGAAGAACGACCTGAAAATCAGGAACGAGCGGGCAATAAAACAAAGATTTCTCAATGCCAACTGACCAAACGCACTGAAAAGCAGATACAAACCTCACAAGCACAGACTGAACAACAGTTAAAACGAACTGAAAAATACGAGTCTCACAAGCGCGAATCGTCTCTCACCAAACTTCTACTAACACGAGATAAACACGAGATTAGCAGAAGGAGCCCAAAGGGTGTCGTACGGGCTATTGAACTTCCGTTTTATAGTCTCGTCGGACTTGGTGTACGTCACCGCGTACTAGGCTGTCGTACTTTTGTGTGGTCGTGTGTGTGTGTAAGTCCGTTCGTAAGAAAGTCTGCCGCAAGTCCGCCGAAGGTACGTCGGAAGTATGTCGGACAGGCTGTCGGACTTTTGTAGACGAAAAGTCCGACCGTGTGTACGCGGCATTAGTATATTGTAATGCCAGCTCTGATTAATTATAGCTGGCTATTATGGTGAACTGGTAGGGGGGGTTCCAGAAGCAGGGCAGAGAGAGCGGATATGCTTTACATGCCCTGTGTACAATGATGACATTTTTTGGTGTGTGCATAGCACGCCCAAAGCCTGCAACTAGTTAAAGTGGCTTTAAACCCAAAACCAAAAATGGATTATAATGCAGTTCACCATTAGATGTGGTGGTATCAGTATTCTTTTCTTTGGCTTTTTTCCCTTTGTTTTTACCTGGTGATAGGGCCAGTAACACACTTCCTGTATTAATGAGACACAACTGTGGATAAATGAGCATATGAGGTACAGCAGATAGCAGCATTGTCAATCTGAGGGGAAGATAGTGTTAAATGTATTACCAGGTTTAAATACACTAAACAAACTAAAGCCAAACCTAAACCCTGCCAGTGGTAAATGGATTTTCTTATCCACGTAAACTGATACATTCTGCTGGAGAGCTTGTCCTTTTGAAAAACAACAAACTTGCTGGCTGGATTACCATGAAGATGAAAATAGAGAAAATAAAGGATAAAAAAGAAAACTAATACAGCCATCACGGCTAAGAATTGGTAATGTGCAATATAATAAATGTTTGCTTTTGGGTTTAATGCTGCTTTAAAACAAGACATATATTAATAATTAGGACATGGTAAAACCTGATGTACAAATGTCAAAACAGGGCAGCAGGACCAGACCCCTCCCCAAGAGATCAATGGTGAGATGGGTGGACTTAGCATTTAAAAGTCCTTGTGTGGACACTTTGTGTTTTGGGGATGACAATCCCTCTCTCTGACATTCTTCTGCCGGCTTTTGTGCTAATGGCCGTTGCCCAGAAATTTTATACTGGTTTAATAAAGGTCATTATGAAACAATTGCAGCCAGCAACAATTAGGATAATGTGAAATGCACATGCAGCTGTTTATCAGAGTAATGCAAGAGAGCTCAGGGACAGGCTTTAAAAAAAATAGATTGCAGGGAGACAAAAAATAGAAAACATGGCCTTGTAGCAAGCATACACGCAGGCCTGTCATGACTGCACACTGTGCATGTGGGCAGGCTGGAAAGAGACTGAAGGGCACATTTAAGCTGCATTAGCATGTGACAATCCTTCCTTCCCTTTTGGAAATATTTGCTCAATGACATCTCCTGGGTAGGGATGAGCTGAACACCCCCCGTTCGGTTCGCACCAAAACATGCGAACAGGCAAAAAATTTGTACGAACACGCGAACACCGTTAAAGTCTATGGGACACGAACATGAATAATCAAAAGTGCTAATTTTAAAGGCTTATATGCAAGTTATTGTCATAAAAAGTGTTTGGGGACCCCGGTCCTGCCCCAGGGGACATGGATCAATGCAAAAAAAAGTTTTAAAAATGGCCGTTTTTTCGGGAGCAGTGATTTTAATAATGCTTAAAGTGAAACAATAAAAGTATAATATCCCTTTAAATTTCGTACCTGGGGGGTGTCTATAGTATGCCTGTAAAGGGGCGGATGTTTACCGTTTTTAGAACAGTCTGACAGCAAAATGACATTTCAAAGGAAAAAAAGTCATTTAAAACTACTATTATTGAATTGCCGGTCCGACAATACACATAGAAGTTCATTGATAAAAACGGCATGGGAATTCCCCACAGGGGAACCCCGAACCAAAATTAAAAAAAAAAAAAAAAAAGACGTAGGGGTCCCCCTAAATTCCATACTAGGCCTTTCAGGTCTGGTATGGATATTAAGGGGAACCCCTGCCAAAATTAAAAAAAAAAAAATGGCGTGGGGTCCCCCTCAAAATCTATACCAGGCCCTTCAGGTCTGGTATGGATTCTAAGGGGAAGCCCACGCCAAAATTAATAAAAAATGGCGTGGGGTCCCCCTAAAAATCCATACCAGACCCTTGTCCGAGCACGCAAACCTGGCAGGCCACAGGAAAAGAGGGGGGGACGAGAGAGCGCCCCCCCTCCTGAACCGTACCAGGCCACATGCCCTCAAGATTGGGAAGGTGCTTTGGGGTAGCCCCCTGTAACGAGCCCCTGCTAGCTCGGTTCCACTCTCCCGACACTCCCCTGTGGCTATTGAGTCAGATTGGAACGTCTGATGGTTCGGTCATTCGATGCTCTGGGAATTGAACTACAGCTATGTGCCGTTCAAATCCAGTTGTGATAGCTCAGAACAAACACCAGGCAGGCTGTATGTAAGTTCAACCAGGAATCTCTTTTATCGAAAGGAATACAGACTCTTTTATACAGTAAAAGAGGAGGTGCATACCTCCTGCTCATATTACTCTGAACATACACCTGTGACCAGAAACCTAATTAACATGGGCTAATTAACTAATCCCTTTAGACAGCCTAGATGACTCAGTCATGACCTTTACGCCAGACTGGCCATCTTGTAGCTCAGAAAACACAATCAACGTTATCACAAATCAACACAGAACTCTTCTTCACACAATAGCAGAGTTAATCAACACAAACAACAATGGGGATCTAATCACTCTTAGATCCCATACTAGACTTATTTACAATAAACACATTCTAGCAGGCAACAGACAGACAGGTGGCTGGAATTGACATCAGCATCTCCTAACAGTATTTGTCCCAGCATTATGAATCAGCCGCTATTTCTAATATGGCAAATCCAGGGTCCCCAGAGTCTGTGTCTCTTGGGGGGATATGGACCTGAATCCAAAGTAACACCACCTCAAGGGTCCTCAGGCATACAGCCCACAAAGAGCACCGTTCCCCCAAATGCCAGGGCCCACGATCGATCGGCAAGAGGCTAGCATTCAGTCCCCTCCAAAAGTCTCTCTCCCGGCTAGGTCTGTCACATTTCTCCCCTTTCTGCAGGAGACTAACACAGGAGGAGACCCCAGACGGGTTGACTCCAAAGTTAGTCCATAGTTCCAGTCCCCCAATGCTGATATCCACACAGTACCCCAAATAAATTGTCCCAAACAGAGCATTACTTACCCAGCCAACCTCTGCCTCTCTCAGAGAACACGCCCGCCGCTGGGGAGAGGCCTGGACTGGCCCTTCTCCCTGGAGTCTTTTCAGCCACTGGAGAGAAGACAGGGTGACTGGGCTCACTCCGTCATGCCTTTGGGGATCTGGGCCGACCGCCCAGCATCCCTAGGGTATACAAGTGGAGACTGAAGTCCCATCCACTACCACAGGAACTCCCTCTTCTGTTAGTTGAGGGCAGAGGCCAGCAGCACTCTGCCCGGTTGCCAGCCCTTCTGCTGGGGACTCAACATCCTCCGCTCTGGCTAACCATTGGGGCAGGAGGCTGGCTTCCTCCACTCCCAAACTGTGTAACTGCCTTTGGGGAGGTGAGCCGGCTGCTTCCTTTTCCATTCCCTCATCTGGATGTTGGGACGATATGTCTGTGGTACTGTCTCCCTGTTGGGGAGGGATGACGAACACCTCCTCTCCCTTCTCCCCCTGTATCCTGATCTGCTGCTGGGAAGTGACCACCTCCTTCTCACCCTGAGCCTCCGGAACTGCCACAGGTGTAGGGCAGAGATCTTGGACCCTCTGTCCGGTTGCCAGCGCTTCAGCTGGGGAAGTTCCTTGTAACTCCACAGATACTTCTGTTGGTGCTGGGCAGAGCACCATGAAGTTTGGCCCTAATAACAGCTCTTCTTCTACTGGAGGCTCACCAGGTTGTTCTTCCTCAGCAGAAAAGTCTATCAAATCCCCTGTCTCTGCAACTGGTGTCTGGGGATAAAGGTTCACTATCTCCTCTCCGTGGAACCCAGAAGATGCTATCAGTGCTGGGCAGAGGTTAGCAGAGCTCTGCCCTGTTGTCAGCACTTCAGCTTTGGGGATAGCAATCTCCAGATTTTCCACTGCCGATTCTCTGGCATTCTGCTGGACAGGCACATTCCTCCATGCAAGATCATCCAATGCAGAAACAGGTTCATCAAGGTCAGTCAGCACTTGCTCCATCCGCCATAAGACCTCCACGTCCATAGCTGCGGGGGCAGGTTGGCAAAGCACACCGTTACTCTGCCACATTGTCGACTCTTCAGCCAGGATTTCAGAGTTGTCAACTGGTATTTCCTGATAGTCCCAGGCAAAGGGAGCCTCACCGAGCACTGAGCAGAGTCTAGCAGCTGTCTGTAGGCTATCTCAAGCTCCCATTCCTGAACGGCCAGAAATTCCAAATCTTCCTGTGCCCAGTGCACTTCTGAGACATTCAGTCTTCGCTCTCTGTGCTCCCTTATTTCCTCCAAACGCCACTCCCGATCACTCCCAAAGTCAGGGTCCCTGGACAACCTCCAGTACAACAATCCCAGGCCATCGTAGACAAAGCCTTCCGTGGGGCTGTCATCCGCTGTCCATGGGCACACTTGGGCTACATACCACTGGAGGGCTCTGTAGCTCTCGTCCAACCGCATTTCTGCCTGGATCAGCCTGCTTAACTCAGCTGTCCACTCCTGGTTTGGCTGTTCCCCTAATAACAGCATTCGCACTTCATACTGCGACCAGTACCTTACATGGATGGAGGGGAGAACTTTTCCCTGGTTTCGCTGCTCACGGGCTAGCGCTTCCTTCCAGAGTTCCCAGCAGATAGAATCAAACCATCCTAACAGGACCTGCTCTGATACTGGTCCTCTGTACTGTATCTGCATCTCCCGCAACCTCCTTCTGAATTCCTCTTCCATGGTGGCTGGCATCTGTACCTCTCCTCTCCTGCTATCTGGACCTTGGATCCAGGTGATGGTTTGGATGTGTTCACGGCAAGGAAGCATGATCCCACCGGTCCCTCTCGGCTCTCAAGTAAGTCTTTCAGAGTGGCTCTCCTGCAGGCTGGTTTGGAGTGTCCCAGTAACTGGAGAGCAAATCCCACTGCTGTCACCAATGTAACGAGCCCCTGCTCGCTTGATTCCACTCTCCCGACACTCCTCTGCGGCTATAGAATCAGATGTTGCGATCTGCAATCTGATTCTATAGCCACAGAGGAGTGTCGGGAGAGTGAAATCGAGCAAGCAGGAACTCGTTACACCCCCTAAAACACCTTGTCCCCATGTTGATGAGGACAAGGGCCTTATCCCCTCAACCCTGGCCGGTGGTTGTGGGGGTCTGCGGGCGGGGGGCTTATCAGATTCTGGAAACCCCCTTTAACAAGGGGACCTCCAGATCCTGGCCCTCCCCCCCTGTGTGAAATGGTAAGGGGGGGTACAAAAGTACCCCTACCATTTCACTAAAAAACTGTCAAAAATGTTAAAAATGACAAGAGACAGTTTTTGACAATTGCTTTATTTAAATGCTTCTTCTTTATTCTGTCTTCTTTCATCTTTCTTCTTTCTTCTTTCTTCCATCTTCTATCTTCCTTCGGTTTCTTCCTCCATCTTCTTCTTCTTCTGGTTCTTCCTCTGGTGTTCTCGTCCGGCATCTTCCTCCACGGCGTCGGCGTCTTCTTCCCTTCTTCTCCTCGGGCTGCTCCGTATCCATGATGGCATGGAGGGAGGCTCCCCCTGTGTGACACTTCTCTCTTCATCTTCTTCTCTTCATCTTCTTCTCTTCATCTTCTTTTCGGGCTGCTCCACATCCATGATGGCATGGAGGGAGGCTCCCGCTGTGTGATGCTTCTCCTCTTCTGACGGTTCTTAAATAATGAAAGAATGAATGTCAGATATGTAAAGTCATTGTAAAGGGCTGGTCATAGAGGTTGTGTGTTTAAGGAAGGGTACAGAGAGCAACCAAAGAAAATCTGGTTTCAAGGAGGTTTTAAATGGCCAGCCTCTTGCAAAGTGTATGCAAGTACACAAATGTGCAGAAGTTTAATAATAAGGCTAAAATGTAAATATTCTACCTCACCCCCTCCCCTCCCGTTAAAAATCTTTAATAATTTGTCTCTTAAAACATTGATGGGAAATCTGCTGAAAAAATCCCAATGAGAAAAAAATAACCTTATAAGGCTATTTACTAATGTCTACACACAATTGTAAATAAATGAATAGAATGAATTAAAGGGAAACTCTAGCAAGACACTCCTTTCTTGAGAATAATATAATAAAAAAAAACAAATAGGGGCAGAAATTAAGAATAATGAACCAAAAATGAATGGGAATAAAAATGTATGATGTAATGATTAAAATAACACAAAGCAAAATAATCATTTTATATCTAGGAGAACTAAAAAAAAGGAGAGATTGCATAATGATGGTAATGGATATTATAGAGGAAGTGACCATGTATCAATATATTGTAAATATTGTCAAAAGACTCTTGAATAACTCATAGAAAGAGAGAAAGGGGTACTGGAACATCAGTGTGACTCATAATACAAAATTATGTAAAATACAGCACTGTATATAGCACTGCATAGCACTGTACTTCAGCAGCTATCTCTCCCTGTAAAATGTAGCAGAATACAACATTGAGTATAGCACTATATAGCACTGCATAGCAGCAACTATCTCTGCCTGCAAAATGTAGTATAAGCACTGTATATAGCTTTATTTAACACCATATAGCCTATATAACACCATATAACACCATATATAACCATATATAATATTTATATAACACCATATAGTGTCTAAATACCAACCTACTCTTTCTCTTCGTTCCTCTCAAGACCTCCTACTCTCTAGCTCCCTTGTCACTTCCTCCCATGCTCGCCTCCAGGACTTTTCCAAAGCCTCTCCAATCCTATGGAATGCCTTACCCCAATATGTCCACTTATCTCCTACTCTATTAGCTTTTAGATGATCTCTGAAAACCCTTCTCTTCAGAGAAGCCTACCCTACCCACACCTAACGACTGTATTTTCATTTGCCCATCAGCTCACCCCCACAGTTATTACCTTTTGTTTCCACTTGACACTCCCTTCTAGATTGTAAGTTCTAACGAGCAGGGCCCTCTGATCCTTCCTGTATTGTATTATAAGTGTACTGTCTGCCCTCATGTTGTAAAGCGTTGTGCAAACTGTTGGCTCTATATAAATCCTGTATAATAATAATAATAATATAGCAGAAACCATCTTTACTTGCAAATGTAGCACAATATAGCACTGCGAATAGCACTCTATAGCACCATGTAGCAGCATCTATTTATCCCTGGAAAAAGTAGCACAATACACAACTGTGTTTAGCACTGTGTACACCAATGTATAGCACAACAGCTCTCCCTACCTACTTTAAGTCTCCAACACACTGACAAAAGGCTGCTGGGTGCCCTGCTTTTCATAAGGAGCAGGCTGAAACATAAGAAAACCCCCATCATGAGTCCTTCTATTCTACCTAACCACAGTTGAAAGGCCAGGAAGTGAATTATTGGTAACTGGTTGCTATACTGACAAAAGGCCACATTAGTTTGCCATTTTCCTGAACTGCAAATGACTTGAGTTCACCTTGAGCTCATGTCCAACCTACTGGAGTGCCTTCAACAAGCATTGTTTTTTTTTTTGTAAGCAAAATGAAGGAAGGTTCTTTTACCCTTCCTTTTTAAAATAGCAGCCATACTGTTATATTTTTAGGAGATATTAACAAAACAAATCAAAAGCCCAAGCTTTTTTTCACATTTCACAAAATAGGAGTTTACACATATCTAAACCCAAGAGCAAACATTTCATAAATTGCAGCTTACCAGTTCTTAGATGTGGTAGATAGTTTTGTGTTATTTTGTTTCTGTAAATAACAACTGATGAAGACAAAATCCTTTTCATCATACATGTTTGTAGCTGTGTGTTTGCCCAGCAATTTCCCTTTACATATACTTAATGTCCTCACAGCTATTCTGTAACATGTTAGAATATTGTAGAAAATACATTTATGTAGAAAGGACTCCAATAGAACAATGTAACTACTTATGATACCATCAACTCACAATCAAATTGCCTTAATAGGAACACTTCTGACATCATGTTATCTTTGTTTTATGTAGCAGAAAGAAATCTACATATCCATACATTTCACAAAGTACTAACATATGATTACAAAAAAAGAGTCATATGTTTAAAAGCAAGCAACAGACAAAAGCAAGGTTACATTCAATGGCTGTTCACAGATGAATGGAAAAAAAAATATGATTCGCTATAGTTTCACTATAAATGTTCATGTACAAGTTTAACATGAACTTATTGATTTTACTGAATACAGTTTAGAAATACTGTTTTTATCTCAGTTATGAATTGATTAAACAAAGGTTTATTCTTTAACAGTTCCATGAAAAAGCACACACAAACATGTAATAAAAAGTCAAGGTCTTTTTTTCAGGCATAGAAATAGATTATGTGACTTGTATGTTTCTACAGGAAAAACAAAACAAAAAACTGCCAGACTATTTTATATGTTGAAGAACCAAAAGTAATACATGTAGGAGTATTGACAAAACACAAAACAAAAGCAAAACACAAATTGTTTCATGTTGTAGGACCTAAAAAGCACACAGAAGGGGGGTTCATTAAGATATTGATATAAGGAGGAGATAAGGCCACTTCTCTTTGGGGTGGAGAGGCAAATGTGCTCAAAATGTGAAGTTTTAAAGCATAGTGACTGAGAAAAAAGTTTAGTTTGGATATAGTGAAAGCAGAGAGAATGCTTTATCGGTAAGCCAGGGAACATGAAAAATAAGAACATGCCATTATGCTAATTGTGTAGATTTGGCCACCAGAAAATAGTGTCATACATTTGGGAGACCTAATCCCCCCCAATGCTTGGGGCCAAAGAGTAAAGAGAAGGGGAGGAGATTCCTTCCAACAGCTTTAGAAAAATAATACAATTGAATATTCTCGCTGCACCGGAGCCGCCCCCCGTCACCCCCCACTGCAGCAGTCCCCACACACCTGGAAGAGGCAGCCCGGTGTTTGGTAAGCAGTGGTGAAGTGGGGAAGAGGAGGGTCCCAGGAAAGAGGCCTCACCAGGACTGGATGGAGCCAAAGGAAGGGGGAGGTAGGAGAGAAGAGGTGTCTGGGCTTCCCCTCTTCGGGGTGGTCAATCAGGGCGGGTGGATCAGGGGCTCCAGCTGCAGGGAGAGACACAGCTACTATGCCACAACCCCCTTCTGCAGCTAGCTACCGCCAGCATGAGGGAGAGCCAGGCCCCCCATATGTCCTTCTCCTGCATCCAGCCTCCCCCAGCCACAGTGACCAGCCATTATATCCACCCCCTGTCCCATTCCCTCCACTCCCTTCCTTCTGATTATCAATGCCACAAACAATAAGAACAACTCAGTCCTCTGCAAGTGTGCCAACCTGTGATTGACAGCCTCTGACCCCTCCCTCTGCCCTGCCCTCACCCCTGCCTATACAGGGCTCCACTGCGGGGGGTTGGGAGATCCCAGCCCAGTTCAGTGCTGATCCTCAGCCATGGTGGGCCGGGCGCTCCACATTTTGTGCTGCCCCTGCCTTCTGATTGGCTTTTCCACTGCTGTCCCTCGCCATGAGCTCTTCCCCTACGGGGAGTCCCAGGGGGAACCTACTGCTGCCCAACGGGGATGATGAGACCTCCAAGGTGGTGGAACTCGAAAGCACCTTCTCTTCTAGGAGGCCAAGTTTAAGGAGCTCTATGAGTACAGCACTGAGAGAGAGGCCACTGAGCACAACAATGCGATAGAGACCACCAGTACTGAGATAGAGAGTGCTGACACCAGCACTGAGATAGAGAGCACTAACACCAGCACTGAGATAGAGAGCACAGAGATAGAAAGCACTGCCACCAGCAATGAGATAGAAAGCATTGAAATAGAGAGCACTGACACCAGCACCGAGATAGAGAGCATGAACAGAGATGATTCCCCTAGTGGACTTTAAAGGCACATATAAAAGGATATGTAGGAGAGTATATTTAGGTAAACAACAATTTATTAATTACAAAGAATTCTCATAAAGACATCAAACAAATAACATAGATAAAAAAGGAATGCAGTTCCACATATTTTTTTATAGCTATTGATACCAATACGCTTCCACCCGACGCGTTTCAGAGTTGTTTTAGCCTCCTTCTTCAGGGGTGGTTATAAGCTTTTAATAGGATTTTCTGTATAGGGAATGGTATATACAACATAGACATAGTAAATACATGTGTATATCAAGCCATAAAACATATAAGTGCAATATTATATTCATTTTCGTTTCCACTTACATTGGTATAAATAAATGTTGGCTGCGCATTCCAGAGAGATTTTTAAAAACAACGATATTGACACATACTGCCCATCAAGTGCGTCCTCCAATCATGGTGTATAAAGCTTTGTTTAGTATATCCAAAGTATTCATATGGCCTCTATCGAGGTAGAAATAAATGGGTAAGGATATATGAAGTGGTTTTACTTCCTTATGATAGGAAGAGAGGCCCATTAGTCGAGGGCATGCAAAAAAGTTTGGATCTGGAATCACACTGGGGCCAAATGCGGGTCCTGTAAGTTGTGAAAAATGTATAAATGAGTGTATAATAACTAGAAAAATGAGTAGATTCAGTGATGGGTAGGGGATCTTGAGATGTATCCTACCTGATAGGCCTACGGTATAGAGTTCGAAAAAGAGATAGAGAGCACTGACACCAGCACTGAGATAGAGAGCACAGAGATAGAAAGCATTGAAATAGAGAGCACTGAAACCAGCACCGAGATAGAGAGCATTGACACCAGCACTGAGATAGAGAGCACTGACACCGCCACTGAGATAGAAAGCACTGAGATAGAGGGCACTAACACCAGCACTGAGATAGACAGCACTGACACCAGCACTGAGACAGAGAGCACCGAGATAGAAAGCACTGACACCAGCACCGAGATAGAGAGCACTGACACCAGCATCAAGATAGAGACCACTGACATCAGCTCTAAGCTTGAGTGCACTGGCACTGAGATAAAGAGCACTGATGCCAGCACCAAGATAGAGAGCACTGACACCAGCACGGAGATAGAGAGCACTGACACCAGCACAGAGATAGAGAGCACTGACACCAGCACATAGATAGAGAGAACTGACACCAGCACAGAGATAGAGAGCACTGACACCAGCACTGAGATAGAGAGCACTGACACTATTTTTCCCATTGTAGGTGTGAGTGTGGCCTCATGTCTAGGTTTTGCATAAAGCCTCACAAAGCCTAGAGCCGCCTCTGGTCATACAAATATATTAAATTCTTTTTAAAAAGTATCAATGGTGGATTTGATGTGCTCTAGAATAGAAAAACAGTTTGGGCATGATGCACATCTTGATAACTATAACCTTACCAAGGAACAAAATAAAATAGGAAGGCTACAGTCTTAAAACAGTGGAGGGCAGTTAATTTGGTAAAGCAGTTGAAAAGACGGAGTGAAGTTAATCCGCAGGTAGGGGAGGGACTTATTTCACCAGGAAAATGTAAATGCACATAGAGATGTAGCAACCAAATAAGATAGACTTATAGGCATTGCAGGACACATGAATGGGTTTACTCTGAGGCCTGAAAGGTTGTGGAAACTCTCTAAGGTGGAGATTAGACTGGGGAGTGAAATGATGGGATCAGTAAAAAATGAGAGAACATCATCAACGTACAAGCTTAAATTCCCTAGTGTTCCCTAGTGTTTCATTGATGGTCACATGACCGCTCTCCTCCTCCAATCAAAAGCTGCACTTGAGGAGGAGGCGGAGCGGCAGGAGGAGAGCGGCCAGAACGAGTGGCGTTACTGGAGGTGGAGGTATTACAGGTTTCCATTTATATTGATAGTGACACAGGAGGAGCGTTTTATGAGAAAGGGCTGGCAGTAATGTTTTCTAAAATTGTTAAAGTATGGTAGCGCTGTCCCAGGGCCAGGAGAGGCAGGGCGGCTGGCCTGATACCCTCCCAATGGGTGGCACCTTGGGCGGACCACCCAATCCCCGCCCCCGTTGGTAAAAAAAATATCGGCATATAACACCCTCTATTTTCAGGGTAAAAAAGTGTGTGTTATACGCTGATAAATAAATATGGTAAATACTGTAAAGTTTCCATCTTGAATAATCAATACCTGGAGTCCTGTGATGTGTATGGGTGTCCTCGTGGTTCCCTGTTATCGGTCTTCCGAGGTACTGCAGTGTCTTAATGCTCTGGCCACCAGAGGGCTAGGTGGACACCCTCTATTGTGTAGAGGAGCAAGGTCTACTCACCACCTAGTTGTGTCTGAGCTAGAACAAGAACAGGGGCCACAGAAATGACTGGGGAGGACCCAATGGAAAAGTGATATTAGGTCATCAAGCAGCCTGACCAGTGCCCATCTAGTCAGCCTCACCAGTGCCCAGCAATGCAGCCTCACCAATGCCCATCAATGCAGCTTCACCAGTGTCCAGCAATGCAGCCTCACCAGTGCCCATCAAAGCAGCCTCACCAGTGCCCATCAAAGCAGCCTCACCAGTGCCCATCCAATGCAGCCTCACCAGTGCCCATCTATGCAGCCTCACCAGTGCCCATCTATGCAGCCTCACCAGTGCCCATCCAATACAGCCTCACATGTGCCCATCCAATGCAGCCCCACCAGTGCCCATCAATGTAGCCTCACCAGTGCCCAGCAATGCAGCCTCACCAGTGACCAGCAATGCAGCCTCACCAGTGCCCAGTAGCAGCCTCATTAGTGCCCATCCAAAGCAACCTCACCAGTGCCCATCTATGCAGCCTCACCAGTGCCCATCAATGCAGCCTCACCAGTGCCCATCCAATGCAGCCTCACCAGTGCCCATCCAATGCAGCCCCACCAGTGCCCATCTATGCAGCCTCACCAGTGCCCAGCAATGCAGCATCACCAGTGCCCATCTATGCAACCTGACTAATGCCCAGTAGGGATAGGCCGAACGGACCCCTGTTCGGTTCGCACCAGAACTTTTGAACGCCACGAAAGATCGGACCCAAATATCAAATCCCATTAAAGTCAATGGGACCCAAACGTCAAAAATCAAAAGTGTTCATTTTGAAGGCTTATATGTAGACATGTGCAGGATGAAAAAAAATGTTTAGTTTCGTTTCAATTCGTTATTTAACTAAATTCATTTAGTTAAATTCTCTGTATTCGTTACATTCATTTTCGGGATTAGTTTCCTTGCGTATTCGAATTAAAAAAAATTCGACCGCATTCGAAAAAAAATTACCGATTTGGAAAAAGTAAACTATATATAACCATTTTCCGAAATTCAAATTCGTATAGAATGAAATCGAATTTGAATAGAAAAGATTAGAATAGAATCGAAAATACTAGAAAAGAATAGCACAGAAAAACAATAGCACAGAACAGAAAAAAATATTATATATATATATATATATATATTGGGGAGCAGACAGGTCTGGTGTGTTGGAGATAAAGGTCCCCCCGGCTTGTCGATTGAATCCACCGGACAGAGAGATCCTGTCTGCCCATTTCCTGTGAGGCGATTGGAGGTGTCGGTTTCCCCTGAGTGGATGTTCATAGATAAGCTGATTTTTAGCTTGCCTCTGGTAAGCGCGCATTTATTAAGGTGGAGGATTTCTCACTGGGTGTTGGTTGTTTAACATTCATGATCACCATCTGAATCTGCCTTGGCTCCAAGGACTGTTTCTCCTCTGACCATCCTTATTTCATTTCCAGTCACTTTTGTTATTTGGTGCTCAATACTTGATTTCATTTGGGATTATTTTTATTATTTTCACATTTATTATTATTGATGTTTTGTCTTCAGTACAATATCAATATTTTGTGTCACTTGCCAGATTGATATTTATCACTATTTTATATATTCATGTGTGTATAGATATTAGTAATGTCATTTATTTAGCGCAGTCTTTTTGGATTATTTTTATAGATATATATATATATATATATAACATCTTCTGAAATTCGAATTTCGTATAGAATGAAATTGAATTCCAATAGAAAAGATTAGAATAGAATAGAAAATAATAGAAAAGAATAGCATAGAAAAACGATAGAACAGAATAGAAAAAATATAATATTCTATTCTTTTAAATTCAAATTAATTCTGTACCAAATTCGAATTTCGGAAGATGGTTCTCTCTCTCTCTAGATATATATATCTATAGATATATACTGTATATATAGATAGATAGATAGATAATTTTTTTTTTCTATTCTGTTCTATTGTTTTTTTTTATGCTGGTCTTTTCTATTAAAATTCTATTTCATTCTATATATAAATATATATAATATATTTTTCTATTCTGTTCTATTGTTTACTATGCTATTCTTTTCTAATCTAATCTTTTCTATTTGAATTCGATTTCATTCTATACGAAATTCAGAAGCAATCTTTTGAAATTCGAATTTTGTATAGAATGAATTTGAATAGAATAGAAAAACAATAGAACAGAATAAAAAAATATTTATATATATATATATATAATATTTTTTTTAGTCTGTTCTATTGTTTTTCTATGCTATTTTTTTCTATTCTTTTCTTTTCTATGCTATTGTAATCTTTTCAATTCGAATTCAAATTCATTCTATACGAAATTTGAATTTCGGAAGATGGCTTCAGAAGTTGAATTTAATATAGAATGAATTTGAATAGAAAAGATTTGAATAGAAAAGAATAGACTAGAAAAACAATAGAACAAAATAGAATAAAATATAATATATATTATATTTTATTCTATTCTGGTCTATTGTTTTTCTAGTTTATTCTTTTCTATTATTTTCTATTCTATTCTAATTCAATTTCATTCTATACGAAATTCGAATTTTGGAAAATGGTTATATATAGTTTACTTTTGCAAATTTGGTCAAATTTTTTCGAATGCGGTAGATTTTTTTCGAATTTGATCAAATTTTTCAAATCTGATCGACTTTTTTCGAATTCGGTCAAAATGTTTTCGAATTCAAAACTTAAAAAAATGTAATCTATTCTAATCTTTTCTATTCAAATTCGATTTCATTCTATAAAAAATTTGAATTTTGTATAGAATTAATTCAAAATCAAATAGAAAAGATTAGAATAGCATAGAAAAGAAGAGAAAAGAAAAACATATTCTATTCTGTTCTATTGTTTTTCAATTCTTTTCTATTTTAGCTTCCATTGTTTTGAATTATATTCCAATCTATTCTCGAATTTGAATTTATACTATTTGGAATTAGAATTTTGGAAGACAGTCATGTTCTATTTTATAAAATTCTATTAAATTATATTCTATTCTTTTATTTTTATTCTATTGCTTTATTGTTTTATATTCTATTTCACTGTATTTTTTAGAAAATCAATTTCTATTTTTTCAAATTTGTTTTCGAATTTGATTCGAATTTGTTTTTGAATTCGATTTGATTCAAATTTCGTTCACTTTTTTCGATTTGAATCGTTACTTAGGATTCGTTTAAATTCGTTACTTGTGTAATTCGGAAGTTCGGATGTATACGAATTTCTGAATAATGAAAAATGTGTCCGAATTTCGATTCAGAAAGAAACAAAATGCACATGTCTACTTATATGCAAGTAATTGGGCATACAATGGTTACAGGGGTCCGGGTCCTGCCCTGGGGGACATGTATCAATAAAGAAAAAAGTTTGTGAAAAACTAAATTTTTAAATGAGCAGTGATTTTTTTATTTTTAAAGTGAAAGCATAAAAATGAAAAATTACTTCCAATATAGTGCCTGGGGGTCCCTTTAGTCTACCTGTAAAGTGGCAGATCTGTATCATGTCTAGAATCTGCTGCAGCAATAATTAATTATAAAGCCAAAAAAAAATGAAATTTTCCCTGCAAGCTGCCTCTATTTTGCTCAGCAACAGCTGGGGAGCCAGTGTGTATGATGAGGCCACAATATAGTGCACTGGGAACAAGATTAGAGATTTTTTGGATACATTCTGGTGTCACTTTGACTTTGGATAGAAGTAATCATGTGGTCTTTGGGTGTCGGTGGCGCCTTCCCACCCTATAGAGGTAATCCTGAAAGCAAGAATTGGCCTTGCTGTAAAAAATTGCAATGATATGCACCTGTCAAACAGGTGCAGAAAAATTGGTCTTTAGGTGTTAATTGTGCCCATGAAACCTATACCAAAAACATTCTTCCAGATGAAATGATTGAACTCCCTCAAAGCTAGGCAGCTTCAAAGTCCTGCAGAGATTCCACATCTCAAAAAGACTTAATCAGTGATATCGGCATCATGGGCTTCATATCTGGTAATCCAGGACTGATTCATTTTTATAAAAGTCAAACGGTCCACGGAGTCTGTGGACAGACGCATTCTATGATCAGTAATGAAACTCCTGCAGCACTGAATACCCATTCTGAAAGCACGCTGGATGCAGGGCAGCCCAACAACTCAATTGCATACCGATCTAGTTCTGGCCAATGGTATATTCTTATGACCCAGTAAGTCAGTGTGTCAGGGGATGTTTTACACAACATCCAATGCAGGTGATTAGATCGCTAGGCTGCACCAAGGAATCAGGGACAAACGAGTAAATAAAAAAGTATGTTTATTATTAATGATAAAGATACACGTGAAAACAAGACAGCAACCAAAAACAAGTAAATGGTGAAAACACGGCAAACCCCCAAACCCACCTATCTAACAAATATAATACACGAGCAAGGAAACGAACATGAAATAAAAATAAGGCATGGGCAAAAGCGACAAGGGAACAGAAACCAGGAATACTGAAGCAGACCAAGGAGCAGGAAACAGGACTCAAGGACAGGATACACAAACGGGGTCCAGGAACAAACAGGAACAGACTGGAACAAGAGCAGGTACTGGCAGGGACAAGGACTTAGCAGAGGAATTCTGAAGCAACGAGGCTTAGTTCAGGGAGGGTCTATATATGACACCGTACCTGACAGTTCCCCCTCCTAAAGGAGTGGCCACCGGACACTCCATTCAGCCCTGGGTACGACAGTCCGAGTGGGTGCAGAAACACCCTAAAATGTTTCCTTACTGTGTCTGCGGACTTCTTCGCACTTCCAAGGCGAGAGTCTTTCAGTTCACTGGGGGACGTGCCATCAGAGTCTGAAAATAGGACACGCACCCCACCACCCGGGTCAGGAAGTTTGGATCCGGAGATTACATTCAGGCCGGGCGACAGACAGGATTGATACAGAGGCAAGATGGGCATCAGTCAGGAACAGTTTTAGCAGGCACCATGTCATCAGGCTGAGCAGAGGTACATCAAGCTGGGCAGTGGCACATCCACATCGAGCTGGGTAGCAGGTGAAGGCAAACCGAGCTGGGCAGCAGGCAAAGGCACACCGAGCTGGGCAGCAGCCAAGGACACACCGAGCTGGGCAGCAGCCAAGGGCACAGGCACACCAAGCTGGGCAGCGAACAGGAACACATCAGGCTGGTCAGCGGACAGGAACACATCAGGCTGGGCAGTGGACAGGAACACATCAGGCTGGGCAGTGGACAGGAACACATCAGGCTGGGCAGCGGACAGGATTGACACAGCGGCAAGATGGGCATCAGTCAGGAACAGTTTTAACAGGCACCATGTCATCAGGCTGAGCAGAAAGCAGAGGTACATCAAGCTGGGAAGTGGCACATCCACATCGAACTGGGCAGCAGGCAAAGGCACACCAAGCTGGGCAGCAGGAAAAGGCACACCAAGCTCGGCAGCAGGCAAAGGCACACCAAGCTGGGCAGCAGACAGGAACACATCAGGCTGGGAAGCGGGCAGGAACACATCAGGCTGGGCAGCAGGCAGGAACACATCAGGCTGGGCAGCAGGCAGGAACACATCAGGCTGGGCAGCAGGCACATCAGACTGGAGAGTGGGCACCAGGACATCAGACCAGGCAGCAGGTACTGGAACTTCAGACTGGGCAGTAGGCACAGGCGCTGGCACATCAGGCAGAACAGCAGGTGCTGGCACAACAGGCTGAACAGCAGGTACATCAGACTGGATAGCAGGTACTGGAACTTCAAACCGGGCAGCCGGTACTGAAACTTCAGACTGGGCAGCAGACACAGGTGCTGGCACATCAGGCAAAACAGCAGGTGCTGGCACAACAGGCTGAACAGCAGGTGCCTTGGACTGGATAGCAGGTACTGGAACTTCAAACCGGGCAGCTGGTACTGGAACTTCAGACTAGGCAACAGGCACAGGCGCTGGCACATCAGGCAGAACAGCAGGTACTGGCACAACAGGCTGAACAGCAGGTACATCGGACTGGATAGCAGGCACTGGAACTTCAAACCGGGCATTCGGTGCTGGAACTTCAGACTGGGCAGCAGGCACATCAGACTGGAAGGTAAGCACATCAGACTGGAACATTGACACTGGGATGTTAGACTGGACAACGGGCAGAGACACTGGCACAACAGGCTGAACAGCAGGTGCATTGGACTGGATAGCAGGTACTAGAACTTCAAACCGGGCAGCCGGTAATGGAACTTCAGACTGGGTAGCAGGCACAGGCACTGGCACATCAGGCCCTGGCACAACAGGCAGAACAGCAGGTACTGGCACAACAGGCTGGGTGGCATACAGGAACACATCAGGCTGGAACAGATCAGCTGGTGGGGAGGCAGGATTGGATACTGGCATGATGGTATGGGTTGGAAAAAACTTCCGCTTCTTTTTGGTTTTAGCCACTGGGGATCTATAAGTGGGTACAGGGCTGTAGGTAGTGAATGCAGCTGGTATAAGCGAAGAGTGAAAGGATGGCAAAACAGAGGGAGCAGGTTTTGAAGGGAGATTTAGTGAAGCTGATGGAGGCAGCTGAGAAGCAGCAGGGGGGTTAAAGGCAGGGTAGGTGCAACAGGAGGAAACAGGGTACTGGTATTTCATTGGTAGAAAGGTATATTGGGAGCTAACAGAGGCTGAGTGCAACAGACTTGATCAGGCCTGTATTAATGATTGCACTGAATCAGGTTTGCGCTTAGCTTGTCTGAGACTGCACTGATTCAATGCATTTTGCAAGCACCTGCTGAGGACAAGCTGAATATTGTTCAAAAAAAAAAAAAATGCTGAGTCATCCCCCAACAGCCAAACTAAAGATTCTACCTGAGCTGCACTAAAAGGGGGTGTATAGTCATCACCTCCCTCAGCGACATCAGACAGGGCCAACTCAGTACAGATCTTAATTAATGGTTGCACATCTTCAAACAAAAAATTGCCTTGATCAATAAAAACATGAGCTAGGAGGATGCATTCTAACAATTGGTCCCTAGTGTATTCAGCCAATGTCTGATAACAAAAGTCTCCGTCATCCGTTGCCAGGTGCGATAAATACAAAATACTTTCAAAATCCATCTTTCAACAATAGCTGGAGCTCAGGCCCCAATTCCCAGGTGCAACCGATCTGATTGTATGGCTTCAGAATTCTGTCAGGGGATGTTTTACACAACATCCAATGCAGGTGATCAGATCGCTGGGTTGCACCAAGGAATCAGGGACAAACGAGAAAATAAATGAAAAAGTATGTTTATTATTAATGATGAAAACAAGACAGCAACCAAAAACAAATGGTGAAAACACAGCAAACCCCCAAACCCACCTATCTATCTAACTAATATAATACACGAGCAAGGAAACAAACATGAAATAAAAATAAGGCATGGGCAAAAGCGACAAGGGAACAGAAACCAGGAATACTGAAGCAGACCAAGGAGCAGGGAACAGGAAACAGGACTCAAGGACACGATACACAAACGGGGTCCAGGAACAAACAGGAACAGGCTGGAACAAGAGCAGGTACTGGCAGGGACAAGGGCTTAGCAGAGGAATTCTGAAGCAATGAGACTTAGTTCAGGGAGGGTTTATATAGTCCAGCAGACCCATGACAGGTGTGCTGATGTCAGGTCTGAAGTTCAGGCAGGGAGACACCCGCTGGTGGCCACTGGAATTACACCCTTTTGGTGCTGAATGTAATAGTGCCATCTGCAGGTAAAACCAGAGATGACACCGTACCTGACACAGTGGATCATCAGCTGGAAAGCTCTCCATCTCTGTTTTGGCCACAAGGTAATCGTCCACCATGTGATGCAGACGCTGCCGATTGGATGTGGAAGCTGACAACCCTGGGCGACGAGCACTAAAAAAAATTCCGAAATGCCTCACTTAGGCGGACACCTTCTCCAACGCTCCTCTCTTGACCAACAGAAGACTCAAAATGACGTTTTCCACCGCACTGTAACCTACTGGAGTCAGGAAAAACATTCAATAAAATTCACTTTAACATGTCCTCAAGAGATTTTATCTTCTGCACTCTCTGTGGGGATGGGATGAGTTCTGAGACCTTCCCCTTATAACAGTGGACAAGGAGGGTTGCCAACCAGTAATCTTCCTTCTCCTTTATGCCACATATTCTTGGGTCCTTTCACAGGCTTTGAAGCATGAGGTTGCCCATGCATCTCAAATTTGCCAAGGCTTGAGAAGCAGACTCCTCGGGGTCACTCAGGATGAAATCATTTGCAAATTCCTCCTCCCAGCCATGTACTACTCCCAAGGGTCCTGGGGTTGGAAAGCCATCGCTTACAGATTGACGCATGTCTTCCTCTTCTTCAAAGCCTATGAAAGTGTCAGAATCCTCCTCCTCATCCTCCTGCCCTCTCTCCTCCTGTATGCTCTGTGACATAGGAATGATGGTGGAAATCGAATATTCCGTGCTTAGGATCAGTATTAACAAGAAACTGCAGCCCCCCAAGCAAACTGGAAACACCAAAGTGAAATCCACATAATACAATGTGTTCTAATAGGGGGATGGCGCTGTTCACAGACAATAGAAAAATCAGAAAAAACAACAAAACAAAACCCACCAAAAAATGAGAATGAGAAAATGTGGATGAAAAAATGTGAAAAATATTGGGAAAAAAAATGAACAATAAATGTGCAGTGTGCACCAAAGTCCACAACAAACTATGTGAGAGATTCTGGCTAAAATCCTCTAGGTTAATCCATTACGTATATTACATGGGATGTGAATGCGCAAGTCACTACCATTAGTGAAAAAAATGCAAAATCATACATGATACAAGATGAATGAAAGTGACATAAAAAATTATATCAGCATTTGAAAATCCCACTCACGTGCCCAATAACATAAACAATACATAAAAAATACATGTAAATGGGCCAAATAAACATCTGTGATCCCTCTGACATAAATGGTAAAAAAATGTTGATAGAAAATGTGTATGTTTTTAGGTGAATTAATCAAAAAATGAAATAATGAATATGTGCGATCAAACAAGATATAAATAAATTAATGTATGTGATACAAAAAAAATCGTCCAATGTAAATTGTCCAATGAAGGTATATCAAACAGATATGTAATCCCCAGCGAATTTTCAATAATAGTGTGTCCGTGTTTGGCAGGCCCCCTCTTGTGCCCTCACTCACCAGAAAGCCAAACCCCTGCAGGGGTGAAGGGCATGAATAGATCCTGTGGCCAGAATCCTGGAGACCTGGAATCCCCCTCTCAGGTTCAGCGAGCCCCTTCCACCTAGATCCACGTTGTTATGCTCTTATAAGGTGAAAGGCATCTCTACAGCAGCCAAAAAAGATTAAAAACCAACAGTGGCATCCATCCCAGCAGCAGGAAGGCAGCTAGTCCCAAAATGTACCGAGAGAAGCTCAAAACAAGAACCAAGTGGGGTCACGTCATGCATGGCCAATATAGGGACAAAAAGCCTGGTAAATAAAGGGGGAAATAGACCAATACTTTTGTTATTCTGAAGAAATCTATGTGTGTTTCTCTGTGCCTCTCACATAGATTTCAGTTCCCACTGAATTTCAGCCAACCGAGCACTGGCTGTGTATGACCTCCTGAAATGGCTACAGACACTTCTGGCCCGTTTTAGTACATCTTGCAATCCTGGGTACATACTTAGGAAACGCTGCACCACCAAATGGAGGACATGTGTCAGGCATGGCACATGTGTCAACTTTCCCTGTCTAAGGGTGAACAGGAGGTTTGAGCCATTATCGGACACCACCATTCCTGACTCCAGCTGGCGTGGTGTGAACCACCTCTGGGCCTGTCCCTGTAGAGCTGCAAGAATCTCTGCTCCAAGGTGGTTCCTGTCCCCTAAACACACCAGCTGAAGCACTGCATGTCACCTTTTAGCCTGTCTCTGGGAATAGGCCTTTGAACGCTTAGGGGGTACTTGATGTTCATAGGACAATTCTGCAGAGGAGGGCAAGGAGGTGGTGAAGGAGGAGAAGGAGGAGGAGGAGGGGGTAGAGCACAACAAGCTGCAGCACTGAGCCCTGTCCTGCATTCTTTCGAGTTGCAAGCAGCGTTACCCAGTGTGCTGTGAACAAAATATATCGTCCCTGCCAATGCTTGCTGGACCACGTGTCAGCAGTAAGGTGGATTTTATGGCTGACTGCCTTGCCCAATGATGCCAGAACATTCCCTTCTATGTGATGGTAGAGAGATAGAACGGCCTTACGTGAAAAGCAGTAGCGACTGGGAACCTGCCATTATGGTACAGCACCTATGTGCAAATTCACTGAAGGGGCAGAATCCACCAGGCTGAAAGGCAGAAGTTGGAGAACCAACAGCTTTGACAAGCTTGCATTCAGACGCTGCAGTAGGGATGAGCTTCGAGTTCGAGTCGAACTCATGTTCTACTCGAACATTGGCTGTTCGCAAGTTCGCCGAACAGCGAACAATTTGGGGTGTTCGCGGCAAATTCGAATGCCGCGGAACACCCTTTAAAAGTCTATGGGAGAAATCAAAAGTGCTAATTTTAAAGGCTTATATGCAAGTTATTGTCATAAAAAGTGTTTGGGGACCCGGGTCCTGCCCCAGGGGACATGGATCAATGCAAAAAAAAGTTTTAAAAACGGACGTTTTTTCAGGAGCAGTGATTTTATTAATGCTTAAAGTCAAACAATAAAAGTGTAATATCCCTTTAAATTTCGTACCTGGGGGGTGTCTATAGTATGCCTGTAAAGGGGTGCATGTTTCCTGTGTTTAGAACAGTCTGACAGCAAAATGACATTTGGAAGGAAAAAACTCATTTAAAACTACCCGCGGCTATTGCATTGCCGACAATACACATAGAAGTTCTTTGATAAAAACGGCATGGGAATTCCCCACAGGGGAACCCCGAACCAAAATAAAAAAAAAAAAATGATGTGGGGGTCCCCCTAAATTCCATACAAGGCCCTTCAGGTCTGGTATGGATATTAAGGGGAACCCCAGCCAAAATTTAAAAAAAAAATTGACGTGGGGTTCCCCCTAAATTCCATACCAGACCCTTCAGGTCTGGTATGGATTTTAAGGGGAATCCCGCGCCAAAAAAAAAAAAAAAAACGGCGTGGGGTCCCCCTAACAATCCATACCAGACCCTTATCCGAGCACGCAACCTGGCAGGCCGCAGGAAAAGAGGGGGGGACGAGAGTGCGGCCCCCCCCTCCTGAACCGTACCAGGCCACATGCCCTCAACATTGGGAGGGTGCTTTGGGGTAGCCCCCCAAAACACCTTGTCCCCATGTTGATGAGGACAAGGGCCTCATCCTCACAACCGTGGCCGGTGGTTGTGGGGGTCTGCGGGCGGGGGGCTTATCGGAATCTGGAAGCCCCCTTTAACAAGGGGACCCCCAGATCCCGGCCCCCCCCCTGTGTGAAATGGTAAGGGGGTACTTACCCCTACCATTTCACTAAAAAACTGTCAAAAATGTTAAAAATGACAAGAGACAGTTTTTGACAATTCCTTTATTTAAATGCTTCTTCTTTCTTCCTTCATCTTCTTCTTCTTCTGGTTCTTCTGGCTCTTCTGGTTCTTCCTCCGGCGTTCTCGTCCAGCATCTTCTCCGCGGCGTCTTCTATCTTCTTCTCCTCGGGCCGCTCCGCACCCATGGCATGAGGGGAGGCTCCCGCTCTTCTCTTCATCTTCTTCTCTTCTTCATCTTCTTCTTCATCTTCTTCTTCATCTTCTTCTTCTTCTTCTCTTCTTCATGTCTTCTCCGGGCCGCTCCGCAGCCATGCTGTGGCATGGAGGGAGGCTCCCGCTGTGTGACGGCGTCTCTTCGTCTGACGGTTCTTAAATAACGGGGGGCGGGGCCACCCGGTGACCCCGCCCCCCTCTGACGCACGGTGACTTGACGGGACTTCCCTGTGGCATTCCCCGTGACGTCACAGGGAAGTCCCGTCAAGTCACCGTGCGTCAGAGGGGGGCGGGGTCACCGGATGGCCCCGCCCCCCGTTATTTAAGAACCGTCAGACGAAGAGACGCCGTCACACAGCGGGAGCCTCCCTCCATGCCACAGCATGGCTGCGGAGCGGCCCGGAGAAGACATGAAGAAGAGAAGAAGAAGAAGAAGATGAAGAAGAAGATGAAGAAGAAGATGAAGAAGAGAAGAAGATGAAGAGAAGAGCGGGAGCCTCCCCTCATGCCATGGGTGCGGAGCGGCCCGAGGAGAAGAAGATAGAAGACGCCGCGGAGAAGATGCTGGACGAGAACGCCGGAGGAAGAACCAGAAGAGCCAGAAGAACCAGAAGAAGATGAAGGAAGAAAGAAGAAGCATTTAAATAAAGGAATTGTCAAAAACTGTCTCTTGTCATTTTTAACATTTTTGACAGTTTTTTAGTGAAATGGTAGGGGTAAGTACCCCCTTACCATTTCACACAGGGGGGGGGCCGGGATCTGGGGGTCCCCTTGTTAAAGGGGGCTTCCAGATTCCGATAAGCCCCCCGCCCGCAGACCCCCACAACCACCGGCCACGGTTGTGAGGATGAGGCCCTTGTCCTCATCAACATGGGGACAAGGTGTTTTGGGGGGCTACCCCAAAGCACCCTCCCAATGTTGAGGGCATGTGGCCTGGTACGGTTCAGGAGGGGGGGGGCGCACTCTCGTCCCCCCCTCTTTTCCTGCGGCCTGCCAGGTTGCGTGCTCGGATAAGGGTCTGGTATGGATTGTTAGGGGGACCCCACGCCGTTTTTTTTTTTTTTTTTGGCACGGGGTTCCCCTTAAAATCCATACCAGACCTGAAGGGTCTGGTATGGAATTTAGGGGGAACCCCACGTCAATTTTTTTTTTAAATTTTGGCTGGGGTTCCCCTTAATATCCATACCAGACCTGAAGGGCCTTGTATGGAATTTAGGGGGACTCCCACATCATTTTTTTTTTTTAATTTTGGTTCGGGGTTGCCCTGTGGGGAATTCCCATGCCGTTTTTATCAATGAACTTCTATGTGTATTGTCAGCAATGCAATAGCCGCGGTAGTTTTAAATGTGTTTTTTCCTTCAAAATGTCATTTTGCTGTCAGACTGTTCTAAACACGGGAAACATGCGCCCCTTTACAGGCATACTATAGACACCCCCCAGGTATGAAATTTAAAGGGATATTACACTTTTATTGTTTGACTTTAAGCATTATTAAAATCACTGCTCCTGAAAAAACGGCCGTTTTTAAAACTTTTTTTTGCATTGATTCATGTCCCCTGGGGCAGGACCCAGGTCCCCAAACACTTTTATTGACAATAACTTGCATATTAGCCTTTAAAATTAGCACTTTTGATTATTCATGTTCGTGTCCCATAGACTTTAACGGTGTTCGCGTGTTCGAACAAATTTTTTTCCTGTTCGCATGTTCTGGTGCGAACCGAACAGGGGGGTGTTCGGCTCATCCCTACGCTGCAGCAGATGGGGCAGAGAAATTTGCTGGCTACAGTCTACAGCTGGTGGTGTGCTGCTGGCAGATGTGCTGCTAGGACCTGGGACACCCTGTGCTATAACATCATCCCTGTCAGTGGAGGCTGCTGAAAGGTAATGTCTTGGTATCGCAGGGGCAGAATGAAGTGGGTAAGAAGGAGGAGGAGGGACAGATTTGTGCCCCTTTTGTGTGGCTTTTAGGTGCTCTTGCCAGTGGTTGGATGTTAAATGCCTTGTTAGGCATGTGGTACCAAAATGGTTGGTGTTTTTGCCACGTTTGATGTGCCTGAGACACAGTTTGCAGATAGCAACAGTGCGATCTGCTGCAGATGTGCTGAAAAAGGCCCAGACAGCTAAGCTTTGGGGAGTGGGCCGGGATATAACAGTTGCAGAATGTAATGGAATAGGGTGGCTGCTCTCTACTCTTTCTTGATGTCGGCCTTAGGGTTGTGCCACCTCACCTTCAGTTTCCTCCTCTGCTTAATCTGCCACCCAAGTCGCATCAGTGACCTCATCATCATCATCTCCTCCATCTTCATCAGTACCATTGGAGACAACTTGGCGATACGCTGCGGCTTGGGGAACATGAATGCCAATTTGTCTACCGGTGTTCCTCCCTCTCTTTAGTCTCATGTTCCTTTCATCCTCAACCTCAGAACCAACATCTGAATCCAGTAATGGCTGGGCATCATCAAGGAGCAAGTGGCTGACACTGTGGTCAAATAACTCAGCTGACTCCTCAATGGCTGATGTTGGGGCTATGGCAGGAATAGATGTGGACAAGGAGGCAGGTTTATCCACTCTGGCAACTGCAGGGGACTGCACACATGTCTCTACTTGAGTGACAGAGGATGAGGAGGATGAGGAAGGTTTAGTAAGCCAGTCCACCACCTCCTCTGCATGCTGTGGTTGGATAGCATGGGCAAACTCACTAAACAGAGGAAATGATGCCCTGCCTGAGGACTGACCACCACGTCCACCTTTGCCTGTGGACACATTTATTGCTGGCCCCCTTACAGTGCCAAGGGAACGTCTGCCTCTCCTTGTTGTCCTCTCAGGCATTATTGGGAGGGAGGAGGCTGTGCTTATATGCAAATGTAAAGAAGAAGTTGAAATCTGTACGTAGATGCACTTTAATCAATGTAAAGAGGTGATTGGTGCACTTTAATTTGAGTACTCACACTACACAGACACACTCCATGGATACACTTTAATATACGGCAATGTAATGAGCCAAATGTACAGTGACGCACAGAGCTATATGGCGTTAAACTGGCAGTAATTCACACAAAACTTAATGGCGTTAAACTGACACTAACAAACAAAGAACTATATGACGTTAAACTGGCAGTAACGCACACAAAATGATATGGCGTTAAACTGGCAGTAACGCATGCAAAACTATATGGCGTTAAGCTGGCGGTAACGCACACAGAACTATATTGCATTAAACTGGCAGTAATGCACACAGAGCTATATGGCGTTAAACTGGCAGTAATGCACGCAAAACGATATGGCATTAAACTGGCAGTAACGCACACAAAACTATATGGCGTTAAACTGGCAGTAATGCACACAAAACTATATGGCGTTTAACTGGCAGTAACACACACAGAACTATATGGCCTTAAACTGACAGTAATGCACAAAGAACTATATGGCATTAAACTGGCAGTAACACACACAGAACTATAAGGCGTTAAACTGGCAGTAACGCACACAGAACTATATGGCATTTAACTGGCAGCAACGCACACAGAACTATATGGCTTTAAACTGACAGTAACACACACAAAACGATATGGTGTTAAACTGGCAGTGACACACACAGAACTATATGGCATTAAACTGGCAATATGCACACAGAACTATATGGTGTTAAACTGGCAGTAACACAAATAGAACTATATGGTGTTAAGCTGGCACCCAAGTTGCATCAGTGACCTCATCATCATCATCTCCTCCATCTTCATCATTACCACTGGAAACAACTTGGCAATACGCTGCGGCTTGGGGAACATGAATGCCAATTTGTCTACCGGTGTTCCTCCCTCTCTTTAGGCTCATGTTGCTGTCATCCTCAACCTCTGAACCAACATCTGAATCCAGTAATGGCTGGGCATCATCAAGGTGCAAGTGGCTGACGCTGCGGTCAAATGACTCAGCTGACTCCTCAATGGCTGATGTTGGGGCTATGGCAGGAATAGATGTGGACAAGGAGGCAGGTTTATCTACTCTGGCAACTGCAGGGGACTGCACACATGTCTCTACTTGTGTGACAGAGGATGAGGAGGATGAGGAAGGTTTAGAAAGCCAGTCCACCACCTCCTCTGCATGCTGTGATTGGATAGCATGGGCAAACTCACTAAACAGAGGAAATGATCCCCTGCCTGAGGACTGATCACCACGTCCACCTTTACCTGTGGACACATTTGTTGCTGGCCCCCTTACAGTGCAAAGGGAATGTCTGCCTCTCCTTGTTGTCCTCTCAGACATTATTGGGAGGGAGGGGGTGGCGCTTATAAGAAAATGTAAAGAAGAAGTTGAAATTTGTACGTAGATGCACTTTAATCAATGTAAAGAGGTGATTGGTGCACTTTAATTTGAGTACTCACACTACACAGACACACTCCATGGATACACTATAATATACTGCAATGTAATGAGCCAAACGTACAGTGACGCACAGAACTATATGGCGTTGAACTGTCAGTAATGCACACAGAACTATATGGCGTTAAACTTGCAGTAACGCACATAACACTATATGGAGTTAAACTGGCAGTAATGCACACAAAACTATATGGCGTTAGACTGGCAGTAACGCACACAAAACTATATGGCGTTAAACTGGCAGTAAAGCACACTGAACGATATGGTGCTAAACTGGTAGTAATGCATGCAAAACGTAATGGCGTTAAACTGGCAATAACGAACAAAGAACTATATGATGTTAAACTGGCAGTAATGCATGCAAAACGATGTGGCGTTAAACTGACAGTAACGCACACAAAACTATATGGCATTAAACTGGCAGTAATGCACACAGAACTATATGGCATTAAACTGGCAGTAACACACACAGAACTATATGGCCTTAATCTGACAGTAACGCACACAGAACTATATGGCGTTAAAGTGGCAGTAATGCACACAAAACTATATGGCATTAAACTGGCAGTAACGCACACAGAACTATATGGTGTTTAACTGGCAGTAATGCACACAGAACAATATGGTGTTAAACTGGCAGTAACGCATACAAAACGATAAGGCGTTAAACTGGCAGTAACGCACACAGAACAATATGGTGTTAAACTGGCAGTAATGCACACAGAACTATATGGCATTTAACTGGCAGTAATATACACAGAACTATATGGTGTTAAACTGGCAGTAACACACACAGAACTATATGGCCTTAATCTGACAGTAACGCACACAGAACTATATGGCGTTAAAGTGGCAGTAATGCACACAAAACTATATGGCATTAAACTGGCAGTAACGCACACAGAACTATATGGTGTTTAACTGGCAGTAATGCACACAGAACAATATGGTGTTAAACTGGCAGTAACGCATACAAAACGATAAGGCGTTAAACTGGCAGTAACGCACACAGAACAATATGGTGTTAAACTGGCAGTAATGCACACAGAACTATATGGCATTTAACTGGCAGTAATATACACAGAACTATATGGTGTTAAACTGGCAGTAACGCACACAGAACTATATGGCATTAAACTGTCATTAACACACACAAAACTATATGGCATTAAACTGGCAGTAAAACACACACAGAACTATAAGGCATTAAACTGGCAGTAACACACACAGAACTATATGGCATTTAACTGGCAGTAATGCACACAGAACTATATGGCGTTAAATTGGCAGTAACACACACACAAAACGATATGGTGCTAAAATGGCAGTCACGCATGCAAAATTGTATGCCATTTAACTGGCAGTAATGCACACAAAACTATATGGTGTTAAACTGGCAGTAACGCACACACAATTATATGGCGTTAAACTGGCAATATGCACACAGAACTATAAGGCGTTAAACTGGCATTAACACAAATAGAACTATATGGTGTTAAACTGGAAGTAATGCACACAAAACAATATGGCATTAAACTGGCAGTAACGCACACAGAACTATATGGTGTTAAACTGGCAGTAACGCACACAGAACTATATAGTGTTAAACTGGCAGTAATGCACGCAAAATGATATGGCGTTAAACTGGCAGGAAACGCACACAAAACAATATGACATTAAACTGGCAGTAACGCACACAGAACTATATGGTGTTTAACTGGCAGTAACATACATAGACCTATATGGTGTTAAACTGGCAATAACGCACACAGAACTATATGACATTAAACTGGCAGTAATGCACGCAAATCAATATGACGTTAAACTGGCAGTAACGCACGCAAAACTATATGCCGTTAACCTGGCAATAATGCACACAGAACTATATAGCGTTAAACTGGCAGTAATGCACGCAAAACTATATGGCATTAAACTGGCAGTAATGCACACAGAACTATATGGCGTTAAACTGGCAGTAATCGCACACAGAACTATATGGTGTTAAACTGGCAATAATGCACACAGAACTATATGGCCTTAAATTGGCAGTAATGCACACAGAACTGTATGGCGTTAAACTGGCAATATGCACTAAGAACTATTTGGCGTTAAACTGGCAGTAATGCAAACAGAACTATATGGCGTTAAACTGGCAGTAATGCATACAAAACTATACGGCGTTAAACTGGCAGTAATGCACACAGAACTATATGGCCTTAAACTGGCAGTAACGCACACAGAAATATATGTTGTTAAACTGGCAGTAACACACATAGAACTGTATGGCGTTAGACTGGCAGTAACGCACACAAAACTATATGGTGTTAAACTGGCAGTAACGCACACAGAACTATATGGTGTTATACTGGCAGTAATGCACACAAAACGATATGGCATTAAAACTGGCATTAATGCACACAGAACTATGTGGCGTTTAGCTGGCAGTAACGCACATAGAACTATATGGCATTAAACTGTCCGTAACGTACACAAAACGATATGGTGTTAAACTGGCAGTAACGCACACAGAACTATATGGCCTGAAACTGGCAGTAGCCGATCCAAGTAAGGGGCTGGTCCCGGCCCCTTACCATGTGATCAGCTGTCAGCCAATGACAGCTGATCACATGATCAAAACAAAAGCTCTGTGATCGTTTTTTTTTCTCCTTGCGCTGACAGTGCGAGGAGAAAAAAGAACGATCACCGGCTCATTAGCAAGTGACATCGGTCCCGAAGAGGAGGAGGCAATAATGCCTCAATTGTGCAACCAGTACCCCCCTGCCAGTGCCACCTGACATTGCCACCTGACAGTGCCCACAGTGCCCACCAGTGCCACGTATCAATGCCCATGAGTGCCAACTATCAATGGCTACAAGTGCCACCTATCAATGCCCACAAGTGTCACCTATCAATGCCCACCAGTGGTGCCAATCAGTGCCACCTAGCAGTGTTGCCTATCAATGTACCAGATCAGTGCCCATCACTGCCACCCATCAGTGCCCATCACTGCCACCTATCAGTGCCCACCAGTGCCGCCTCATCAGCGTACATCAATGAAGGAGATAAATGACCCTTTTTTAAATTTTATAACAAAATATAAATTTTTTTTTTTTTTTTTTTTAAATTCGATCTTTTTACATTTTTTTAACAAAAAATAAAAACCACAGAGGTGATACCACCAAAAGAAAGCTCTATTTGTGGGGAAAAAAATGATAAAAATTTAATTTGAGTAGAGTGTTGTATGACCGCGCAATTGTCATTCAAAGTGCGACAGCGCTGAAAGCTGAAAATTGGTCTGGATAGGAGGGGGGTTTAAGTGCCCTGTAAGCAAGTGGTTAAACTGGCAGTAACACACATAGAACTATATGGTGTTAAGCTGGCAGTAACACACGCAAATCGATATGGCGTTAAACTGGCAGTAACGCACACAGAACTATATGTGTTAAACTGGCAGTAATGCATGAAAAATGATATGGTGTTAAACTGGCGGTAACGCACACAAAACTATATGGCATTAAACTTGGAGTAACGCACACAGAACTATATGGCATTAAACTGGCAGTAACACACACAGAACTATATGGCCTTAAACTGGCAGTAACGCACTAGTACTATATGGCGTTAGACTGGCAGTAATGTACGCAAAATGATATGGCGTTAAACTGGCAGTAACGCACTAGTACTATATGGCGTTAGACTGGCAGTAACGTACACAAAACAATATGGCGTTAAACTGGCAGTAACGCACAGAGAACTATATGGTGTTAAACTGGCAGTAATGCACAAAACTATATGGCGTTAAACTGGCAGTAAAGCACTTAAAACTATATGGTGTTAAACTGTCAGTAAAGCATGCAAAACGATATGGCGTTAAACTGGCAGTAACGCACATAAAATGATATGGTGTTAGATTGGCAGTAACGCACACAGAACTATATGGTGTTAAACTGGCAGTGATGCACAAAACTATATAGTGATAAACTTGCTATAACCTACGCAGAATTAAATGGCGTTAAACTGGCAGTAATGTAATCAAATAGACAGTGTTCATAGTTACATAGTTGAATAAAGACACCAGTCCATCCAGTTCAACCTGAGTTAGTGTGGGTGCATGTCTACAACTGTCCCTATCCCTGTACATTGTGTCTCATTAAGATGCTCATCTATTATTATTATTTACCCATATAGCGCCGACAATTTACACAGTACTCCATACATCACACACTCACATCAGTCCCTACCCTCAAGGAGCCCACAATCCAAGGTCCCCAACTCACACCCATATACCAAGGCCAATTTTGGACAGAAGCCAATTAACCTACCAGCATGTCTTTGGAGTGTGGTAGGAAACCGGAGTAAACCCATGCAGGCACAGGGAGAACATGCAAACTCCAGGCAGGTAGTGTCGTGGTTGGGATTTGAACTAGCAACCCTTTTTACTGCTAGGCGAGAGTGCTAACCACTACACCACTGTGCCGCCCTTAACACCACTGTGCCACCCTTACACCACTGTGCCGCCCTTGTTCAACTGTCACTACACTGATACTATCTGAACTGTCCCTACTCTAGCTATACACTGTCAAGATTACTGACACACTCACTACACTACACTGAAACTACATGAGCTGTCCCTACTCCACACTAATGTATGTATGAATGACACTGTCTCACTACACTACAGTGAAACTATCTGAGCTGTCCCTATTCTAGCTGCACACTATGCAAAGCTGAATGATGGTCCTCCTCACTACACTCACACTATCCCTAGACTGAAACTAAACTAATATTTTACACTGACAATTGAAGCAAAATAGCACAGTATAGCACACTAACTGATAGCATTGAACAGAGACCTGTTGTATCTCTCTACACGCCAAAATCACACTGAAAGTGGCTGCCATTAAAAGAATACTTTTATGCTGTGGGGCGGGAATGAGCCATGATAAAATCATGATGACAATGTCCAATCATGACTCTGACCGTGCTCTGTGCCCTGATTGGCTGAAGCTTTTACTGCTTCAGCCAATCAGGGCTTGCAATGCACTGTTCAGCGCTGCAATGCATTTTGGTCAGTTCGGGGGCCGAACAAATGGCCAAACAACCTGTTTGTTCGGCTGTTCGCCGAACAAGGAAAGTTCGGCTGTTCGCCGAACAAGGAAAGTTCGGCCCGAAATTATGCTCGGGCAGAACCATTCGCCCATTCCTAGTGCCCAGCAATGCAGCCTTACTAGTTCCCAGCGATGCAGCCTCACCAGTGCCCAGCAATGCAGCCTCACCAGTGCCCATCAAAGAAGCCTCACCAGTGCCCATCCAATGCAGGCTCACCAGTGCCCATCTATGCAATGAAAAATAAATAAAACAGTGCTAGCAGCCTATATCAACCAATAAACATCCTAATAAACAGTGCCTAATACATCAATGTTAAGAAAAACAAAAAAAAACATAAAATCTAAAAGTGTTCAGGTGCTTCAAAACTTTTGGATCGGTGAAGTGGCTCCCCCTTTGGTGTCCCCACTCACCAAAATTATTGGATCCTCAGCTTCGCAGTCTGGGATCAAAAAGGCATTGATCAAATGATCTGGGGATATGGTGGATGGTTCCTCAGTAAAATCTTGCAGGGAGATGTTTTAAGACAGGAAGGATATACCACACTCCATAGATGGGGAAACAGAGAAAGAACTCATAGTGAAATAACGTTTGGTATCAATTATCAAGTGGTGAAAAATTGAATAAAAAAAGAAAACTAAAGCAGAGTCATATATATGAATATATGGCATAAATGAATAATATTAGAATAATTGATGAGTGACAAATTATTTAAATGAATAACAGATACTATAGCAAATAATTACAAATTCACAGGCGTGATCAAAATACATCAAGTATAGTTTATCACATCAAGTGATCAAGTATAAATTAAATGAACAAGTGTCCACAGAGAAAAATAAACAAGTGTCCATAGAACATCGTCCATAGAATTTAATTTCTCTATGATCACGAGATATTCCAATCAACACTTTTCAGTTAAAAAAATCTTTAATAAATACTGGAACATTTTAAGGAATGATATTATTCTGAGTTCTGTTATCCCCGATCGACCTGTGGTCATTTATAGAGGCGCTCCCTCTTTGCTCCCAATGTCATTGACCCTCCAAAAAGGATATCCTTCTTCCAAACTATGACAGGGTTTTTCCCTTTTAGAAGGTATAACATCTGTCAAATCAACTCCTTCAGAGGCCGAAAATGCGAAAATGTTCAATCTACTCAAACGAACAGATCTTATGACATAGAGTCTTTCATTACATGCTCTACTGAATGTGTAGTGTATCTCATTCAATGTCCTTGCTCCAAACAATATATTGGACGCACAAAAAGAGCATTACATGTCCGCCTGGATGAACATGTGGGTAATATCAAGCGTGGTTTTACCAAACACAATTTATCCAGACATTATGTTAATATCATGATAAAAAATTGAAGGGAACACTTTTTTTGGACATTGACAAAATCAAACCTTATTGGAGAGGTGATCAATATCCAGACTCGAAACGAAATGGATTTTTAATATGAAAAGTTATGTGCCCCACGGCCTAAATGTCGAATGGGACATTAACTATTTCATTAATAACGCATAATTCATCTTACTTCTGTCCCCTTTTTTAATAAATATTTTTTAATAAATATTTAAAAAAAAAAAAATTGTATTAATTTTATTTATTTTAGTTATCCTTACCTGTTATGAATAACTAATGTGTGTGCCTCCTTAGATTGTTAAATTTTAATAGGTACATACTGTAGATGTATATTTATAGATAATTATATGATACTTTGTATCACCCTCGGCTCCCAACGCCTGCTTTTCGCTACGGGTTTTTTTCTGTCAAAATTAGCTCAGTAATATGTCATTTCAACACTAGGTGGCCACAGTTGTTTTTATTTTTTCTGCTTTGCAATCAAAGTGCAACATTTTTTATTTACCACTAAATGACCACAATAACTTACGCTTCCTTGGTTTGCTCATGTTATGGCCAGTTTGCCACTAGTTAATATGGCGCTGACCTATACGCGGCAGCCCTTAGTTAAAATGGCGCCGCGCTAGTACTTAAACGATGTACGTGATGAGCAGTTCACAGCAGCCAATCCCCCGAAGACGTCCTGTAGTGACAAAATGCATAGTGCGGGCCTGTGTTTCTGACATCATCACGTTTTTTACTCTACGGAGATCGATAGTATAGTGAGCAGCAGGCAGAGGAAGCCTGAGGAGACGCCGCCATATCGTATACTGATACACCGCATGTTTTTCTACATTATGTCGTAAGTGCAATCTTATCTGACTTATCAAATAAATCTTTTATATACTGCACTATGGGCGCATTTCTTGCTTATGTTTCTGAGCATTAAAGACCCAGAGGCTGGAGATATCCACCACTGAGTTTTGGGAGACTTAAATCCCTGTGTTTGGTGTGACCGCCGTTGCGGTCTTTACATCTGGTAAGGAGATTACATACTCACATTGGGTGAATATTATTCCTTGGAGATTGAGATCTTCCTTGCAAATTTTTCAGTCACACTTGTATGGATGCCTTAACATAATGGGACTCTGAAGTTTATACTCATTTTTACAGCACCTTTTGGGTGTGTTGCAATCACCGCTTCATGCGATGTTCTATGGACACTTGTTTATTTTTCTCTGCGGACACTTGTTCATTTAATTTATACTTTATGTATTTTGATCACGTCTGTGAATTTATAATTATCTGCTATAGTATCTGTTATTCATTTAAATAATTTGTCACTCATCAATTATGCATCATTTATTCTAATATTATTCATTTATGCCATATATTCATATATATGACTCTGCTTTAGTTTTCTTTTTTTATTCAATTTTTCACCACTTCTGAATATTTGACACAAATTTATAATTTGGGTTTTTTTTGTTATAGTATTTTTAGCGCCACATCCACATATATGTCTTTCATACTTTGGAGTTTGTATTAGAACTTTTTTGATGCTGGCTGCTTCTTTTGGATAAATTAATTTTTTCTCTATTTAATTATATTTTTTTCCCTTCTGAGCGCAACGTCTACCATCTGGTATTATCAATTATCAAGTGCATTCAATGCGCAACTTACAGGATTTTTGGCAAAAACAGGCATCGGTAAGAAAACCATCTGAGTTCGCCGCTGAATGGCATTCGTTCCATGGAGACAGAAATTTGCGACACTGGTTAACACAAACCGGAAGTAGGTCGACGCATTTCGCCCCTCCTCCAGGGCTTCATCAAGGACATCACTCCCGGTTCCATTACAATCTTTTTATACCCTAGGGAAGATAGAACCTTTTTGGGTAACTGGTAAATGACCGGAACTTTAGGTGCATTTGGAATAAGATATCTTGCTTCTTTCTTTTTTAAAATACCATCCTTTTGAGCTCCTTTATTTAGCCTTTTCAATTTGACTCTAAATTTATTAGTAGGATTCCCCTTTAATTTTTCATATGTCTCACTATCTCCAACTAATCTATCCAACTCTTCCAAATAGTCAGCTTTATTTAGAATAACGAGACCCCCCACTTTGTCCGCTGATCTGATAACTATAACCTTTTTCTTTTCTAACAGCTCTAAACCTCTCTCCAAATCTTTTTTCATCTACTCGGACAAAGATTCATTTTGTCCAAATCTTGCTCAACTAAAGACTTATATACTCCCACAAAGTGGTTATTAGTGATTTTATGATTGAAAATAGAATTGTTTTTTAAGGAAGTATGCTGATACTCCTCACTAGATTGATCCACTGATGAACTACTATTCGCATAAAACTTTTTAATGTTAATTTTTCTTATAAATGTTTGGTATTCAATAAAAACATCAAATTTGTTTAAATTACTGTCTAACGCATATTTAAGACCTAGTTCTAAAACTTAGAGCTCATCTTCTGAAAAGATAACATTGCTCAAATTAAAAATTCCTTCCATTATGTTTCTCTTTTTCTTTTGCCTTTTACCTCCCTGCATCCTCTTGCCCTTCTCTTCTTTCCCCATCCAGATGCGTTTGGGGTGCCATGGGATACCACGGTCTCCATTCCTCCTCCCTCCTGTCCGGTGGATTGTAATCCTTCCCACATCCCCTGGGGGTCGGCCCCCTTCTTCCCCTCAAATGCGGTCCCCTAGAACCCCTTCTCTGAAAATCCCCTCTATAATTATTAGGATACCATCCTCGACCCCTATGCAGCCTCACCAGTGCCTATCCAATGCAGCCCCACCAGTGCCCATCTATGCAGCCTCACCAGTGCCCATGAATGCAGCCTCACCAATGACCAGCAAATCAGCCTCACCAGTGCCCAGTAATGCAGCCTCATCAGTGCCCATCCAAAGCAGCCTCACCAGTGCTCATCTATGCAGCCTCACCAGTGCCCATCAATGCAGCCTCACCAGTGTCAATCTATGCAGCTTTACCAGTGCCCAGCAATTCAGCCTCACCAGTGCCCGGCAATGCAGCCTCACCAGTGCCCAGCAATGCAGCCTCACCAGTGCCCATCTACGCAGCCTCACCAGTGCCCATCTATGCAGCCTCACCAGTGTCCAGCAATGCAGCCTCACCAGTTCCCATCTATGCAAACTGACTAGTGCCCAGCAATGAGCCTCACCAGTGCCCAGTGATGCAGCCTTATCAGTGCCCAGCAATGCAGCCTGACCAGTGCCCATCAATGCAGCCTCACCAGTGACCAGCAATGCAGCTTCACCAGTGCCCAGCAATGCAGCCTGACCAGTGCCCATCTATGCAGCCTCACCAGTGCCCATCTATGCAGCCTCACCAGTGCCCATCAATGCAGCCTCACCAGTGACAAGCAATGCAGCCTCACCAATGCCCAGCAATGCAGCCTCATCAGTGCCCATCCAAAGCAGCCTCACCAGTGCCCATCTATGCAGCTTCACCAGTGCCTATCAATGCAGCCTCATCAGTGCCCACCTATGCAGCCTCACCAGTGCCCAGCAATTCAGCCTCACCCGTGCCCAGCAATGCAGCCTCACCAGTGTCCAGAAATGCAGCCTCACCAATGCCCAGAAATACAGCCTCACCAGTCCCCAGAAATGCAGCCTCACCAGTGTCCAGCAATACAGCCTTTCCAGTGCCCAGCAATGCAGCCTGACCAGTTCTCAGAAATAAAGCTTCACCTGTGCCCAGCAATGCAGCCTGACCAGTGCCCAGCAATGCAGCCTCACCTGTGCATAGGGATCTGAGAGAGGAGAGGAAGAGGAGATCTGGCCAGATCATCACACAGGCCGGCATCGCCCACTGTGACAACTTTTATTTTAATCGCCGGGTGCCCGCCATCACACAAGGTTATGCCTCCTGATTTGGCTCCTACCTATAATAGACAGCACACGTCCTGGCATTGGACCAGTGTGCTGTCTGTCAAAGGAGCCAAACCAGGAGGCAGGACCTTGTGTGATGGTGGGCACCTGGCAATTCAATTTAAAGCTGACAACCCCCAGTGTGTGGCACCCGGGGCGGACCGCCCCTATTGGTATGCCACTGGCTTCGGTGCCCCCCCACCTCAGCACCTGCCCAGGATCGGCCCTGCACCTGGCGCCGCCCCTGCAATCCGGTGACACAACCAGGGACAGACTAGCTCCGGGGACAGTGTCCTCAGTCTGGAGACTGTCCCCGGAAACCGGGCACATCTGGTCACCCTACTTTAGTGCCATCCAAGATAATATCTTAATATGAAAAATTATATATTTGTCTAGCAATACAGACACATACTGTATAATGATCGAACCCCAATAAAGGTTTTAACCCCACACACCAAAAACTGACAAAAAAATTTGGCTAAATTAGGACTTTGATTCTTGGCTAGTACTCTATCCTTGCAACAAAATCTACTCCATGGATAACTGATTTCCATGTGGAGTGAGCAATGTTTCATTATCTTCATCTCAAAAGACTGATAATGCTATTCCACTTATCTTTATGCAGACTATACAGGCATCATTTTCCAGACATTATGTGATTACAATTTCATCAGCCCGGTGCTGAATGGTGATTAAGATTTATCCAAGAGAAAAATGAAATGGATGATCTCACATACGTAGATATTATCACAACCTAAATTAGCAACATTCTTTGGTGCAAAATTATGAATAAAACAGTGAAGGGTCTTTTATTTATACAGTTTCTTCACATATATTACAAAAATTATGTACACCAGTATTTACCAATAAAATATTGTTCATAAGAATATAATTATTTTTTACATATTAAGCTTAAAGGGTAGCTTCATTTTCATAGGAAAAAATATATATATAAATAAAAAAAAAAAACAATATAGCATATACAATTGCGACACAAACCATAATGTAATTTATTGTTATTTAAAATGATGTTTCTTTTCAATCTGCAGCACAATCCCAAGAAATTCTTTAAGTATATAAATAGTAAGAAAGGTAGGCTAGAACATATAAGCCCTGTAATGACACCCCGAGTATGAAAGGGGTTAAAGTCATTTAGGACATTCCATACCCAGACACAAAAGCAGCTACCGAACACTCCAATCAGCCAAACAAGAAACCCATATGAATAATTCTCCCCAAAGTACGAGATGAGGCTCTGTATTGAGGTTCAAACAGGAATGAATCTTTATTTTGAGATCTCACACAAATATATACAGCAGGATGAAAACATAACCTGTAAGCAGAAACCTAATTAACATGAGCTAATTATCTAATCATTTACCCAGACTAGGTGACTCAGAGACATGACCTTTAGGACAGACTTGTGGTCACTGAGCTTCACACATTAGTATAAATACAGGACACTGTCTCACAATAGCAGGAGCTAATTACAATTAACAATACAAACAGTGATCTCCCCCCTCCTCAGCCTAGTAGGCAACAAACTATAGTAAGAGTAGACTGTCTGGCTCCTACCCAGTTCTAGAGGCCAATGTGATCAGCTCTCTCAATTAATATGTTGAGCTCAGAATCAAACAAACCAAGAATAGTCTTTACAAGCAATTGGTTTACAAGTGAGTCCGCCCTAACCCGTAATCCCACCACTGCGCTCTAGGAAATGGGAAAGAGTGATCCCATAGCTGCCACTTAGAAAAAGACAACATGTGAATCGAATTCAAACCTCTATAAATGTGAGAATGAATAGTGGCGCTACCGTTAAAAGAACAAATACTGTGAAATCTATATAAATAAAAGAGATCAAACTCTCAGTGAAAGTAAGATAAAAAATTAGATATATAAGCATGAAACATCTAAATAATGTGTTCGAGCAAATATATAACACCTTGTGACAAGTGTAAAATATATGTAACACTTCTCAAAAAGTAATGAGTGAATGGTACAAATGCATGAGAACAGTCCATATACAATGTGAGCAACAAGCATCAAATAAACCTTGTGAGGTAAATTTGTCACTTCTCTAAGAAAAATAAGTAAATGAAAACAATCTATATGTAACTTGGACCAAAACAGATGAAATACACCCCGTGACAAGTGTGCAAGGTGTATATCACTTATCAAGGAATGATAATATAAGAAAACAGTCCATATGCTGTGTGAACAAAAATCCAAAAAGTTATGAAATATCCGGTATGAAAAACAAAATGTGAATCTTGTAATCATCCACCGCACCTCAGTGATGCGATTCCACTCCCCTCTAAAATGCAAACTCACCAGCTGCTATAGCCTCACACTCTCGTGTTTGGCCAGAATCGCCTCAACCCACTCATATGAGGGTTTAAAATATGATCTCCGGAGTCCAATGATGTATATATCAAGTACTCTTCCTGAAGTAATAGCTCCACATGTGAATGAAAAAGAGCGCTCCAATAGTGTGATACCATTCACAAATTTATTAAAATCTCAATAAATCCCATGAAGAAGTCCTTGTGACTAAACATTTTGGGCGTGGCTATACGGCATTCTAGAACGTGTGACGTAAGACAGAGTGACGAGATATGGAGCGGTGGAAAGCGGAGGTTTTGTCCTAGGAGTGGATGAGATTGTTACCAGCATCCACACTCCCTGGGTCCTCCATGACCGCTGCTATTTGGTTTACACCACAGCATGGATTGCTTTGATGTGATTTGCCTTTTGCCTGCTGTGATTTTTTTACATGTGAGTACAATGGTTAAGGATTATTGAGATTTTAATAAATTTGTGAAAGGTATCACACTATTGGAGCGCTCTTTTTCATTCACATGTGGAGCTATTACTTCAGGAATAGTACTTGCTATATACACCATTGGACTCCGGAGATCGTATTTTAAACCCTCATATGAGTGGGTTGAGGCGATTCTGGCCAAACACGAGAGTGTGAGGCTATAGCAGCTGGTGAGTTTGCATTTTAGAGGGGATTGGAATCACATTACTGAGGTGCGGTGGATGATTACAAGATTCACATTTTGTTTTTCATACCGGATATTTCATCACTTTTTGGATTTTTGTTCACACTGCATATGGACTGTTTTCTTATATTATCATTCCTTGATAAGTGATATACACCTTGCACACTTGTCACGGGGTGTATTTCATCTGTTTTGGTCCTTGTTACATATGGATTGTTTTCATTTATTTATTTTTCTTTGAGAAGTGACACATTTACCTCACAAGGTTTATTTGTTGCTTGTTGCTCACATTGTATATGGACTGTTCTCATGCATTTGTACCATTCACTCATTACTTTTTGAGAAGTGTTACATATATTTTACACTTGTCACAGGGTGTTATATATTTGCTCGAACACATTATTTAGATGTTTCATGCTTATATATCTAATTTTTTATCTTAATTTCACTGAGAGTTTGATCTCTTTTATTTATATAGATTTCACTGTATTTTTTCTTTTTACGTTAGCGCCACTATTCATTCTCACATTTATAGAGGTTTAAATTCGGTTCACGAGAATAGTCTTTACATATATCCTTGAAGATATTGTGGATAAATATTACTGTCCCATTTTAAGTAATCCAAGATATATTTTCTCACTCACCCAGTGCCAGGATGGCACAGGGTGACTTAGACATAAGAGGTGCATGGGGAGCTGAAACATGGGTTTCCCATACTTTCCAAGGGATTCAGAGTTCCACTGGTCCTCCCGTCACAAGCCCTATAAAGGATGATGAAGGGAATTTGCTTACAAAAGATGGAGAGATGGTGAAGGTTTTGTATATATTCTTCTGCTCAGTCTTATCAAGGGAAATGGGGGGATATAGTAACCAAGACTGTAATGTTAATTTTTTAATAGCATGTTACAGGAAGCATCCTTATGGCTAACAGAGGACAGAATTAGAAATAGACTAGAAAAACTTAACATAAATAAGTCACCGGGACCAGATGGCTTGCACCCGAGGGTCCTTAAGGAACTCAGTCAAGTGATAGCCAGACCATTGTTCCTAATTTTTCTGGACAGTTTACTGACTGGAATAGAAGGAGCTGACTGGAGAAAAGTTTGACACAAATATTGGGCCAAGATATATCCCTGGGAACTACAGGCCAGTTATCCTAACATCAATAGTCTGCAAGCTATTCGAGGGGATGATAAAGGACTATATACAAGTTTTTAGTAATGAAAACAATATCTGTAGCAGTAATTAGCATGGATTCATGAAGAATGAAGCCAAGAGAATATTGGCATTCATTAAAAAGAGGATTCACTCCAGAGATAAAACGCTAATCCTTCCATCCTACAAGACTCTGGTCCGGCAGCACCTGGAGTATGCTGTCCAGTTCTTGGCACCAGTCCTCAAGAAGGATGTGCTGGAACTGGAGAGAGTCCAGAGAAGGGCAACAAAGCTAATTAAGGGACTGGAGGACCTCAGCTATGGGGAAACACTACAAGCATTGAACTTATTCTCCCTGGAGAGGAGAAGGGATATGATATCAATGTACAAATACTGTACTGGTGACCCTAGCATAGGGAAAAAAACTTTTCAGTGAAAGGGAATTTAAAAAGACACGTGGCCATACACTAAAATTAGGAGAGAAGCGGTTTAACCTTAAACTGCGTAGAGGGATATTTACTGTCAGAGCGGTAAGGATGTGGAATTTTCTTCCACAAGCAGTGGTATTAGTGGGGAGCATTTATAATTTCAAAAAATGATTAGCTGGGTACTTTAAAGACCACAATATACTGTATATATATATATATATATATATATATATATATATATATATATATATATATATATATACACAATGTACTATTAACATGAAAGCACACACATAGGTTGGACTGGATGGACTTATGTCTTTTTTCAACCTCACCAACTATGTAACTATGTAACTCACATGAAGTAAAATCAATTAAGCTTATTAATGATGGTTCTCAAAAGGATTCCCAGCTGGGGAGGACACCAAAGAAACAGTCACAGTGAATACACTGAATATGGTCTGGATGGCACCTGCAATAGCTAAGAGAGACAGCTAGGAGGCGCCAATCCAAGTGCAGCAAGTTGGAGAGGTGGACACAGCACACAACAATTGGCAATTCACAGTGTATGGGTGATCTTGTGCAATACAGTCATTGGTACATCTGCAGCTGGGAGGCAACCAAGCTCCCAAGAGTGGAGTGTGGTAGCTGGAGTGATTAGGCAGCCTCAGGACAGGAAGCAGCTTGTATGGAGCACAGGTGAAGACAGGAGGTAATGAAACAGGAAGTGACATCAGGGGGCATGGCAACATGTTTTAAGGCCCATGCCTCTTTTTTAAGCCAGGAAGTGAATGCAAATGAGAGTTGTAATTATACTTTATGGGCTATGTGGCGTGGAACTAAAAGGTTCAGCTTGCATAGTGACAAATACAACAAGGGCACAAAAGGAATGCAAAAACAGAAACTGACACTGAAAACTGTGTCAAATCTAACCACACTAAAAGACTAGGAAACACTACACAATTGGAAAAAAAAACATGATGCAAAACCCCCCTAAAATTTTGATATATAACAATGTAAGGGAATTGAAAACCATGCACTGGGGGTGCTAAAAGATAAGTAAATGCTCAAGTAAATGTGATAAGGAGAATACAGAAGGGGACAAACTGATTTGGATAAAGAAAAGAAAACTGAACCAATTTGGCAAATACAAATTATTTACTCCTGAAGAGTAGATTGCCAAAAATGACTTCAAGGTCAGAGCAATTCAATAAATTAGAAGACAAAACTCACTAAAAACGAAAAACACCAAAAATAAAAAAACACCCCCCCCAATCAATGTGACCGGCCCCTAATCTACATGCAGGGAGCTGGACGCATGAATTTCAATGGGGTTTTGTGACAGTTGTGTGACATTAGTAAATTATTATTCGCTAATGCCTTCCTGCTTCTCCTCCTGGCCAATCAGGAAGCGGATCCTGAGACCCGATTGGCCAGGGAGTCTTAGGACTCCCAGCCAATTGGGTCTTAGGACCCACTTCCTGTTTGGGCAGGAGGAGAAGCAACGCGGGGGGGGTGGGGCACTGATCGCCGTCGTCCATCTTCCACGAGGGGGTCAGGTTTATTTACCGCCACTCCCCAAAATATTGAGAACCAGCTGCCACTGAGTATAGCCCTAATAGAACGCATAATAACGCATATCTAAATAACAGTATTAACCTCACACACAGACCGTCAGATGATTTTTGATGGAACTTGTGAAAATGCCTCGGCACACTGTGTTTGGGGCTACCATCTTCGACTAACCTAGCCTGTTCTCCAAAGCAGGCTTTCAGTGTCCTTATCGTCCTTCCCACATATAGGAGACCACAAGGGCACAAAATACAGTATACCGCATATTGAGAGGAAGAACTGAGAAATGATAAGGTAAGTCTTATTTGCTACAAAACCTTTTTTTCTTTCTGCACTAGTACATCCCGATCATCATGTTACTAAATAGATTCCCAGGTTGTATAGTGGTATTTGGGGTGCTTTTGATCCTACTAAGTGAATTTTCTATTTTATTTTAGGAGCCTTTCTATAAAAAAATGTTGTGTATTTGGGGATGGATGCCTTGAGGTGGGGATCCATCAGGAGGAGGGGCCAATGTTTTGAAAATATTTTTTCCATCAATCTGTACTGATACTGATGTAGAATTTAATGACAAATTTGATAGGTTGGTCACTTTCCTGATGGGGTCCATCTGTATTGATTTGATGGGGTAGTACTTGTATGCTTTTTCTATGAGGTCAGCGGGGTAACCCTTCTCAAGAAATTTGGAATTAAGAACCTCACTTTTCTGTACAAAATCTTCCTGGCAGGAACAGTTCTGGTAAAAGTAAAAAATTTACTTTTGTGGATATTTTTCACCCATTTGAGGTGGTGACATCTTGTATAATGAAGGTACAAGTTGCTGGCTGTGGGTTTGATGTTAATTTTGGTGATGATGTCATGCTGATCAGAGGTGAGTTCCAGATCCAAAAAGAGTTGTACAAATTCCAGTATCAGTGTCTGGGGGCCATCCCAAATGATGATAATATCATCTATATACTTCCTGTAAAAAGATGATATTCTGGGTGAAAGGATTGTTGATCCATATGTATTGTTGCTCCAAAAAAACTCATGGTTAATTGTGCATAAGTTTGGGCAAAGTGGGCCCCCATAGCTGTGCCTGTGTGTTGTATGTAGGCATGGGCGAACGGTTCGGTTCAAGCATGAGTTCGGGACGAACATTTGCATGTTCGGCTGTTCACCATACACCCGAATTTGCATGGTGTTTCTTCGAGACGAACAGCCGGCAATGCAATGAGCACTGCACAGTGCATTCTGCACCCTGATTGGGCAAAGCTTTGCCCAATAAGGGTGCAGTGTAAGCTGGTTGTTAGGAAGCTGGGCCAGGAAGCCGGCCGTGGCATTCTTAACAACCGATGAGCCAGTAGCTCTCAATGGGTTTCCCTGCTGACAGCTAGATAAAAAAAGTGCTGGTAAAAAAATAATGATAAAAACGACATGGGCCCCCCCCAGTCCATATCAGGCCCTTCAGGTCTGATATGAATTTAAAGGGGAACCCTATGCCAAAAAAAAAAAACAGCGTGGGCCCCCCAAAATCCATACCAGACTCTTATCCGAGTATGCAGCCTGGCAGTTTAGGAAAATGTAGGGGATGAGCGAGAGCCCCCTCCTGAACCTGGCTCTGCCCCTGCCCCGAAGCACCTTGTCCCCATGTTGTCCCCATGGGGACAAGGGCCTCTTCTCAACAACCCTGGGGTGTGGTTGTCGGGTATGCAAGTGGGGGCTTATCAAAACCTGGAACCCCCTTAAAGGAGGGGGCCCCCAGATCCCACCCATCCCCATGTGAATGGGTATCGGGTACATTGTACCCCTACCCATTGAGCAAAAAAGAATCAATATGTAATAACCACAAGAAACAGTTTTTGACAAGTCCGTTATTAAAAAATAAAAAAATTAAAAAATGGCCTCCCTTGATGTAAATCCATCGTCAATCGCAACGCCCAACGGACCCGCAAAAATAGAAAAAAATAAAAACGCTTCATCATCTGGGAGGCTTCCCACCGTATGCCCTCTCTACGCTTTGGCATTTCTTATGTAGGCAAGGAACGGGGCCACCTGGCTACGTCACCTGGGGGCACCGTCCCCTTCTGAATTATGGACAATTACTTGCATACAAGGCCTTCAATGGGCACTTTTGATTTTTGCTATTCGGCTCCCATAGACTTCAATGGGGTTCGCCATTTGGGTTAGAACATTTTCCCTGTTCGGGAGTTCTGCTGCGAACCAAATGAGGGGGGTGTTCGGTCCATCCCTAGTTGTATGTAAGACCCATCAATTTCAAAATACTTATGGTATCTCACAAAAGTGAGTACATCCCTCACATTTTTGTAAATTTTTTATTATATCTTTTCATGTGACAACACTGAAGAAATGACACTTTGCTACATGTAAAGTAGTCAGTGTACAGCTTGTATAACAGTGTAAATTTGCTGTCCCCTTAAAATAACTCAGCACACAGCCATTAATGTCTAAACCGATGGCAACAAAAGTGAGTACACCCCTTAGTGAAAATGTCCAAAATGGCCCAATTAGCCATTTTCCCTCCTCTCATGTGACTCGTTAGTGTTACAAGGTCTCAGGTGTGAATGGGGAGCAGGTGTGTTAAATTTGGTGATGATGCACAAGAAAGCACACAGTTTACTGAAGACAAGCAGACTAATGACATGGATTAATGGAACCTGATGAGACCAAGATAAACGTATTTGGTTCAGATGGTGTCAAGCCTGTGTGGTGGCAACCAGGTGAGGAGTACAAAGACAAGTGTGTCTTACCTACAGTCAACCATGGTGGTGGGAGTTGCATGGTTCTGGGACTGCATTAGTGCTGCTAGCACTGGGGAGCTACAGTTCATTGAGGGAACCATGAATGCCAACATGTACCGTGACATACAGTACTGAAGCAAAGCATGATCCCCTCCCTTTGGAGACTGGGCCGCAAGGCAGTATTCCAACATGATAACGACCCCAAACACACCTCCAAGATGACCACTGCCTTGCTAAAGAAGCTGAGGGTAAAGGTGATGGACATGGCCAAGGATGTCTTCAGAACTAAACCCTATTGAGCATGTGTGGGGCATCCTCAAACAGAAGGTGGAGGAGCGCAAGGTCTCTAACATCCACAAGCTCCGTAATGTCGTCATGGAGGAGTGGAAGAGGACTCCAGTGGCAACCTGTGTAGCTCTGGTAAACTCCAAGCCCAAAAAATTGGTGGCCACACAAAACATTTGACACTTTGCGCCCAATTTGGACATTTTCACTTAGGGATGTACTCACTTTTGTTGCCGGCGGTTTAAACATCAATGGCTGTGTGTTGAGTTATTTTGAGTGGACAGCAAATTTACACTGTTATACAAGCTGTACACTCATTACTTTACATTGTAGCAAAGTGTAATTTCTTCTGTGTTGTCACATGAAAAGATATAATAAAATATTTACAAAAATGTGAGGGATGTACTCACTTTTGGGAGATACTGCGTGTTCCAAACAAAATTTTGTGGCTTGCAAAATTAACTTGACTGTCGATCATTGAACTGTGTGTCAGCAGTTAGGAAGTGGTTTAGAGCTTGCAGACCTATCTTGTGAGGGATTGATGTATACAGGGAGCATACATCCAATGATAACAATCTGTAAGATGGTTTCCATGTGTAAGGGTGTAGGCCTTGAAGCAGATGTGCGCTATCATGAATGTAAGATGGTAACATGGTGACCAAAGGTTGGAGGAAATGGTCTATATAAAAGGGAAAGGCCACTTGTGACACTACCCATTAAAGCAATGATTGGACAGCCAGAGGGTTGGGTAGTGTTTTTGTGCATTTTAGGCAAATGGAAAAAGAAGGGGGTTTGGTAAGCTACTTTGACGAGAAAGGCTGCTTCATTCTTATCTATAATACAATCTTTTTTTGCTTAAATGACTAGCATGTTACGTTCAGAGGAGAATTGCATTAATGGATATTTTTGAAGTTTTTTTGTATGTGCTGGTGTCTGAGAGCAGGTTGTAGGCCTCTTTGATATAGTCTGCTGTATCATGGACTACAATTCCACCCTCTTTATCAGCAGTCTTTATTATGACATTGTGGTTTTGTGACATAGTCTGTAAAGCCTTTGTTCTTTGGTAGTGAGATTGACTTTAACATTATGCATTTGGTTTTTGCATTTACAATCATTGCTTGGCTTGAAAAAGATTCATGGGTCTTAAAAAATTTTACCATGCCCCCTGACATCACTTTCTGTTTCATCACTTCCTGCCCTCGCCTGTGCTCCATCGAACCTCATGTGCTGCTTCCTGTCCTGAGGCTACCACACTCCACCCCTTGCAACAGCAGCTCCATCTTGGGATTTTAATGCCTCCTCCCCCTAGCTGCAGATGTACTAATGACTTTAATACGTGAGGTCATCCACACACTATGAGTTGCCAGTTATTGAATGCTGTGTCCACCTCTCCACCTTGCTGCACTTAGATTGGCAACCCCTTACTGTTTCTTGTCATGTCCAGTGTATCCATTGTGACAGTTTCTTTGGTGTCCTCCCCAGCTGGGAATCCTTTTGAGAACCATGATAAGCATAATTTGCTTTACTTCATGTGAGTTGCTAATTGTCTTTCTTTAATAAATGTGTATACACCCACTACACTTAATCTGTGCACTTTTTTTGCAGCCTAGAGATCTCTTCAGTCTATAAGAAGTGCTGCTTTAAGTGTACTGGATTGAATTCTTCAGCAGTCCCCACAGCCTTATATCCATGTAGTTTGTCTCAGCCCAGGCTGCTCCAATCGTGCCACACTGACGATTTTGTATCCTTGTTTGCCAATTTAATAACCGGCTACCAATAATGCACGTCCTGGCCCTTATACTTAGGTCAGGCGGATTAGAATGGCCTATAATGGGGAATTTGTTATCTGCCATATGACAAGGTTCCCAGGAGCCATTTGTTGTGTTACAGTAGATAGGGAGAACTTGTGTGTAATAAAAGATAGCTGTGCTATCTTTTATTGGATAAAGCACTTTCGTCACGCTGCAATGTTTTAAAATGTTTAATGCAGCGCACTCTCTTCTTCTTTATAATGCTAGAAGAATGAAGTTGTTTTGTTGCTCATATTCACATATTCATATACACACAGAGTTCTCACAAACTTCTTTCTTTATTATTTCTCGTGATTTCATAAATATAATATTTTTATTTGTCACATCTACCGAAAAAATATTATTTTTTGGATGTTTTTATATTAAATATGTTTTTTTTTCTTTTTTTTAAAGCCCGATCTTGTGTTTTATTTTTCATTTTATATTTTTTTTTACTCCAGAATAGTTTTGTGTGTGTTTTGTGTGTCAAGTTACCACAACACCATTATTATCTTGTATTATTGAATCTCAAGGAGATTGTTTGGTGTCTCTTGTTAATTTGACATTGTATTTTTGAAATGTACCTGCCTCCTCACAAACAAACTGTCCTTTTTGAAGGAAAACACACTTAGGCGAGTATAATAAAACAAACCAAAAATTTATTAAGGGCTCATAACCAAAGAAAGAGGGAGGCAATGCTGGAGAAACAGCAGAAACTGGCGAAGCCTTTGACCCCCAGGGCACACATCAATTATTTCCAGGCAAAATTGGTGGCCTGAGGAGTCCTTATCTAAGGGAGTACAATCTGGTCCAGAAGTCCAAGAGATCATGAACAGCAGCAGATGACATGTATGTCCCCAGGCTGTGGTCATACAAGAGCCTGCATCTTTTGTCAAACCAGACTGAACCCATGTCATCACTCTCTTGTCTTCCTTCCACGCTTCCTTCCACGCTGTGTCTGGGGTGGTGGAGTTGTGGCAGGAGGAGGAGGAGGATGATGCAACTACCTCAGGTGGGTATTGGGTGTGATTTCTCCCCTCAACCCCTTATTTAATGTTTGATAAATTATTTCCTAACACATGAGGCGTTGGCCCTCCTGCACGCCCTGCAGTTTGGTGGCAGCCATGCAGGCAAAGGCCTCTTCAGGAGTGGGAGTGGCTCTGAGGGATTCAGAAGCCTCCTGAATCAGCCTGAGTGCTGAATCCTGCACGTTACTCCCCTTCCTGGGTCTTTTGTTTGGAAGGCGGAGGGGAGGGACCTGTGATTCTGTTAGGCTCCTACTGGGCCCTGCCTTCTCCTGGCTGCCACTAACCCCCGCCTCATTCTGGCTGCCACTAACCCCTGCCTCCTCCTGTGTGCCACATTCCACAACCTCCTCCTGTGTGCCACATTCCACAGCCTCCTCCTGGCTGAGGTCTTCCTGTGTATGAAAAAGGGACATAGTTTTAGTTTTTTCTTCATCAATCACACACAATTTTCATCTCATAACTGTTGCAAATTGAATGTTAACAAATATAACAGACTATCATTCTGAGCCCAGCATTTTTCATTCTTGTCCCAATTATTTTTGCCCACTACTGTCTATTGATATGTAAAACACTTTATTAAGCAATTAGTGATCAATAATAACATCTAGGAAACATCATTTATTTATTGACCAGAAATCTGTAGAACAATGCTATACCTGGCTCCAGCTGGGCTCCTCCACTTCTTCCTGGCTGGAAGTCCCAGGTTGGACATCGGAAGCCTCAGCTGGGGTGGAAGATAGGGTTGAAGAAAGAGTGGAAGGAAGGGTTGAGAGGGATTCCCTGACTTCAGTCTGGTCTGACAGAAAACAAAGTCTCTCATAGTACCACAGCCTGGGGACATAAACGTCATTTGCTGCAGCTCCTGATCTCTGGGAATCCTGGACCTTCTTGCACTCCCTAAGATAAGTGCACCTCAGGCCACCAAATTTGGCTTTTAAATAGGGGATGGTTGCCGTGGGGACCACCGGCTTCACCAACTCCAGCAGTTTCTCCAGTGCTGCCTGCCTCTTTTTTTATGATTATAATGTGGATGTTTCACCTACCACAGACAGGGCAGCTCCCTGTACTTGTCTATGAACAGGGGGAGGAAGTTGTGGTCATTGAAACCATCCATTTTATCTGCATACACAAGACAAACCCTAATGTCAGGCTAAAGTTTCCTAATCTTGTCCCAATATAGGCCTCAATCTATAAGCAGTAAATGCCCAAGTTTAAATGTTACCTTTGTTATCACGATTGGCTCTTCCTATACTCCTTCCTCCGCTCACAGATTGTACGTACGATGCACGCGTGTTACGCTTCATATACACTGCGCATGCGTGAAACTCTGCCCGCCCCTGACGTTCTTTCTAGTCTATTCCACACCCCTTCTCATTAGGCGCAGTGGGGAAGAGCACATGGTGGAGACAGAGCAGGTGCATGCTAATTACAGCAACAAGGAGGAGGAGGAAAGCCCGGAGCCAGAAACATCACGATCCCGGAGGAGACAATTTAAGGCCTCAAATATGGCCTTTGTTGACATGGTGGAGATGGTCGACATACTGAAGAGGGCAGACTATGACAGAAAGTATGGACCTTACCCCAACCCCAATGTCAGAAAGGCCAAGATCATGGCGAAAGCTGTGAAGAGTCTGCACCGTAATTTTGGGGTACGGTGATCCAAGGATCACCTGAGGAAGTGGTGGTCAGACCTCAAATTAAGGGAGCACGATCAGTACAGAAGGATCAGGAGAGTGCTGCAAAAAAGTAAGTAGTTGTCCTGTGTTCCTATTCTTTTTTTATTATGTTCGTGCTGCTCCATGTGCTTTTCTTTACTGTTGTACAGTTTAAAATGGCAACTTTCATGTTCATGGACACATTATTCGTTCGTAGGGAACATTGTTCGTTCGGCCTATAAAACACCATGTTTTGTCCAGATGCAGTTCAATACATTTTTTCTGGCCTACTTCTCTTAAAATAATTTTGGTGTCTAGATGGGTTTGTAACTAGAATGAAATGCAAACTAGATTCTGTAAAAGAAGAGGACACTCAGCAGCTGTTTACACATCTGGACGCTGGAGCACTAGTGTGGGACACCAGAACACCCTTTTAATTCGGGGGCCCACACAGGTGCTCCAGTGTATACTATAGGGGTGTCTCCATCTGTGAAGCTTGTACAAAACAGGTAAGTATTCAAGCTTGACAAAGGTAAACAATATTTCTTCATCTTGGAACTCTACCAAAACATACAATTGTACCCCACTTCCAAGCAATGTTTCATATTCCTATTTCTGCCATCAAATATCTGTGTGCTAAGTATACCTATTTTTTTTTTACATAGGGAAGAAAAGACCCGGAGGACACCACTCATCAGAGGAGACAACAGACCCCCCACCTCATGAAGAAGTGGAAATGCCACAAAGCCAACCGGAGGAGGAGGAGGGAGACATTATCTAAATTGTCACCACAACAGGTGAGTGTCTACGACCACAGGCTCAGGTAAGAAATGGATGCTTGATATTTTTAATACATGGTATGTTTTTGTTTCTATATTTTAGGTGATCGTGATGTTGTGGATGAAGGTCATTTCACCAGTGAAAGTGCCCAGATCCTGATCGGGGAGATCATGGGGTGTAATGGGGTCTTGGAAAACATCAAGCAAAACATCAATGATGTTGAAAACAAAATGAAGAACATCATTGATGTTTTAGGGAGAGTTTAAAACCCCTTGAAATCCCTAATTTTTTAGGCTTTTTTTCCAGAAAACCTTTTTCACATTTTTTAACATATTCTCAAAAAGCCACATTTTGAAGATGCACACAGTGTGTCAACATGTGCTATCTGCCATCACGGGAGATCGATGTATGCATTTGGGGGTGCAACCCCTTACTCAATATTAAAGTAGCTGAGAGGAAGGGGTTGCACCCAGAAAACACGTCCATTGATCCCCCATGATGGCAGCTAGCACATGTTGACATTCGACAATTTGTGTGCATCTTCAAAATTTGGCTTTTCCAGGGGTGACTTCACCCCATCTGAATGCGATATCAAACACAGTTTATAAACACTCATGTCTGATATTGCTACAAAAGTTGAACTTTGTAAGTTCCAGAGTTGTGTATTTATTGTTGGTTTTAAACGTGCCTGTTTTACCTTAAAAGGACATTTCTACTTTTATTAATGTGACCTAAAAATTTGTTATACAACAAACATGTTGGTTTGTTTTAAAAACCTTTTATAAATGCACATGTGATTGTGCTTGTATTAAAAAGATTGATAATCAACAATGTGTGGCTTCTTCTTTCAATGCTCATAAACATTTTTTTTGTGGTAAAATTGTTGTTTTCAGTGACATGGGTGTTATTTACTAAAGGCAAATCCACTTTGCACTACAAGTGCAGTTTCAGTGCAGTCTCAAGTGCACTTGTAGTGCAAAAGTGTCTTTGCCTTTAGTAAACAACACCCAACAGTGCTTTTTAATTTTACACAATCAAGCCATTTTCAGGACTCCCCAAATTGCAGTCATGGTCAGCTAAAAGAAACACAAGCAGTAAATGTAAGCAAATATTTGTTCAGTTTATAAAAAATTTTATTTAAAAAATGTCTCAGACATTGTCTGGCGTATTGATGGCCCCCCTACCCGCAAAGTATTCCATGTATCTTATACGGACCTTGCGGGCACTCTGAGGGGGCAAGCCAGGACGGCCAGATTCAAGCGCTGTCAGGGTTGGTTCATTGAGATTAATTCCGGCTTCACGCCCAACTGAGCCAGCATGGAATTTCTCCTTAAAAAGTTGTGGAGAACACAGCAAGCCAGGATGATGTGATTGAGTTTATATTCGGCCATGTGTTTCGGTATAAGAAATAGGCGGAGCCGGCTGGCCATTATTCCAGACATGTTCTCCACCACTCTTCTGGCTCTGGCCAGCCGGTAATTAAAAACCCTCTGGTCCAGGGTGAGGGTCCTCATAGGGAATGGCCGCATAAGATGGTCCCCCAGCGCAAACGCTTCATCCGCAACGAAGACGAATGGGAGTCCTTCCGCATTGTTTTCTGGAGGTGGCAAGTCCAAGCTGCTGTTCTGGAGATGCCTGTAGAACTCCGTGTGGGATATGACTCCACCATCTGACATCTGGCCATTCTTCCCCACGTCCACATACAGGAACTCTTAAGTAGCCGCCAACATCACAATACTATTGAACCCCTTGTAGTTGTAATAGTATGACACAAAGTTGGGTGGTGGGATGATGTGGACGTGTTTCCCATCAATTGCCCCTCCGCAGTTAGGAAAGTCCCACTGCTGGGCAAAGTGGGAGGCCACAGTCTGCCATTCCTGTGGGTTGGAAGGAAACTGTGGAGTCAAACAAGAAAAATAAATGAATCATTTTGCACATAAACATGGAAAGCAGATTAGACACAAACATTCTTGGCCAACATCAGTATAACATTTATTTTAGGGAGTATTTAAAGACAAAGGTATAAGGTCCACCTATCAGATTCATCCCCCCCCCTCATGGGCCATTCAAAAAAATGTATGGGGGGGAGATGTTTTGGACAGGTAACCCTCTCCACTTCATTGAGAGATGAATGCCTAAATAATGTGTATTACTTTGGCCAGCCCCTCCTTACTTACACTATTGGCAGCCCACTGGACAGGTAAGAAGTAAGAAGTGTCATAATACAAAGAGATAAATACACACTGTACACATTTTAGCACATTTTTACATTCTGCTATTACTTATCAAGATAATAATAGGATACAAAAACTTTGGGGAATTCATCCATAAATCTGACCACAAAAGTGGTAGTTATAGTGTGTATGGGTTTGGCAAAGTCAGCAGATAGAGGATTGGTATCAGCTGAGTTAGCAGTTGGGGGGAGGGAGGGTTCCAAATGATTTTGGGACCCAAAAAAAAAGCCTCTGGCACTTTGCCTGAATTTAAAGCACACATCTTAATTTTCAACATTTTAGGGGGTATTTAGGGCAAAGCACTACTATGGAGCTGACAAAATACATTGTTAAGTGACTACATGAGGTGAATATAGGCCCAGGAGAGCATGCTGGGGAGGTAAGTGAAGACAAATATGTATGAAGTACACAAAAAATTACATAAAAATCCAGCATGCATGAGGACAAAGGGGACATTCACAGCATATTACAATCATGGTAATTAGGGAATGTGGAAAGAAATACAATATATTATCAAACATTAAATACAATAAAATGTGATGTTAAAGGATAAAAATCTTACCTTAATATAGTCCTTCTGCAGGACCTGTATGATGGCAGAATAGGTCTCTGGGATAATGATCCCCAGAGCCTGGGGGGAGATGCCTGTCGAGAACTTGATGTCCTGCAGGCTTCTTCCCATCGCCAAGTACCACAGGGTGGCGACTAGCCTCTGCTCCGGAGTGATGGCTTGCCACATGCAGGTATCCTGCCTGCTGATATAGGGGGTCAGCAAAGCCAACAAACGGTGAAATACGGGGTCCATCACCCGGAGAAAGTTCCTGAAATCGTCAGGCATGTGACAGAACTGGTCACGCTGGAGCAACCAATTCTTTGTCCATGAACCCCACCCTGTTCATGGACTGGGCTTGTGTCAAAGTAGGAACCCCAACACCAAGCCCCCACACAGCACGAACTCTACGATGAGTACGTATACACAACATGGCTAGAAAACAGTCGGCTGCTCAGAACGGAGTAACAGAACGCACTGAAGAACAGCAAGGCCTGTAAAGAGCGACCTGAAAATCAGTAACGAACGGACAAGAACACAATGACAAGTCAATGGTAACTCCCTGCATGCACTGAAGAACAGATACAAACCCACAAGCACAAACTGAACAGCAGAAACGATCTGAAAACCACGAGTCTGAAAAAGCGTGAATCATCTCTCACCAAACTTTTACTCACACGAGATTAGCAAAAGGAGCCCAAAAGGTGCCGCGCTTAGTACTGAACTGCCCTTTTATAGTCTTGTCGTACGTGGTGGACATCACCGCGTTCTTGGCGGTCGGAAATTCCGACAGCTTTGTGCAACCATGTGTATGCAAAACAAGTTTGAGCCAACATCTGACGGAAAAAATCCATGGATTTTGTTGTCAGAATGTCCGATCAATGTCCGACTGTGTGTACGGGGCATTAGAGTATGATATTCCAAACTCAGCAGCCCTAAGTATTGTGGAGACTCTGTGCCGCAATGCAAGTGAGTGAGAATAGTCAGGTTTGATCCTTCTAAAACATAAATTAGTGTTTGCTTTGTGAAAGCCACAAGCCAGAAAAAAACTGAACTGTTTAGCTAGACAATATGTACTCCTCATTTGCTAAGATTCTATGTCAGAGGGAGCTGGGGCAGACCTGATCTGGGATAAACAAATCAAAATGTCTTTGTTTTCTCAGACTATTGACCTAAACTTTTGTAAGCATATGAGGCATGGTTGTACTGAGCAACATTTTTGAGCAATTGAACATGCATTAGAATCAGAAAAAAATAGTGTGTAGTTTTGCAAAGTCTGTAATTCTTCAAGAATTGAGGAAGCAGGAATTTTACACCAGGAATTTATATGTATATCACTGCCTCTGCTTTGGACACTGAAGATATAAAACATCTTTACAAAGACAGAGAGAGAAGCAGGAGATAGAAAAAATAAAGTACTTGCCAGGACAGCTTTTATACCCTTTTTGGAGAGGCCAATAATTCTGAAGGACATAGTAAATAAATTCAACTTTAAATAATTAAATTAGACTGTATATTTGCAGATTTGATATAAATATTATATTATAGTCAGAGTATTTCATCCTCATTGGCTGGAAACCAATTTGGAGTCAGGTATTCAGCCTAAAATAGTAAAGGAGACTTTATTTAACTGCACATGATAATGAGATAAGGACACACACTATACTATTTTACAGATTTAATGCACATTGGTGCCTCTATTTTAAGAGAAGGCATATCAAGGACACCGGAAAATGTATATTTCATTTTTACCCTGATCTCTTAAGATATAGTGTACTCTAGTCAAAACACCATATGGGTCAAAGAGTTTGCCAGCATCAAGGAAACCTTTTAGGTCTTTGTGATTTCATCTAGGGTTACGTCACTACCACCTTCTTTGCCCCTCTCTCTCTCTCCCTCAGTCTTTGGTCATGAAGTCCGACTGGCAATATAACTACAAAATTAAAAAACTTAATAATATTAATATATTGCTTTGAAAATTGTGTTGTTGTCATACAATAAAATAATGCAGTTATACAATTTATGGATTTTTTATACTTATCTCTGTTTCATTTATTTGTTTTGTTATGAAAATTTTGAAGAATTGTTGAAAGTTATTGTACATGTATGTGCACCATCTCTATTTCTGATGACACTAATCTGCTCATTTTAAATGTATTGCCCCTTTTTTCCTTTACTTGTTATACACCAATGGGACAATTTGCCTGCTGCTTTGGTTACCTTCGAGAATTTGGGGTGACCATATGGACGTCAAGGGCGTTTGTTCCAGTTTTCTGGACATCGCCCAGTTTACTGCGCCGTTCGTGTGCCCACTGTTGTCTCCCCCTTTTGCCCTTCCGCTCGTTGTGGTGCCCATCATTGACCTGGGAGGAATTTTGCCCACCGACCATCAGAGGGAGCCCCTTGTCCCTTAATGGGTTGAGCGTTGGGACCCAGCAGCGATGGACTGAGCAGCGGATGTGATATGGTTTGCGTGTGCAGGGCGCAAATTTTTTGTCCACATCCAGCCGGATTCGGCAGGATGGGGGGTATTTAAGGCCGCTTGTTTCAGCTATTACACGCTGCTGGAACTACAGGGACACACATGCTACTGCAGGATACCAGGTACTTGTCTATGCTTGCCTATACTAATAGCCATATGAATTTTTATACTGCATATTCAACCTAATACTTTGATGTTGGCTACTGCTGTTTGAAGCACATATTGAGTGCCTCATATTAATGACCGAATTTTGCTATATGCATTTTAAGCCCTTTCTGTTTTGATTTGTTCTTTCCCTTTTTGGCTTTCTTTAAAGCTTTAGAGACAAGTGCCGACCAGGTAGTTTATGTCCCTGGATATTGAGTTCACTGCAAACTTAGTTTTGTAAGTTGACCTCCTTTTCTTTATATATTATTTTTATTTTTTGGAGAATTATTTCTATTTTCATGATATTGCAACTAATCTACTATTCTTGTATTATCTTAGCTGGTCCATGAATGCCCCCTATGGTTGCCCTAGCTCCTAAAAGGTTTCCTTGATGCTGGCAGACTCTCTGACCCATTTGGTGTTTTGACTAGGGATGAGCTGAACACCCCCCTGTTCGGTTTGCACCAGAACATGTGAACAGGCAAAACATTTGTTCGAACACGCAAACACCGTTAAAGTCTATGGGACATGAACATGAATAATCAAAAGTGCTAATTTTAAAGGCTTATATGCAAGTTATTGTCATTAAAAGTGTTTGGGGACCTGGGTTCTGCCCCAGGGGACATGGATCAATGCAAAAAAAAGTTTTAAAAACATACGTTTTTTCGGGCGCAGTGATTTTATTAATGCTTAAAGTGAAACAATAAAAGTGTAATATTCCTTTAAATTTTGTACCTGGGGGGTGTCTATAGTATGCCTGTAAAGGGGCGCATGTTTCTCGTTTTTAGAACAGTCTGACAGCAAAATGGCCCTTCAGGTCTGTTCTAGGCCCTTCAGGTCTGGTATGGATTTTAAGAGGAACCCCACGCCAAATTTTTTTTTAAAAATGGCGTGGGGTCCCCCCAAAAATCCGTACCAGACCTTTATCCGAGCACGCAACCTGGCAGGCTGCAGGAAAAGAGGGGGGGACGAGAGAGTGCCCCCCTCCTGAACCATACCAGGCCACATGCCCTCAACATTGGGAGGGTGCTTTGGGGTAGCCCCCAAAACACCTTGTCCCCATGTTGATGTGGACAAGGGCCTCATCACCACAACCCTTGCCCGGTGGTTGTGGGGGTCTGCGGGCGGGGGGCTTATCGGAATCTGGAAGCCCCCTTTAACAAGGGGACCCCCAGATCCCAGCCCTCACCCCTGTGTGAAATGGTAAGGGGGTACAAAAGTACCCCTACCATTTCACAAAAAAAGTGTCAAAAATGTTAAAAATGACAAGAGACAGTTTTTGACAATTCCTTTATTTAAACGCTTCTTCTTTCTTCTATCTTCTTTATTCTATCTTCTATCTCCTATCTTCCTTCGGTTTCTTCCTCCATCTTCTTCTTCTTCTTCTGGTTCTTCTGGTTCTTCCTCCGGTGTTCTCGTCCGGCATCTTCCTCCACGGCGTCTTTTCCCTTCTTCTTCTCGGGCCGCTGGGTCTTTTGGTTGGAAGGCGGAGGGGAGGAACCTGTGATTCGGTAAGGCTCCTACTGGTCCCAGGCTTCTCCTGGCTACCACTTAGTCCCGCCTCCTCCTGGCTGCCACTAACCCCCGCCTCCTCCTGGCTGCCACATTCCACAGCCTCCTCCTGGATGTCACATTCCAGAGCCTTGTACTGGCTGAGGTCTTTCTGTGTATGAAAAAGGGACATAGTTTTAGTTTTTACTTCATCAATCACACACAATTTTCATCTCATGACTGTTGCAAATTGAATGTTAACAAATATAAAAGACTATCATTCTGAGCCCAGCATTTTTCATTCTTATCCCAATTATTTTTGCCCTCTACTGTCTATTGATATGTAAAACACTTTATTAAATCAGCAATTAGTGATCAATAATAACATCTAGTAAAGATCATTTCTTTATTGACCAGAAATCTGTAGAACAATGCTATACCTGGCTCCAGCTGGGCTTCTCCACTTCTTCCTGGCTGGAAGTCCCAGGTTGGACATCGGAAGCCTCAGCTGGGGTGGAAGAAAGAGTGGAAGGAAGGGTTGAGAGGGATTCCCTGACTCCAGTCTGGTCTGACAGAAATCGCAGTCTCTCATAGTACCAGAGCCTGGGGGCATAAACGTAATCTGCTGCAGCTCCTGATCTCTGGGAATCCGTGACCTTTTTGCACTCCCTAAGATATGTGCTCCTCAGGCCACCAATTTTGGCTTTTAAATAAGGGATGGTTGCTGTGTGGACCACCGGCTTCACCAACTCCAAGCAGTTTCTCCAGCGCTGTCTGCCTCTTTTGTTTATGATTATAATGTGGATGTTTCACCTGCCATAGACAGGGCAGCTCCCTGTACTTGTCTATGAACAGGGGGAGGAAGTTGTGGTCACTGAAGCCATCCATTTTCTCTGCAAGACACAACACAAGACAAACCCTAATGTCAGGCAAAACTCTCCTAATCTTGTTACAATATAGGCCTCAATGTAGAAGCAGTATAGGCCAAAGTTTAGATCTTACCTTCGTTATCACGTTCGGCGCCTCCGATTCTCCTTCCTCCACTCACAGATCGTACGTACTACGCACGCGTGTTACGCTTTATACACACTGCGCATGCGTGAAACTCCGCCCGCCCCTGACGTTCTCGTTCGGCGCAGTGGGGGAAGAGCACATGGCGGAGAGCAGGTGCAAGCTAATTACAGCAACGAGGAGGAGGGGGAGGAAAGCCCGGAGCCTGAAACATCCCAATCCAGAAGGAGACGATTTAAGGCATCAAATATGTCCTTTGGGGAGATGTTGGAGATGGTCGACATACTGAAAAGGGCCGACTATGATGGGAAGTATGGACCTTACCCCAACCCCAATGTTCGAAAGGCCAAGATCATGGCGAAAGTGGTCAAGAGCCTGCACCAGAATTTTGGGGTACGACGATCGAAAGATCAGCTCAGGAAGCGATGGTCGGACCTCAAATTAAGGGAGCACGAGCAGTACCGAAGGATCTGGAGAGTGCTGCAAAAAAGTAAGTAGTTGTGCTGTGTTCCTATTCTTTATGTTTATTACGTTCGTGCTGCTCCATGTGCTTTTCTTAACTGTTATCCAGTTTAAAATGGCAACTTTCATGTTCATGGGCACATTATTAGTTTGTATAAAACATTGTTCGTTCAGCCTAGAAAACACCATTGTTTTGGCCATATGCATTTGCCCACATTTTTTATGGCCTACTTGTCTGCAAATAATTTGGTTGTGTAGATGGGTTTGTAACTAGAATGAAATGCAAACTAGATTCTGTGTAAGGAGAGGTCACTCAGCAGCAGTTTTCACATCTGGACGCTGGAGCACTAGTGTGGGACACAATAACACCCTTTTTATTAGGGGGCCCACACAGGTGCTCCAGTGTATACTATAGGGGTGTCTCCATCTGTGAAGCTTGTACAAAACAGGTAAGTATTCAAGCTTGACAAAGGACACTCAAAATTATACATCTTGGAACTCTGCCAAAACAGACAATTGTACCCCACTTCCAAGCAATGTTTCATATTCCTATTTCTGCCATCAAATATCTGTGTGCTAAGTATACTTATTTTTTTTTTACATAGGGTATAGAAGACTCGGAGGACACCCCTCATCCGAGGAGACCACAGACCCCCCACCTCTGGAACAAGGGGAAATCCACCCAAGTCAAGCAGAGCAGGAGGAAGAAGACGTGGTGGAAATTGGCACCACAACAGGTGAGTGTCTGCGACCACAGGCTCAGGTAAGAGATGGATGCCGGCATATTTATAATACATGGTGTGTTTTTGTTTCTATCTTTTTAGGTGATTGTGATGTTGTGGATCCAGGGCATTTCACCTCAGAAAGTGCACAGATCCTGATCGGGGAGATCATGGGGTGTAATAGGGACTTGGAAAACATCCTTAAAAACATCAATGATGTTCAACAAAAAATGAAGAACATCATTGATGTTTTAGGGAGAGTTTAAAACCCCTCAAAATCCCTTTTTTTTGCACTTTTTTAAAAAAAATTTTAGCATTTTTTGACATATTTGCGAAAAACCAAATTTTGAAGAGGCACACAGTGTGTCAACATGTGCTATCTGCCATCACGGGAGATCAATGGACATACTTTGGGGGTGCAACCCCTTCCTCAATAATAAAGTAGCTGTGAGGAAGGGGTTGCACCCCAAAAACACGTCCCTTGATCCCCCATGATGGCAGCTAGCACGGTAATTGACATTCGGCAATTGGTGTGCATCTTCAAAATTTGGCTTTTCTAGGGGTGACTTCACCCCATCTGAATGCCATATCAAACACAGTTTGTAAATACTCATGTCTGATATTGCCTTCAAGTTCTACCAAATGTGAACTTTGTAAGTTCAAGATTTGTGTCTTTCTTGTTGGTTTTAAACATGCCTGTTTTATCTTAAATGGATACTTCTACTTTTTCTAATGTGACCCCAAAAATTGTTATGCAACAAACATGTTGGTTTGTTTTAAAAACCTTTTCTAAATGCACATGTGATTGTGCTGGTATTAAAAAGATTTTTGTTGTGCTCTAATTGGTGTTTTCAGTGACAATGGGGGTTATTTCCTAAGGGCAAATCCACTTTGCACTACAAGTGCAGTTTCAAGTGCACTTGTAGTGCAAAGTGTCTTTGCCTTTAGTAAAAAACACCCAACAATGCTTTGTAATGTTGCACAATCACGCCAGGACTCACCTCATTTCTGTCAGGGTCAGCTAAAAGAAACACAAGCAGTAAATGTCACCAAAGATTTTAGTAGGTAATTTTTTTTTTATTTGAAAAAGGTTTCAGACATTGTCTGGCATATTGATAGCCCCCCTACCCGCAAAGTATTCAAGGTATCTTAACCGGACATCACAGACACTCAGGGGGGCCAAGCCAGGACGGCCACTTTCAAGCGCCGTCAGGGTTGGTTCATTTTGAATTCCAGCCTCAGGCCCAACTGAGCCAGCATAGTTGGCAGAATGTTGCCGTAAAAAGTTGTGTAGAACACAGCACGCCAGGATGATATGATTCAGTTTGTACTCCGCCATGTGTATGGGTGTAAGAAATAGGCCGGTAATTAAAAACCCTCTGGTCCGGGGTGAGAGTCCTCATCGGGAATGGCCGCATAAGATGGTCCCCCAACACAAACGCTTCATCTGCAACAAAGACGAATGGGAGTCCTTCCACATTGTCTTCTGGAGGTGGCAAATCCAAGCTGCCATTCTGGAGACGCCTGTAGAACTCTGTCTGGGCGATGACTCCACCATCGGACATCCGGCCATTCTTCCCCACGTCCACATACAGGTACTCATAAGTAGCTGAAACCACCGCCAACATCACAATACTATTGAACCCCTTATAGTTGAAATAGTATGACCCCGAGTTGGGTGGCGGGAAGATGTGGACGTGTTTCCCATCGATTGCCCCTCCGCAGTTAGGAAAGTCCCACCGCTGGGCAAAGTGGGAGGCCACAGTCTGCCATTCCTGTGGTATGGAAGGAAACTGTGGAGTCAAACAAGAAAAAAAAATTAGTCATTTTGCACATAAACAGAGAAAGCAGATTAGACACAAACATTCTTGGCCAACAACAAGATAACATTTATTTGAGGGAGTTTTTAAAGACCAAAGTATAAGGCACACCTATCAGATTCCCCCTCCCCCACCCCCTCTCATGGGCCATTTCTAACATTATAGGGGGGAACTCTTGGACAGTCAACCCTCTCTACTTCATTGAGAGATGAATGCCTAAATAATGGGTATTACTTTGGCCAGCCCCTCCTTAGTTACACTATTGGCAGCCCACTGGACAGGTAAGAAGTGTCATAATACAAAGATATAAATACACACTGTACACATTTGAGCACATTTGGACATTCTGCTATTACCTATCAAGATAATAATAGTATACAAAAACTTTTAACAGTACCATTTGAAAGTATACAGGCAGGCCCTTGCACTACATGCTTTGGGGAATTCATCCATAAATCTGACCACAAAAGAGATGGGCATAGTGTGTATGGGTTTGGCAAAGTCAGCAGATAGATGGTTGAGGATAGATAGAGAATTGGTATCAGCTGACTTAGCAGTTGGGGGGAGGGAGGGTTCCAAATGATTTGGGACCCCCAAAAAAAGCCTCTGGCACTCTGCCTGAATTTAAAGCACAAATCACATTTAAAAACATTTTAGGGGGTGTTTGGGGTAAAGCACTACTATGGAGCTGTTTAAATACATTGTTAAGTGAATACATGAGGTGAATATAGGGCCAGGAGACCATGCTGGGGAGGTAAGTGAAGGCAAATATGTATGAAGGACAAAAAAAAAATTAAAGAAAAATACAGCATGCATGAGGACAAAGGGGACATTCACAGCATATTACAATCATGGTAATTAGGGAATGAGAAAAGAAATACAATATAATATCAAAAATAAATACAATAAAATGTGATATTAAAGGATAAAAATCTTACCTTAATATAATCCTTCTGCAGGACCTGTATGATGGCAGAACAGGTCTCTGGGATAATGATCCCTGGGGGGAGATGCCTGTCGAGAACTTCAAGTCCTGCAGACTTCTCCCTGTCGCCAAGTACCGCAGGGTGGTGACGAGCCTCTGCTCCGAAGTGATAGCTTGCCTCATGCAGGTATCCTGCCTGCTGATATAGGGGGTCAGCAAAGCCAACAAACAGTGAAATACGGGGTCCGTCATCTGGAGAAAGTTCCTGAAATCATCAGGATTATTCTCACGGATTTCACGGAGCAAAGCATATGACAGAACTGGTCACGCTGAAGCAACCAATTCTTGGTCCATGAACTCCTCCCCACCCTATTCATGGAATGGACTTGTGTCAAGGTAAGGACCCCAACACCAAGCCCCCGCACAGCACGAACTCTACGAGGAGTACGTATACGTAACATGGCTAGAAAACGGTCGGCTGCTCAGAACGATGTAACAGAACGCACTGAAGAACAGCAAGGCCTGTGAAGAGCGACCTGAAAAACAGTAACGAACGAACAAGAACACAATGACAAGAGTCACGCGTCACTTGCTGCACGCACTGAAGAGCAGATACAAACCCACAAGCACAAACTGAACAGCAGAAAACTATCTGAAAACCACCAAACTTTTACTAACACGAGATTAGCAAAAGGAGCCCAAAGGGTGTCGCGCTTGGTTCTGAACTGGCCTTTTCTAGTCTCGTTGTACGTGGTTGACGTCACCGCGTTCTTGGCTGTCATGAACAGGTGTGACCAGACTGTGTGGACTGCACAGAGATAACCCAAACGCATGTAAATGAATAAATAATATTTATTAAAATAAGTGATAATTCAGAAAATACAGATAGTGCAAAACCAACCAGCAGAACCCCACAGACAACAGATAATATATACAGCAAAGGGCAATACCGGAATCACAGATGTCAGCCAGGCCAGGGTCATACACAGCAGGTCAGCAGGAACAAGGGATATACCAGAGACATAAACGTTAGCCAAGCCAAGGTCATACACAGGAGATCAGCAACTAAACAAGGGCAGGTTGGGAAAGGGAGATAATGGATGGGATAGGATACAGGCTCAGGAACAGGTTCAGGGTCCGATACAGGTTTACAGGATAACAGGTTCAGGATACAGGTTCAGGGCGCAAGGAAGAAAGATACCAAGGCGAGCATGTGAGGGCTTGCCGGGTATTTATAGGACTGACTATAATTGTCTTCAAGTCACACCTGAGTGCAGGGAGTGTTGTCTGCTCCATACTGCCAGGATCCATCCGCTGGTGGACATCAGTACTGCGGCCAAAAGATGAAATGACACCAGCCGGGAAATATTCTCCTGACAGTTCAACACTGCCAGGAGACACCTGCTGGTGGACCCCAGTACTGCATGCCAAACGATATATCTTACCAGCGGATGGACCCTTTCCTGACATTGGCGATCGGAAATTCCGACAACTTTGTGTGACCGTGTATACGCAAAACAAGTTTGAGCCAACATCCGTCGGAAAAAATCCATGGATTTTGTTGTCGGAATGTCCGATCAATGTCCGATCGTGTGTACGGGGCATAAGAGTGGCACTGCTCTGTTTTTCTCTCTCATAATATTAACCACATACCAACCGGCTATAGCCAAAAGATGGCTACAGCGTGGTCAGATTATTCTGGGAGGGCGTGCATGGACGTCCTCCCAGAATCTTGCTCCCGCACGCCCCCTGGGGCGCACACCCGGAAATATCCGTGACGGTAAATGGCCGCTGATAGCGACCGTTTACCACGTGATTGCTCCTTCAAATGATGGAGTGATCACTTGTAAACAAACCGGCGTCATGCCCAGTTCCTCTCTCCCCTCTCTGTGCTGATCGGTACAGTGTGAGCGGAGAGGGGAGAGATCAAGTGCTGCAGCGCTGTGGGCTGGATGTGTAATGCCCACAGCGCTTATCTGTGCTCATTCCTGCACTAATCCATCCCAGCAATACTCATCAATATCCATCCCAGCAATACTCATCAATATCCATCCATCCCAGCAATACTCATCCATCCCAGCAATACTCATCCATCCATCCCAGCAATACTCATCAATATCCATCCCAACAATACTCATTAATATCCATCCATCCCAGCAATACTCACAATACTCATCCATCCCAGCAATAGGGATGGCCTTTATGTTCTGGTCGAACATGAGTTCGACTCGAACATTGGCTGTTCGCCTGTTCACCGAACAGCGTACACTTTGGGGTGTTCGCGGCAAATTCGAAAGCCACGGAACACCCTTTAAAAGTCTATGGGAGGAATCAAAAGTGCTATTTTAAAGGGTTATATGCATGGTATTGTCATAAAAAGTGTTTGGGGATCTGGGTCCTGCCTCAGGGGACATGTATCAATGCAAAAATAGTTTTAAAAACGGACGTTTTTTCGGGAGCAGTGATTTTAATAATGCTTAAAGTGAAACAATAAAAGTGTAATATTCCTTTAAATTTCGTACCTGGGGGTGTCTATAGTATGCCTGTAAAGAGGCGCATGTTTCCCGTGTTTAGAACAGTCTGACAGCAAAATGGCATTTCTAAAGGAAAAAAAGTCATGTAAAACTACTATCGCTAGCACTAGCTATAATGAATTGTCGGTCCGGCAATACACATAAAAGTTCATTGATAAAAATGGCATAGAATTTCACCGGAGGGGAACCCCGAACCAAAATTTAAAAAAAATGCGTGGGGGTCCTCCTAAATTTTTTATACCAGGCCCTTCAGGTCTGGTATGGTTATTAAGAGGAACCCTGCGCCAAAGTTTAAAAAAAATATGGCGTGGGGGCCCCCCCTCAAAATCCATACCAGACCCTTCAGGTCTGGTATGGATTTTAAGGTGAACCCCGTGCCAACATTTTTTAAAATATGGCGTGGGGTCCTTCCAAAAATCCATACCAGACCCTTATCCGAGCACGCAACCTGGCAGGCTGCAGGAAAAGAGGGGGGATGAGAGAGCGCCCCCCCTCTTGAACCGTACCAGGCCACAAGCCCTCAAAATTGGGAGGGTGCATTGGGGTAGCCCCCCAATGCACCTTGTCCCCATGTTGATGAGGAGAAGGGCCTCATCCCCACAACCCTTGCCTGGTTGTGGGGGTCTGCGGGCGGGGGGCTTATTGGAATCTGGAAGCCCCCTTTAACAAGGGGACCCCCAGATCCCAGCCCCCCGTGTGAATTGGTAATGGGGTACAAATGTACCCTTACCATTTCACAAAAAAAGTGTCAAAAAGGTTAAAAACACAAGAGACGGTTTTTGACAAGTCCTTTATTAATTTCTTCCATCTTCCTCTGGATTCTTCTCTGCTCCGTCCACACGATCCGCCTCAGTGGGAGTCTTCCGCTTTGTGAGGCTACGGTTCTTCTGACACTTCTTATGCCGCGTACACACGGTCGGACTTTTCGTCTACAAAAGTCCAACGGACGCTGACGGACTAAAGCTGGCTGGTAATCCGATCGTGTGTGGGCTTCTCCGGACTTTCAACTGACTTTTTTAGCCTCAAATCCGACGGAAACATGCTTCAAATCTTTACGTCGTAAGTACGACGGACCCCGAAATCCGCTCGTCTGTGTGCTAGTCCGACGGACAAAAACCCATGCTAGGGCAGCTATTGGCTACTGGCTATGAACTTCCTTATTTTAGTCCGGTGTACGTCATCACGTACGAATCCGTCGGACTTTCGTGTGGTCGTGTGTAGGCAAGTCCGTTCGTAAGAAAGTCTGCCGCAAGTCCGCCGAAGGTACATCGGAAGTATGTCGGACAGGCTGTCGGACTTTTGTAGACGAAAAGTCCGACCGTGTGTACGCGGCATTATATAACGAAGGGCAGGGCCACCCGGTGAACCCGCCCTCCTCTGACGCACGGGGACTTCCTTGTGCTTTTCCCTGTGTTGTCAGGGGGGCGGGGTCACTCAGTTACATAAACACGTGACCCCGCCTCCCTCAGACAACACATGCCGTTTTTATCAATTAACTTTTATGTGCATTGCCGGACTGACAATTCATTATAGCCGGCGCTAGCGATAGTAGTTTTACATGACTTTTTTCCTATACAAATGTAATTTTGATGTCAGACTGTTCTGAAGACGGGAAACATGTGCCCCTTTACAGTCATACTATAGACACCCCCAGGTACAAAATTTAAAGGAATATTACACTTTTATTGTTTCACTTTTAGCATTATTAAAATCACTGCTCCTGAAAAAACGTCCATTTTTAAAACTTATAGATGAGTGGCCTCTATAATGAAATATTAAGGTAGCAATAATACATATGTACCATCATCCAGAAATCAATAATCAAAAAGGTTGGAAGCCTGATCCCCAGTCAGGCGACCAAAGAATAGGGGCATATTGGACTATTCCGGTACAATAATTGTGGGTAACAATATAGAGCATAAAACGGCGGTAGTAAAAGTTATAATTGATTTTATTGATGCAGAGGACAAAACAATGGTAATGCAATAAAACATAATAAAAGTACAGGTATATCACCAGTGGAATCATTAGTATACAGTACAACACAAGATCTCAGATATCATATTCCTTGACTAGTTTCGCGGACATAAGCCGCTTCGTCAGGAGGGAATCTGGAGATGATTTATTCTGACTATGCAGTCTGAACCTGACAAATAGAAAACATACAATGAAGTTTACTAAAATACATAATCAATACAATTTATGTTCCAGCATCAAAAATTAACAAAAGGGTAATAAAAAATTATTCAGGGGGGAACAGGGGCGAATCTGCTTACCCAGGTCCCAACAGACCCCAGGCGCAAGGCCCCACCACCAGAAGATGATCTCCCACGGCGACCTGGGGGAGCTAACGAGATGACGGGGGTAATAAGAATAAAATGTATATTATAAAGAAGTAAGGTAACCTAGATAACCACACACGGGAAGTGAAGCATAGAATAATGAGAGTAATAATGGAAAGATGGTGATGACAAGGGGGAGTGACTAGTGAATGATGTGAAGGATAACATAAAATTAAGTTGCAGTGTGCAAAGAATAAAAGGGATTGCATATGGTGACCAATAAAATTGAGAAAGAAGTGATGAAAAACAGAAGGCATATAAAGTGTTATGTGGTGTAGAGGTGAGAAGGTGACAGGTGAAGGAAATAGGACAAGGGAAGGAGAAGGAAGAATAGGGGTGGGGCTAGGGATGATAGGGAAGGGAGGAGGAAGGTGAGGGAATAGATAGGGAAAACCGGGGGGGGAGGGAAGAGGGGGATGGGGAAGCAGGAAACGGGGGGAAGAAGGGGGGGGGAGGGGAAGGGGAGGGGGGGAAGGGAAGAAGGGGGAGAAAAGATGGGGGAAAGGAAGAGGATGTGACAGTGTAAAACTGTGAGGTGAAAAGGGGCATACAGGTACCTGATACTAGTATGAGCATGGGAAGGTTCCCAGGGGAGGCACCCTGCCAGGGGCTAATGCCATAATAAGGTAGATGGAGGGATAATAAGGACTGCAAGCGACGGGTGAACATAAAACAAGGCATGTTCACCTCAGCCTAGGGCAACTGCAGGGGAAAAAAAACAGTGTATTAGATATAACCAATGCTACTGCCCTGGGGTACGGGACTTGAGTAAAAGGAAGGTAGGTACTCACCTCAAACTTGCGCTAGGCTGGCTAGGATACAGAGACCTGGGGGCCAAAAACTGAACCGTCAGGCTAGCAGGCATAGCCTGCTATTTGTAGCTCCCGACCCTGCGACGCTGCGCCATGCGCTGGTAAGATGCCGGCGCATGACGTCACAGGGTCAGAGGGTCCACACAGCGCGTGCAAGGAGGTCGCGCGCGCACGCATGTGCACCGGCCATGTGGCCATGGGAACAAAGTCCCCGCCAAGACCAGTGTAAGAGGAGGGGGCGGTCCCGTGTCCGAGATCGATCCCTCCACCAGGGACCTCACCAGGCCGCCGCGGGAGAACATAGGAGGAGGGGCCAGCGCCGGCGCCATAGACGGGACCAGGACTGGGAAAGCAGAAGTCCCAATACAACAAAATAATAAAACAACAATTGGAAAGTTAGTCAAGCATAATGAAAAGATAAATTAATAATTGGAGAAACTTAGAAAACTTGAATTGGTGAACTAGGGATTGATAAATACCCTAGGAACCGGTGCAATGGCCCCACGAAGACATAAACCCATAAACACCTAATTGCATAAATTGCATAAATTGCTAGCCAGCCTAACGCAAGTTTGAGGTGAGTACCTACCTATCCTTTTACTTAAGTCCCGTACCCCTGGGCAGTAGCATTAGTTATATCTAATACACTGGTTTTTCCCCCGCAGTTGCCCTAGGCTGAGGTGAACATGCCTTGTTTTATGTTCGCCCGTCGCTTGCAGTCCTTATTATCCCTCCATCTACCTTATTATGGCATCAGCCCCTGGCAGGGTGCCTCCCATGCTCATACTAGTATCAGGTACCTGTATGCCCCTTTTCACCTCACAGTTTTACACTGTCACATCCTCTTCCTTTCCCCCCCGTCTTTTCTCCCCCTTCTTCCCTCCCCTCCCCTTCCCCTCCCCTTCCCCTCCCCCCCTTCTTCCCCCGGTTTCCTCCTTCCCCATCCCCCCTTCCCCCCCCGTTTTCCCTATCTATTCCCTCACCTTCCCCCTCCCTTCCCTATCATCCCTAGCCCCACCCCTATTCTTCCTTCTCCTTCCCTTGTCCTATTTCCTTCACCTGTCACCTTCTCACCTCTACACCACATAACACTTTATATGCCTTCTGTTTTTCATCACTTCTTTCTCAATTTTATTGGTCACCATATGCAATCCCTTTTATTCTTTGCACACTGCAACTTAATTTTATGTTATCCTTCACATCATTCACTAGTCACTCCCCCTTGTCATCACCATCTTTCCATTATTACCCTCATTATTCTATGCTTCACTTCCCGTGTGTGGTTATCTAGGTTACCTTACTTCTTTATAATATACATTTTATTCTTATTACCCCCATCATCTCGTTAGCTCCCCCAGGTCGCCGTGGGAGATCATCTTCTGGTGGTGGGGCCTTGCGCCTGGGGTCTGTTGGGACCTGGGTAAGCAGATTCGCCCCTGTTCCCCCCTGAATAATTTTTTATTACCCTTTTGTTAATTTTGATGCTGGAACATAAAAATTGTATTGATTATGTATTTTGGTAAACTTCATTGTATGTTTTCTGTTTCTCAGGTTCAGACTGCATAGTCAGAATAAATCATCTCCAGATTCCCTCCTGACGAAGCGGCTTATGTCCGCGAAACTAGTCGAGGAATATGATATCTGAGATCTTGTGTTGTACTGTATACTAATGATTCCACTGGTGATATACCTGTACTTTTATTATGTTTTATTGCATTACCATTGTTTTGTCCTCTGCATCAATAAAATCAATTATAACTTTTACTACCGCCGTTTTATGCTCTATATTGTTACCCACAATTATTGTACCGGAATAGTCAATTATTAATTTATCTTTTCATTATGCTTGACTAACTTTCCAATTGTTGTTTTATTATTTTGTTGTATTGGGACTTCTGCTTTCCCGGTCCTGGTCCCGTTTATGGCGCCGGCGCGGGCCCCTCCTCCTATGTTTTCCCGCGGGGGCCTGGTGAGGTCCCTGGTGGAGGGATCGATCTCGGACACGGGACCGCCCCCTCCTCTTGCACTGGTCTTGGCGGGACTTTGTTCCCATGGCCATATGGCTGGTGCGCATGCGTGCGCGTGCGACCTCCTCGCGCGCGCGCTGTGTGGAACCTCTGACCCTGTGACGTCATGCGCCGGCGTCTTACCGGCGCGTGGTGCAGCGTCGCAGGGTCTGGAGCTACAAATAGCAGGCTATGCCTGTTAGCCTGACTGTTTCGTTTTTGGCCCCCATGTCTCTGTATCCTAGCCAGCCTAGCGCAAGTTTGAGGTGAGTACCTACCTATCCTTTTACTCAAGTCCCATACCCCTGGGCAGTAGCATTGGTTATATCTAATACACTGGTGTTTCCCCTGCAGTTGCCCTAGGCTGAGGTGAACATGCCTTGTTTTATGTTCACCCGTCGCTTGCAGTCCTTATTATGCCTCCATCTACCTTATTATGGCATCAGCCCCTGGCAGGGTGCCTCCCCTGGGAACCTTCCCATGCTCATACTAGTATCAGGTACCTGTATGCCCCTTTTCACCTCACAGTTTTACACTGTCACATCCTTCCCCCCCCCCCCGTCTTTTCTCCCCCTTCTTCCCTTCCCCCCTCCCCTCCCCTTCCCCTTCCCCCCCTTCTTCCCCCGGTTTCCTCCTTCCCCATCCCCCTCTTCCCTCCCCCCGGTTTTCCCTATCTATTCCCTCACCTTCCTCCTCCCTTCCCTATCATCCCGAGCCCCACCCCTATTCTTCCTTCTCCTTCCCTTGTCCTATTTCCTTCACCTGTCACCTTCTCACCTCTACACCACACACTTTATATGCCTTCTGTTTTTCATCACTTCTTTCTCAATTTTATTGGTCACCATATGCAATCCCTTTTATTCTTTGCACACTGCAACTTAATTTTATGTTATCCTTCACATCATTCACTCCCCCTTGTCATCACCATCTTTCCATTATTACCCTCTTTATTCTATGCTTCACTTCCCATGTGTGGTTATCTAGGTTACCTTACTTCTTTATAATATACATTTTATTCTTATTACCCCGTCATCTCGTTAGCTCCCCCAGGTCGCCGTGGGAGATCATCTTCTGGTGGTGGGGCCTTGTGCCTGGGGTCTGTTGGGACCTGGGTAAGCAGATTCACCCCTGTTCCCCCCTGAATAATTTTTTATTACCCTTTTGTTAATTTTGATGCTGGAACATAAATTGTATTGATTATGTATTTTGGTAAACTTCATTGTATATTTTCTATTTGTCAGGTTCAGACTGCTTAGTCAGAATAAATCATCTCCAGATTACTTCCTGACGAAGCAGCTTATGTCCGCGAAACTAGTCGAGGAATATGATATCTGAGATCTTGTGTTGTACTGTATACTAATGATTCCACTGGTGATATACCTGTACTTTTATTATGTTTTATTGCATTACCATTGTTTTGTCCTCTGCATCAATAAAATCTATTATAACTTTTACTACCGCCGTTTTATGCTCTATATTGTTACCCACAATTATTGTACCGGAATAGTCCAATATGCCCCTATACTTTGGTCGCCTGACTGGGGATCAGGCTTCCAACCTTTTTAATCATTTTTAAAACTTCTTTTTGCATTGATACTTGTCCCCTGGGGCAGGTCCCAGGTCCCCAAACACTTTTTTTTTACAATAACTTGCATATAAGCCTTAAAAATGAGCACTTTTGATTATTCATGTTCGTGTCCCATAGACTTTAATGGTGGTCATGTGTTCGAACGAATTTTTTGCCTGTGCGCATGTTCTGGATGTGAACCGAACCGGGGGTGTTCGGCTCATCCCTACCCAGCAATACTCATCTATCCATCCCAGCAATACTCATCCATCCATCCCAGCAATACTCATCAATACTTATCCATCCCAGCAATACTCATCCATCCATCCCAGCAATACTCATCCATCCATCCCAGCAATACTCATCAATACTCATCAATACTCATCCATCACAGCAATACTTATCCATACATACTCAGCAATACTCATCCATCCATCCATGCTCAGCCATCCATAATCATCCATCCATACTTACTTAGCAATACTAATCCATCCATCCATGCTCATCAATACTCATCCATCCATCCATGCTCAGACATCCATACTCATCCATGCTCAGCAATACTAATCCATCCATCCATACTCAGCAATACTCATCCATCCATACTCAGCAACACTCATCCATCCATGCTCAGATATCCATACTCATCCATCCATCCATCCATACTCAGCAATACTAATCCATCCATCCATGCTCAGCAATACTCATCCATCCATCCATGCTCAGCCATCCATACTCATCCATGCTCAGCAATACTCATCCATCCATCCATGCTCAGCAATACTCATCCATCCATGCATACTCAGCAATACTCATCCATCCATCCATACTCAGCAATACTCATCCATCCATTCATACTCAGCCATGCCCAGCCATCCCATCCACACCCAGCCATACTCAGCCATACCTGACCCAGCCATCCCATCCATACCCAGCCATACTCAGCCATCCCCAGCCATCCCATCCACACTCAGCCATACCCACCCAGCCATACCCGACCCAGCCATACTCAGCTATACCCAGCCATACCCACCCAGCCATACTCAGCCATACCCACTCAGTCATACTCAGCTATCCCACTCATGACACGTTCAAAAGATTCGATATGCCTCATAGATTATATGTTGGGGTGTTTTCTTTCCATAATGGGGTCATTTTTTGGGTGTTTTTATTGTCCTGGTGCTCCAGGGCCTTCAAAAGTGCAAGAGGTAGTTAAGAAATTAGATGTGTAATTTATGGTCCTTAAAACGCCTGCTGGTGCTCCCTCCATATTGGGCCTCTGTATGTGGCCACGGTGTGTAAAAGTCTCACGCATGTGGTATTGCTATACTCAGGAGGAGTAGTAGAATGTATTTTGGGGTGTAATTTGTGGTATACATATGCTGTGTGTGAGAAATAACCTGTTAATATGACACTTTTGTGAAAAAAGAAAAAAAAATCTTGATTTTGCAAAGAATCGTGGGAAAAAAAATTACAACTTCAAAAAACTCACCATGCCTCTTTCTAAATACCTTTGAATGTCTACTTTCCAAAAAGGGGTCAGTTGGGGGGTATTTGTACTGTCCTGGCTTACTAGGGTCTCAAGAAATGAGCTAGGCCGTCAGTACTTCGGGTGTGATCAATTTTCAGTGATTGGCACCGTAGCTTGTAGACTCTATAACTTACACACAGACCAAATAATATACACCGATTTGGATTATTTTTACCAAAGATATGTAGTAGTATAAAATTTGGCCAAAATGTATTATGAAAAATTACTGATTTGCAAAACTTTATAACAGAAACAAAGAAAAATGTTTTTTTTTTAATCAAATTTTCGGTATTTTTTCATTTATAGCGCAAAAAATCCCAGCGGTGATTAAATGCCACCAAAAGAAAGCTCTATTTGTGTGAAAAAAAGGACAAAGAAATTCATATGGGTACAGTGTTGCATGACTGAGTAATTGTCATTCAAAGTGTGAGAGCACTGAAAGCTAAAAATTGGTCTGGTTAGGAAGGGGGTTTAAGTGCCCAGTGGTCAAGTGGTTAAGCTTAGCTGACAAGAGTATATGAAAGACAATTGTCCTGATCATACAAGGTATAGCGTTAGTATTAGGATGGAGAACAGCTAGTTCATCGGTAGGAGCGATAGGAGGGATAGGATGTGGGGTAAATTCTGAGATCATTTCGAAAAACCTGGTTCCGATACAATCTAATAGATTTACAGTACCATAGAATATGGATTAGGGACCCTATGGAGTCACAGAAGTAGTCAGTGATATTTTTGATAATTTGTATGGTGTGAGATACCACCTATGTAGTATCTTTTGCAAGAGCTCCAAATGATCTGCGCATAACGTGGATCTATATGTCGAGGTGAGAGCCGCACAGCATTCAGATTCTGAATAGCTATGACCTAAATTCTGCTCCCACTTTAACATTGTAGATGTTTTAGCAAAGATGTAGGAATTACTAAGTTTCTTTTAGAAAAAAGAAATGCCTCTAAGTGGAGGTAGATCAGAGTCATATAAGTGATATAACTCTTCTTCCAGGTCAAATGATAGAGGGATTATCCCTGACTTAAATAAGTGAGATATCTGAATATAACAGTAGTGTTCTAAGTGATATAATTTCTTAAGAGCAATGAATGATGGTAGACTGTCCTCTACTAATAGATCTTGAGTGGATTGGGTGCCACATCTTGTATATTAGAAAATCTGGAGACGGGGGATATGGAGTTCCAGATATTTTAGGGGGATGAGTATTTTTATGGAAGTCCCGTGTTCCCGTGACCACGTCCTGTTGTGACGAAACGGCGTAGGGAGGAGGAGCTACGTCCCGACGACACCGCGATACACAGACTCGTAGGACACGAGTTTTCTTGGAGCCGGCCGGCTTTCTATTTTACATGCCTGCAATTTACGATGCTTTTGTAAGTGCAACCTTTATATTTTTTATACAATAAATCGCTGGATTTTACACTATGTGGAGCAATTTATCTTTTACATGGCAATATTTCCATAAATGCTGAGGCTATGTGGAGTGAGTCCTAGGTCCCGTACGCTGAGTGCCTGCTTAAGGATCCCTGGCTGGGGTACAGCCATCTGCCTCCTGGGTCTCCTGTAATTTAGAGACCATTTCCATCTGGTAAGAGGCAGCAATTTTTCTTGGAGGTGGAGGTTTATCTACGCACCTTATATCCTATCACAGCGAGTTCCTGTTACATTACCTCACAGAGCACCTGGAGATCAGTTTTAATTTATGCATGTCAATGTAATATGGATGGACTTTATTTAATACTGCTTTTTTGAATCACGGACTTTCTTTAGTTTTTCAGTTTCTTATGTTGTTACACTATTATGGTTTAGCTCTGTGGTTACAGTTAAGCTGTATTAATGTACATATTGACACTAGAGGTACATATTGTTTACTGATTGTGATATGCAATATCTGTTTTTTTTGTCATATACACAATTATTCTCATTTATATTTTATTCACTTAAATAGCATTTTTAATTTCTTTCATAGTGTTTGACACTTTCACTCAATGACCCACATTCAATCTCCACATTCACATCACTTTTCAGGCATTTGCCTTTCGTCACTTTAGTTTTCAGCGCGACTTTTTTTTGACTTCCACTATTTTCAGCTTACTACTTTCTAGTCGCAGCTTTTCTCTAATCAGTGTAAGCGCAGTATTTATTTTTTACCTATCTTGATGAGTATTTTTATGTAGGGAAGAGCAGGGGTGGGGTGTTTAATTAATAGATTTAGTCTTCTGAGGGTGGCCTGGATGGAGGAGTAGTGTGAAACACAAACTGGATTTGAGATAAGACAGGCTAGGATATGTTTTTAAGGATGTTTGTTACATCACTAACCTAGTCTCAAAATGCCAACCTAATCGCCATCCTGCTCTCTAGCTCCCTCATCACCTCCTCCCATATATGCCTCCAGGACTTCTCCCGAGCCTTGCCCATCCTCTGGAATTCCCTACCCCAATCTGTCAGGCTGTTTCCAAATTTATCCACTTTTAGGCGATCCCTGAAAACTTTCCTCTTCAGAGAAGCCTATCCTGCCTCCATCTAACAACTGCACTATTTTCTCCATTAGCTCATCCCCCACGGCTATTACCCTTTTGTATAACTTGACCCTTCCTCCTAGATTGTAAGCTCTAACGAGCAGGGCCCTCTGATTCCTTCTGTATTGAATTGTATTGTACTTGTACTGTCTGCCCTAATGTTGTAAAGCACTGCGTAAACTGTCAGCGCTATATAAATCCCGTATAATAATAATAATGTTTGGAGGGTAGAAGAGAAGCTTCCATGGGTGACCATAGCTTTGGGGGTCAGGATGCCACCAGTAGCAGGATTGGTCCAAAAGAGAGGCTAAATAGTACTGGTAGATATTAAGGAGTGAAAGGCCACCTGATGATTTGTGTTCAATGAATGTAGAGGAGGCACATCTCATTTTTTCCCCTTTCCAAATAAAGTTTAGGAGCAAGGTGCATATTTTGGAAAAGAAAGAATGTGGGATTAAGATAGGGATAGTACAAAAGAGGTAAAGCAGTTTAAGCAAGACAAGCATTTTAAACAATGCTATTCTCCCGATTACAGTTAATCCTATCTGCGATAAAGAGTTCAGTTCCCCAGGGAGTTTTTCAACAAATTTTTGGAAATTGTGTGCATATAACCTAGCAGAAGTACTGGAGAAGTTGATCCCCAGGTACTTAATGGAAGTGGGGGCCCAGATATATGGGAATAATAGTATTTTTGAGTGAAAGTGGTTTGTTAAGGCCCAAAATTTAAAACTTGCCTTCATTAATTTTATAATACAAAACTGAGCTAAAGGTAAGGATGAGACTTTGAATATCCCGAACCAATATCAGAATCATGGCGTCTGCAAAAAAGTCCCATTTTGTTATGAGTAGGGCCTATATGTATTCCAATCACAGTGGGTGTGCTAGGGGTTCCATGATTAATGCAAATATTAGTGGGGATAAAGGGCATCCTTGTCTAGTGCCGTTGGTAATCACTAGTTCAGAGGAAAGAGCCCCAGATGTAAACATTGAGTGTAGAGTGCCATTATAGCTGTGAAGCTTGGGTCTGAAAATACAAATTGTTGCGGGACTTTTTCAAGGATCCCCCAGTGCACACAATCAAATGCTTTTTCAGCTAAAGAGCTAAAAAAAAGCAACGGGATTTTAAATAATTTGTCATATTTGAGTATGTTCAGGATTTTTCCAGTAGCATCTGGAGCCTGATGCCCTTTGATAAACCCCACCTGATCAGGATGAATGAGGGAGGGGAGGACATCCAGTAGACATCCAAAGCTTTCAAGTAGATCTTTATGTCTGACGTTAATAGTGAAATGGGCCTATAGTTGAAAGTTCACCTCCTCCAATGATCAAATATCCTTCATTATTTGTTCAAGACATTGCGCTTGCTGGTTTTTAGCACGAGAGCTAAGTTGGATGAACATACTTCTCATGAATGCCTTATGGGTATTTCATAAAGTAAAGTGATCCACAGTCTCAGTATCATTGGTGGAGAAGAATAAATTGTGCAAATCAACAATTGTTTGATAGATTTATGGTTGCTACAAGAAGTATCTTTTCAGTCTCCATAGTTAGGCAGGTTTAAGTTTAGATGAATCAGAAAAAGTAATTGTAATAGGAGCATGGTTTCAGTAGTGGCTGAGGTGACATGCGGGAGGGCCCATCTGTCAGTCAGGAGCAGGAGAATCTATACGAGTATGTACCATAGAGAAAAAGTAGTAACCAAGTTCTGTACTGTGTTGGCACCACCACACATCAAACAGGTCATGTTTATACAGAAAATTATTGAGAGTACAGGGTCTATGTTTGGAGTTTGCAGATGCGTCTAACGTTGGGTCACCGACTGAATTAAAGTCTCCACCCAATATCAAAAAACCTTGAGGGCAGTGGTCAATTTTGTTCAAAATTTTTTTAAGAAATGGGACCTGTTTGGGGTGTAAACATTAACTAAGCTACACATTGCATCATAATTTTACCAACAAGAATTATAAAACAACCGTTATTATCCTCTAATGAGGAGATGAGCTGAAAATTAAGAGAAGCAGCTAGAGCTACAGTATGAGGACACCAGCCTTCTTCTTGTCAAAACTAGTGGTGAAGATATGCTAAAAATTCTTCAAGTAGAGCTGGGGTGCTTTGCAGGTAAAGGACATCTTCATGCAGGGAATGGACTTCTTTATTCAACACTCTCCACTTATAGGGACTGTTAAGGCCTCTCACATTGAGAAAAATACAATTAAGCACCATGGGAAAATAAGCCAGTTGGATGTACATTGATCATAATGTATGGAATACACAGCGTAATGTTGCCAGAGCTGATGGTAGGTAGTATAATCAAATATATAGTGCAGAGTATTGTCTGTGAGTCCAATTTGTGTGTAAGTGAAAATGAAAGTTGGGAAACTAGTAAAAGCGATATAAGAATATTTAGAAGAATTCTTGAAAAAAGTCCAGAAAACATGTGCAACATGGATGTTTCAGAGCTGTGGATGCAACAGGGAAACATAAAGAAGAGCAATAAGATCTGTATTTTAATCGGTAGGCCTAAGAAGAAATCCAGAGGAAGTGCAAAATTTCAGCTTCAGATGGGAGTAATCCAGGAAAGCCACAAAGCGCAATCAGGATCAATCCATAGCCAGCTTAGGCGGAGGAGGTTTGTCAGGAATTGGAGCATCAGGTGCTAAAATTTTCCACCCCTTTAGCAGCTTCAGACCTTTCTCCAGGGAGAGAATGGTGTTGATTTGTTTTGTTATCAGCAACCTGGTAGGATATCCCCACTGGTATGATATATTATGGTTGAGAAGAGCCTTGGTCAAGGTGAGGAATTGCTTCTTGGTGTGCATGGTAGCTGCCGACAAATTCGCATGAAGGAAAATCCCAGAAAATGTTTCAGATATTGTAGCATTGGCTCTGGACGCTTTTCATGACTTTTTCTTTGATATGAAAAAATGGATTCTGACTAGGACATCTCGCTTAGCCATGTCGGGTAGCAATGAGGGTTTTGGGATGCGATGGGCTTTATCAATTAGGAGATCCATTTCTCCAGCCTCTGGTAGCAGTTCAGACAAGAGTTGACACAGAAAATCCATCAACGAGGCTTGAGCGACTGTTTCCGAGATCCCTCTAAACTTGATGTTTTTACATCTTGATTTTTCCACAAGGTCCGCAAGTTTAGCATTGATTTTTTGTAGTTCAGTGTCATGCTCAGTAAAAGAATCAATGTGATCATTATGAGTGTGACATATGTCTCTAATCTCATCCTCAGTATGGGAGACTCAAAGAGACAACTTCTTGAATGTCTCTGGTAACACCTGAGAGTATTCTGGACAGTGCAATATTTCTGGCTCTTTATTATAACATGATAACTGATTTTTTTTTAACAATAAAAACGGCCTGCTTTCTTTCTCTAACATAGTGGCCCAGTAAGTACATATTGTGCAGAAACTATTTTATAATATTTGTGAATGCTGTCTTTGAAAAAACATGTTCTAATTGTTATGTTCTCCCGCTCTACAAGACTCTGGTCCGGCCGCACCTAGAGTCCAGTTCTGGGCACCAGTCCTCCAGAAGGATGTACTGGAAATGGAGCGAGTACAAAGAAGGGCAACAAAGCTAATAAAGGGTCTGGAGGATCTTAGTTATGAGGAAAGGTTGCGAGCACTGAACTTATTCTCTCTGGAGAAGAGACGCTTGAGAGGGGATATGATTTCAATTTACAAATACTGGACTGGTGACCCCACAATAGGGATAAAACTTTTTCGCAGAAGAGAGTTTAACAAGACTCGTGGCCACTCATTAAAATTAGAAGAAAAGAGGTTTAACCTTAAACTACGTAGAGGGTTCTTTACTGTAAGAGCTGCAAGGATGTGGAATTCTCTACCACAGGCGGTGGTCTCAGCGGGGAGCATTGATAGCTTCAAGAAACTATTAGATAAGCACCTGAATGACCACAACATACAGGGATATACAATGCAATACTGACACATAATCACACACATAGATTGGACTTGATGGACTTGTGTCTTTTTTCAACCTCACCTACTATGTAACTATGTAACTATGTCTTTATAACTCATCTCTCTCTCTCTCTCTCTCTCTCTCTCTTACATTAAGTACCCAATCAAGCTGCTTACTCACCAGCTTTATGTCTGGCTATAGCTTATGTAACATGACACTGTGATTTTTATTTCAGTATAACAACTTCCTTATCTCTAGAATGAGAATGAGTGTTTTGAGGTGTTTTGGTGCACTGTATGCTGCCATTTTATTAAACTTTGCACATAACACAGTACAGTACTGAAAAAAAAGCTCACGCATTTTGCTGTGAATCTTGTTTTGCCACTGTTTTCAATTAACATACAGTAGGTTTTAGATCTATTTTGTCTGCTCCTTCTACCCCTCAATTCTGGCCTATTACTGTTACACAAAAAATCTGTTGTCTTGCCAAAAAATACCTTATAAAGACATTTTTAGTTTAAATAATTCATACTGGGTTGCTGCTGCTGTGTATAAGCCAAGGAATAATGTAAACAAAAGTAAACAGACCTATTACCCATACTATTTATGTGCTGCTGATGCTGTCCCAGAGAATCATAATGTTCTGTAAAACCACATACAGCTTTAAGGCATCCAACAAGCATGTTATTTATGGATTTGTGTAACTTTTATTATTCTTCTTTACGTGGTCTGAAAGGACTCTCTCACCACTGATTGTTAATTTTACTTTTTTTTTTTTGCATTGATACATCTCCCCTCTGGCAGTGCCCAGCTCTTCATGTCTTTTGTTTGACAATTCTTTTGCCTATTAACCTTGAAAATGGCCAGAATCAGTTTTAAAGATTTGTCTCTCATTGACTTCCGTGAGATTTGGATTTTCATTTGAACTTCTGAACAATTCAGCAAACTTGATATAATACAAGAAAGACTGCCTTTGCAACTATGTCTAACCCAAATAACATAAATAATCAAAGCTAGCCAGCATTGGAAAGTATTTCACACCAAAGTGCAAAGTTAAAAAAAATAGTGCAGCACTAATAACTTAATAGGACGCTGCCCTGTCCTTAACAATGGATGAGCCATCAGCTGTCGGTGGGCTTCCCAGCTGACAGTTGAATGAAAAAGAAACATTGCTGGCAATAGCAAAACATGGCATGGGAGTCCCCCCAATCCATACCAGGCCCTTTGGGTCTGGTATGGATTTTAACCCCTCAGTAGCCAGCTCCCCTATGTGAATGAGTAAGGGGTATATTGTACCTGTACTCATTCACCAAAAAGGTGTCAAAAGTGCACTGTGAGGAAATGCCACTGATTGGCTCTCCTCACACGCTGTCAGTGTGAGGAAAGGAATGCCGATAACCAGCATTTCCTTGTTTACATGTGATCAGCTGTGATTGAACACAGCTGATCACATGGGTAAAGAGCCTCGTCATTGGCTCTTTACCAAGATTGGTAATGCCGTGCATCCCAGGGACAGAGCACAACACTGATTGCCATGCTGTGCACCCCCGTGGGTGGCAAATATGACGAGAGTGGGACAACCTCATATGACATTGTCCCAAAATGAAAAAATGGGTGCCCTCCCATCAATTGACAATACGGCGGGTGAGAGGTGGTTAAAAACTATATTTTTAAACTTTTTTTGTATTGATCGCTCCTTGCCTGCAGCTGCGGCACACCCCTTATGCAGCAGTAGAGAGGCTTATGTCTGCGCCCCCCCTTGTCTCAGCAGTCAGCAGCAGAGAGGAGAACAGAACTCCTACTACAGATCCTGTGCCTCTCTGTGCAGCTGCTGCAACCCCTTATCTCTACCTCCCCTGTTCTCAGCATTTAGTAGACTCCAGCAGCTGATTCTAACCCTCCTCTGGTCCTCCTCCAGACCCTGAACTTTCTGCTTCCCAGGCTTGCCCCCAGCTTCTTCTCAGCAATAGCACACGGAAAGGGGGTTGCACAAGGGGGGTGCACCATGATGTAAGGAATGGTGGGGGGCTCTTGATATCTGATGTAAGGGGGGATTGGGGGTGCTCTGGACATCTAGCCTTACAGATACAACTGGCCCTTTGAGGGCAACCATAATGCTGATGTGGCCCGCAAAAAAAAATGCGTTTGACATCCCTGCTCTGGAGTATTGTTTTAAGTAATATTTCCTTGTTTCCTTGCCTGTACCAAGGCTGTTTATGGTAATTCTTTATACAATTTAATCTTTTTCACCTACAGTTTGTGTTGTGTGTTTCATTGCTGATCAATCCTAATGAACGGTAAGAAGTGGATTTCATACTGTATTATTGATATTATTTATTAATGTGCATATTATTATTTTTTGAATCACCATCCCATTTTCTTACACTTGCTGGCCACTTCTGAAAATACTTTCTCCCTGTTTATCTCTGGTTTCAATATTTTCTGAGCCACAGATCCAACACAAGCACGCAAAAAACAAAATTGAAAACACATTTTCATACTTGTTCCAATGCCAGTCTCCATATTTCTCTCAGTACTCTTATTTTAATCTAGCCATTTTTTTCCTTGCAAAAGTTTATAGAATTTGCAGTATATCAAAACAAAGGAGAAACTTCAGCAGATGCTTTAAAAGTATCATATACTTCTAAAAAGGATATGTGAAAAGCAAGAAAAGATAACAGTGCAGCAGATAAATTGATAGAGAATAAAGAATCAACTAGCATGTAATAGAAAAAAAATGAAAGAGAAATATGTTGCCAAAGCAGAAACTTCAAAAACCCAATCCATAAATATGGTGATTCTTATAATGCATTCAGATAATGGTCTTTTAATGTATTGTTATCCAATTGGTTGTGTAAACATTTTTTTCAAGTGAATTGATATGTTTATATTTCGCTATGTCCTTGTAAGGACAGAAGCTGATGTGAATTATTTGTATAACATCGTGGAACAACTCAGGGCTTTAGAAATTATTAAAATAGTGAATATACTGTATATAATAGTACAGAATTATAAATACAAAAGTAATAAACATTCCACTTTTAATTATTTTGTTCCATTTTTCTTTAAATAGCAAAATATATACCACAAATTCAGATTATCATTCAACGTCATGTACAACATCAGGACAGAAAAAAGCTACCTATCAAAGTATTGTAACATATGATAAATTACATTACTACAATATTTAATGTGATTGTAAAGTCTTGTTTTCTTTTTTTTTTTTTTGTTTTAAATAAAAAACATGTTATACTTATCTGCTCTGTGCAGTAGGTTTGCACAGGGCATCCTCGATCCACCACTTCCCGGGTTCATCTTCCCCTCTCCTGGCCCCTCCCTCCTACCGAGTGCCCCCACAGCAAGCAACTTGCTATGGGGCACCCAAACTGCAGCTCCATGTATCCATTTAGACATGGAGCTGATATTCATCCCCACCCCCTCTTTCTGCTGATTGGCTAACTGACTTTGATTTACAGCAGTGGGAGCCAATGGTGCCACTGCTGTGTCTCAGCCAATCAGGAGGGAGAGTCCCGGAAGGAAGAGGGGCTTGTGGACATCGCTGGATAGAGATGGGGCTCAGGTAAGTATTAGGGGGCTGAGGGGGCTGTTGCACCCAGAAGGCTTTTTATCTTAATGCATAGAATGCATTAAGTTAAAAGATCTTCTGACTTTACAACCCCTTTAAGTAAATATATTTCTAAGGTAGTAACAGTGCTGTATTGCAGGCACATTAGAATGTCTTTAAGTACTCGTGTTAGTGTTCAAAATAATCCCTTTGTTCCCATGGGGCTTGAATCCTAGACCCAGGCTATGGATGGAGATTCAACTTCAGTCCACATCTAGTTTAGATCTCAAAACTTTCTTGTTCTATGCCTTGTCCTCTGGCAGAGCTTAGTGGGCCATAAAGATTCTGACAGCTGATGACTCAGTTTGAGGCTGTGCAAGGAGAGATAGGACTTAGTCTCTCAACATGGGCAGAAGTAAAATCTCCATGGACAGTGTAGGCCTGATATCCCAGGGGGAATTTGTAAACAAACACAACACAACCTAACAACATGTCTGCACTCCAGTGATATTGTTCACCTATCAATATAGAGCGTAGTGTATATTTTCAGTGAGCACATATTTTGAGTTATTATTGTAATATTCACTTTGCAGTCATTTTTCATATGACATTTTATGTGACATTTTTACAGGCTTGATTTTCATATTTTTGTTGATGTATTAAATGTAGAGAATTGTAAATTAGCCGCTAGAGGCAGGGAAGATGTGATACTACAATGACTTTGCTTTGATCGTTAACAACTGCTTACATAAGATATCAGCAGCAACATGGAGTGAATTGTTTTCAAAGAGTTGGCTGACTCACACTTGGAATAAGTAAGTAGTAATAATAGTAGTTGTATAAAACCATAAATCAAGAAGTAGAGACTATTAACTGTATCTAATGAGCAAATATGCATTTTTTTATACAGTACATTTAAAATTACAAACAATACATAAAACAGTGCTTTTAGAAACATCAGCACATTTGGATTATTTATTTCAAGCAGATCTCTTTTACATGTAAAAAAAAAAGGTAAAAGAAATCGGAAAAAAACTATAAATTCCCTTTAATGTAAAAAATGTATTGTATATGATAGTTAAAGCATACATTTACTTGAAACCGAAAAATAGTTGAAAGAAAGTAGATTCACGAGTCTGTTATTTTTTAAATTGTTAGCATCTTGATTTAGAATTCCTTACAGCTTTTAAAAAAAAACATGTTTTTCTTGCAAATCAAACAATGAATTTCTAAGGTAATATTGTGAGTAGGAATCATACTTACCTCAGTGGATGCAGCATCTGTTTAATGCTGCATCTGTCCCTTGGCGCCTCTGCACTGAAAACCAAGTGATCGAACACCGCCAATAGCTTCAGTTTTCAGAGCTCCCAGAGCAGAGAGCTGTAGACTGTCAGTCACAGCTCTCTGCTCCCTCCTCGCTTATTGGAGCATTGGGCTGTGGAGGGGGTGGAGGCGGCCAGCTCAGGCTTTCAGTGGCTCAGCTGTCAATCCAGGCACCTGGTGGATCCAGACTTTATTGTCGTGATCATGCAGTGCCTGGACTGACTGCAAAACAAACTGCTCTCCTTTGTTTCATAGGAGAAGTACAGCCAAACGAGCTATGGCTGGACTTCTCTTTTAATCTTGACATAAAAACTAATTTCCATCTCTGTTGGCTGTCAGGCATTATGGTAAATGTGTGCAAGATGTTTCAGGTTAAGCATTTGCTCACATCTATCATCTGCAGATAGAGTGCCGAGTCTAACACTTCAACAAAACTTTAAAAACCGTGGCTAAGTGGGTGGTGAAAAAAGATGGGAAAGACATATGCCCCGTACACACAGTCGGACATTGATCGGACATTCCGACAACAAAATCCTCTGATTTTTTCCGACGGATGTTGGCTCAAACTTGTTTTGCGTACACACGGTCGCACAAAGTTGTCGGAATTTCAGATCGCCAACAACGCGGTCACGTACACCACGTATGACGAGACTAGAAAAGGCCAGTTCAGAACCAAGCGCGGCACCCTTTGGGCTCCTTTTGCTAATCTTGTGTTAGTAAAAGTTTGGTGAGAGACGATTCGCGCTTTTTCAGGCTCGTGGCTTTCAGATCGTTTTATTCGGTTCAGTTTGTGCTTGTGGGTTTGTATCTGCTCTTCAGTGCGTGCAGTCAGTTCGTATCGGAGTGTTCTGTGCGATCTTGCCCGCTCGTTGCTGTTTTTCAGGTCGCTCTTCACAGGCCTTGCTGTTCTTCAGTGCATTCTGTTACTTCGTTCTAAGCAGCCGACTGTTTTCTAGCCATGTTGCGTATACGTACTCCTCGTAGAGTTCATGCTGTGCGGGGGCTTGGTGTTGGGGTCCTGACCTTGACACAAGTCCAGTCCATGAACAGGGTGGGGAAGAGTTCATGGACCAAGAATTGGTTGCTTCAGCATGACCAGTTCTCTCATATGCCTTTGCTCAGTGAGATCCGTGAGAATAATCCTGATGATTTCAGGAACTTTCTCAGGATGACGGACCCCGTATTTCACCGTTTGTTGGCTTCGCTGACCCCCTATATCAGCAGGCAGGATACCTGCATGAGGCAAGCCATCACTCCGGAGCAGAGGCTCGTCGCTACCCTGAGGTACTTGGCGACAGGGAGAAGCCTGCAGGACTTGAAGTTCTCGACAGGCATCTCTCCCCAGGCTCTGGGGATCATTATCCCAGAGACCTGATTTTTATCCTTTAATATCACATTTTATTGTATTGAATGTTTGCTAATGTATTGTATTTCTTTCCTCATTCCCTAATTACCATGATTGTAATATGCTGTGAATGTCCCCTTTGTTCTCATGCATGCTGGATTTTTATGTAATTATTTTTTTAGTCCTTCATACATATTTGCCTTCACTTACCTCCCCAGCATGTTCTTCTGGCCCTATATTCACCTCATGTAGTCACTTAACAATGTATTTTATCAGCTCCATAGTAGTGCTTTACCCCAAACACCCCCTAAAATGTTTAGAAATTTGATTTGTGCTTTAAATTCAGGCAGAGTACCAGAGGCTTTTTTTTGTAGTGTCCCCAAATCATTTTTATTAACCCTCCCCCCCAACTGCTAAGTCAGCTGATCCCAATTCTCTATCTATCCTCAATCATCTATCTGCTGACTTTGCCAAACCCATACACACTATACCCACCTCTTTTGTGGTCAGATGTATGGATGAATTCCCCAAAGCATGTAGTGCAAGGGCCTGCCTGTATACTTTCAAATGGTACTGTTTAAAGTTTTTGTATCCTATTATTATCTTGATAGGTAATAGCGGAATGTCCAAATGTGCTCAAATGTGTACAGTGTGTATTTATATCTTTGTATTCTGACACTTATTACCTGTCCAGTGGGCTGCCAATAGTGTGACTAAGGAGGGGCTGTTCCAAGTAATACCCTGTATTTAGGCATTCATCTCTCAATGAAGTGAAGAGGGTTACCTGTCCAAGATCCCCCCCTATAATGTTAGAAATGGCCCATGAGGGGGGGGGGGAATATGATAGGTGTACCTTTTACTTTGGTGTTGTAAAATTCCCCTTAATAAATGTTATCTGGATGTTGGCCAAGAATGTTTGTGTCTAATCTGCTTTCCATGTTTATGTGCAAAAATACTAAGTTTTTTTTGTTTTCCTCAACAGTTTCCTTCCACGCCACAGGAATGGAAGACTGTGGCCTCCCACTTTGCCCAGCAGTGGGACTTTCCTAACTGCAGAGGGGCAATTGATGGGAAACATGTCCACATCGTCCCACCACCCAACTAGGGGTCGTACTATTATAATTACAAGGGGTTTAATAGTATTGTGATGTTGGTGGTGGAGTCATCGCCCAGATGGAGTTTTACAGGCGTCTCCAGAATGGCAGCTTGGACTTGCCACCTCCAGAAGAGAATGTGGAAGGACTCCCATTCGTCTTCATTGCGGATGAAGCATTTGCGCTGGGGGACCATCTTATGCGGCCATTCCCGATGAGGACCCTCACCCCGGAACAGAGGGTTTTTAATTACCGGCTGGCCAGAGCCAGAAGAGTGGTGGAGAACACATTTGGAATCATGGTCAGCCGGTTCCGCCTATTTTGGACACCCATCCATATGGCGGAGTATAAACTTAATCATATAATCCTGGCGTGCTGTGTTCTACATAACTTTTTACGCCAACATTCTGCCAGCTATGCTGGCTCAGTTGGGCCTGAGGCCAGAATTCTAAATGAAACAACCCTGACGGCGCTTGAAAGTGGCCGTCCTGGCTTGCCCTCCCTGAGTGCCCGTGATGTCCAGTTAAGATACCTTGAGTTCTTTGCAGGTAGGGGGGCCATCAATATGCCAGACAATTTGTGAAGCCTTTATCAAATAATAAAAAAAAAGCAAATCTTTGGTGACATTTACTGCTTGTGTTTGTTTTAGCTGATCCTGACAGAAATGTGGGGAGTCCTGAAAATGGCGTGATTGTGTAACCTTATACAAAGCACTGTTGGGTGTTATTTACTAAAGGCAAAGACACTTTGCACTACAAGTGCACTTGAAAATGCACTGAAACTGCACTTGTAGTGCAAAGAGGATTTGCCCTTAGGAAATAACCCCCATTTTCACATAAAGCAGCAATTACATCACCACAAAAGTGTTGTAGCGTTGAGACAATAATCCACACATTCTTGATTAACAATCTTTTTAATACCTGCACAATCACATGTGCATTTAGAAAAGGTTTTTAAAACAAACCAACATGTTTGTTGTATAACAATTTTTGGGATGGCATTATAAAAAATAGAAATGTCCATTTAAGATAAAACAGGCATGTGTAAAACCAACAAGAAAGACACAAATCTTGAACTTACAAAGTTCACATTTGGTAGAACTTGGAAAAAACTCTAGTGGGGAATGTGGCGCTGTTCAAAAATGTGTATTAATAGGGAGTGTGTGGTGATAATATTGTGAGAAAGACTATGAACGGATGTTAAACAAAACATGTCATGTGTATACCATAAATATCAAACATCACATAGTGTAAAAACAGAAGTGCAAATGCGTTGTAAATAATCATATAAGAGATACATGCACTCAAAAAAATAAGTAAATTATACCAATGTGTAAATGTGCTTAATGGTGGCGTGAGTAAACAAAAATGCAAGAAAAAACGCACAAAAATGTCTAAAAGATGCACTAATAGCAACAATAGTGTAACAAATGATAAGTATGATAGTGCTCCACACTAGTCATAAATCAAGTCCAAATTGTGTAAGTGTCCAAAAATAAAATTCTACATAAAAAAAGAAGAAAAACGGTGAAAAAGTGTCTTGGCAATCAAAAAGATCCCATGAAAATTCATTGTGATCGTGGTTTAAAACTCTTCTTCTGGAACCCACTCTTGTGTCCCCGCTCACCGGAAGACCCAACCCCTGCAGGGGTAATGGGCAAGTGAAAATAAATCCACTGATGGAATTCGATCGGTGTCCCCTTCTACGGATCCGCGATCCCCTTCCTGTTTTGGGTTGTCACTGCTCCTTTAAAATAGTCCACCAGAGCGTATCCGTATGTATGGAGAAAAAAGGAGCCTCATAGTGTAAATCCAAAAATATGTTTTTATTTATTAGCCAATCAGCTCACATAAAAATAGAATGATTAAAAATAGGTAGAACAATAAAATGTAACTAAAGATGGCACTGTTCCACCGGCTAAAGGAAAGCCGATAGTGGAGACAGTTGCGAGGCAGCGGCGTGCGTTCAACAGCCGATCAGCCAAAAACCGGAAGCGAACCAACAATAGACTGTGCAGCGACGTATGCGTACCAACGTGACCACGCCTTATTATAATTAGACGTATGGTGTACCAAGATGGCCGCGCCTCAGATGACATCTTGATGACGAAACGCGTAAGGCGTGGTCACGTTGGTACGCATACGTCGCTGCACAGTCTATTGTTGGTTCACTTCCGGTTTTTGGCTGATCGGCTGTGGAACGCACGCCGCTGCCTCGCCACTGTCTCCACTATCGGCTTTCCTTTAGCCAGTGGAACAGTGCCATCTTTAGTTACATTTTATTGTTCTACCTATTTTTAATCATTCTATTTTTATGTGAGCTGATTGGCTAATAAATAAAAACATATTTTTGGATTTACACTATGAGGCTCCTTTTTTCTCCATACATACGGATACGCTCTGGTGGACTATTTTAAAGGAGCAGTGACAACCCAAAACAGGAAGGGGATCGCGGATCCGTAGAAGGGGACACCGATCGAATCCCATCAGTGGATTTATTTTCACTTGCCCATTACCCCTGCAGGGGTTGGGTCTTCCGGTGAGTGGGGACACAAGAGGGGGTTCCAGAAGAAGAGTTTTAAACCACGATCACAATAAATTTTCATGGGATCTTTTTGATTGCCAAGACACTTTTTCACCCTATTTCTTCTTTTTTTATGTAGAATTTTATTTTTGGACACTTACACAATTTGGACTTGATTTATGACTAGTGTGGAGCACTATCATACTTATCATTTGTTACACTATTGTTGCTATTAGTGCATCTTTTAGACATTTTTGTGCGTTTTTTCTTGCATTTTTGTTTACTCACGCCACCATTACGCACATTTACACATTGGTATAATTTACTTATTTTTTTGAGTGCATGTATCTCTTATATGATTATTTACAACGCATTTGCACTTCTGTTTTTACACTATGTGATGTTTGATATTTATGGTATACACATGACATGTTTTGTTTAACATCCGTTCATAGTCTTTCTCACAATATTATCACCACACACTCCCTATTAATACACATTTTTGAACAGCGCCACATTCCCCACTAGAGTTTTTTCCAAATATTTTTTGGATTTCACCTCGGTGTTTTTCCTTTTTTTGGGGGGGCTGCAGTTCTCTTCCACATACTGTCCTAAGCGCGGAATATTTTTGTTTATATTTGGTAGAACTTGAAGGCACTATCAGACGTGAGTATTTAGGAACTGCGTTTGATATTGCGTTCAGATGGGGTGAAGTCACCCCAGGAAAAGCCAAATTTGGAAGATGCACACAAATTTGTCAATGTCAACATGTGCTAGCTGCCGTCACGGGGGATCAAGGGACGTGTTTTGGGGGAGAAACCCCTTCCTCTCAGCTACTTTATTATTGAGGAAGGGGTTGCACCCCCAAAACACCTACATTGATCTCCCGTGATGGCAGATAGCACATGGTGGCACACTGTGTGCATCCTCCAAATTTGGCTTTTCTAAAAATCGCTAAAACATTGTTAACATTGTAGCACACAAAAAAACAAAGGGATTTGGAGGGGTTTTAAACTCACCCCAAAACATCAATGATGTTTTTATTTTTTTGAATAACATCATTGATTTTTTTCTGGAGGTTTTCCAATTCTAAATTACACCCCATGATCTCCCCGATCAGGATCTGGGCACTTTCTGATGTGAAAGGATCTGGATCCACAACATCACGATCACCTAAAAAGAGAGAAACCAAACAAAAAGAGGTATCAAAAATATGCCGGCATCCATCTCTTACCTGAGCCTGTGGTCGCAGACACTCACCTGTTGTGGTGACAATTTCCACCACATCTTCTTCCTCCTTCTGCTGTTCTTGGGTTGGGGGGATTTCCCCTTCTTCCAAAGGTGGGGGGTATATGGTCTCCTCAGATGAGGGGTGTCCTCCGACAGAATAGGAACACAGCACAACTACTTACTTTTTTGCAGCACTCTCCGGATCTTTCTGTACTGCTTATGTTCTCGTAATTTCAGGTCCGACCACCGTTTCCTGAGCTGATCTTTCGATCGTCATACCCCAAAATTCCGATGCAGACTCCTGACCACTTTCACCATGTACTTGGCCTTTCTGACATTGGGGTTGGGGTAAGGTCCATACTTTCCATCATAGTCAGCCTTCTTCAGGATGTCCACCATCTCCAACATCTCCCCAAAGGACATATTTGAGGCCTTAAATCTCCTTCTGGATTGGGACGTGTCCGGATCCTGGCTTTCCTCCTCCTCCTCCTCGTTCCTGTAATTAGCATGCACCTGCTGTGTATCCGCCATGTGCTCTTCCCCCACTGCGCAGAACGGAAAGGGGCGGGGAATAGACTAGAAAGAACGTCAGGGGCGGGCGGAGTTACACGCATGCGCAGTGTGTATAAAGCGTAACACGCGTGCATATTACTTACGATCTGTGAGTGGAGGAAGGAGCATCGGAGGCGCCGATCGTAAGAACGAAGGTAAGAGACAAACTTGGACCTATACTGCTTCTAGATTGAGGCCTATATTGTAACAAGATTAGAAGAGTTTTGGCTGACATTAGGGTTTGTCTTGTGTTGTGTCTTGCAGTGAAAATGGATATCTTGAACGATACCGACTTCATGGCAATATTCATTGACATGTTCAGGGAGCTGCCTTGTCTGTGGGAGATCAACCACCCACATTATAAGAACCAAACAAAGAGGAAGGCAGCGCTGGATCAATTGTTGGAAATTGTGAAGCAGGTGATCCCCACGGCAGACATCACCTATTTGAAGATCCTAATTGGTGGCCTGAGGAGCACATATGTAAGGGAGCGCAAGAAAGTCCAGGATTCGCACAGATCCGGAGCAGCAGATGACATCTATGTCCCCAGGATGTGGTACTATGACAGGCTGCATTTTCTGGAAGGTCAAACTGAACCCAGGTCATCACTCTCCAGTCTTCCTTCCACGCTTCCTTCCCCCCCAGCTGAGGCTTCTGACGCCCAACCTGGGCCTTCCAGGCAGCAACATGTGGAGGAGCCCAGCTTGAGCCAGGTATAGCATTCCTCTAAATATTTCTGCTTGTCCAATCAATGATGTTAACTAGATGTTAGTTTGGAGTACTAATTTCCAACATCTCCCCAAAGGACATATTTGATGCCTTAAATCTTCTCCTTCTGGATCCAGACGTTTCCGGCTCCGGGCTTTCCTCCCCCTCCTCCTCGTTGCTATAATTAGCACACACCTGCTGTGTCTCCACCATGTGCTCTTCCCCCACTGCGCCGAACGAAAAGGGGCAGGGAATAGACTAGAAAGAACGTCAGGGGCGGGTGGAGTTACACACATGCGCAGTGTGTATAAAGCGTAACACGCGTGCGTAGTACGTACGATCTGTGAGCGGAGGAAGGAGTATCGGAGGCGCCGATCATGATAATGAAGGTAAGATCTAAACTTGGGCCTATACTGCTTCTAAAATGAGGCCTATATTGTAACAAGATTAGGAGAGTTTTGCCTGACATTAGGGTTTGTCTTGTGTTGTGTCTTGCAGTGAAAATGGATATCTTGAAAGATAACAACTTTATGGCAATCTTTATTGATATGTTCAGGGAGCTGCCTTGTCTATGGGAGATAAACCACCCTGAATATAAGAACCAAACAAAGAGGAAGGCAGCACTGGATCAATTGCTGGAATTTGTGAAGACGGTGATCCCCACGGCAGACATCACCTATTTGAAGATCCTAATTGGCCTGAGGAGCCCTTATCTAAGAGAGCACAAGAAGGTCCAGGATTCCCAGAGATCCAGAGCTGCAGATGACATTTATGTCCCCAGGCTCTGGTACTATGACAGACTGCATTTTCTGGCAGGTCAGACTGAACCCAGGTCATCACTCTCCAGTCTTCCTTCCAGGCTTCCTTCCCCCCCAGCTGAGGCTTCTGACGCCCAACCTGAGCCTTCCAGGCAGCAACAAGTGGAGGAGCCCAGCTTGAGCCAGGTATAGCATTCCTCTAAATATTTCTGCTTGTCCAATCAATGATGTTAACTAGATGTTAGTTTGGAGTACTAATTTATGATTGTGATTGATGATGCAAAAACTAAAACCATGTCCCTTTTTCATACACAGGGAAGTCTCAGCCAGGAGGTGGCCGGGCCGAGCAGGCTGCCTGATATGCAGGTCCCTCCCCTATACTTGCAAAGAGAAAGTGGTAGGAAGAGGAGTACCCTAGAGGAGGCTGCCATAGGCCTCTTTTGGAAGGCTACAGAGGCCCTGGGAGCACCACACACTGTGGAGGAGGACTTTGCTACCATAATTGCCTGTAAAATGCAGCGGATGGAGGAGGGCCAACAACTCATGTGTGAGTCATTAATGTTGGAAGCTCTCAATAAGATGTTGAGGGCCCAAATAACATCTGATACCCACATTTGTGACCTCACACATGGTCCTCCTCCTCCAGGTCCTACTACTCCTCCTCCTCCTCCTCCTCCTCCTCCGGGTCCTACTAGTCCTCCTCCTCCTCCAGGTCCTACTCCTCCTCCTGCCACATCTCCAACAGCAGAGCCACAGCCAGGAAGGAAGCGTGGAAGGAAGACCAGAAAGTAATGACCCTGGATCCAGTCTGGTCTGGCAAAAGATGCAGCCTCTTGTGGTACCACAGCCTGGGGACACAGATGTCATCTGCTGCTTTCCGGATCTCTGGGACTTCTGGACCAGACTGCACTCCCTTACATATGGACTCCTCAGGCCACCAATTTTGATGTTCAAGAATTGATGTCTGCCCTGGGGGTCCAAGGCTTCGCTAATTTCTGCTGTTTATCCAGCGTTGCCTCCCTCTTTGTTTGGTTCTGTGCCCTTAATAAAGGATTTTTGGTTTCTATTATACTTGCCTATGTGTGTTTTCCTTCAAAAAGGACAGTTTGTTTGTGAGGATTCAGGTACATTTCAAAAATACAATGTGAAATTAACAAGGGACACCAACACTAAACAATCTCCTTGAGATTAAATAATACAATATAATAATGGTGTTGTGGTAACTTGACACACAAAACACACACAAAAATATTCTGCAGTAAAACTAAAAATAAAATAAAACAAAGATCAACCTTGGAAAAAATACAAACCTAAAATAAAAAAAAACTGCCTTTAAAAAAAAAAAATAAATAAAAGTATTTTTATCAGATGTGACAAATCAAAATATATTAAGGGAATCCCGATAAATAATAAAGAAATAAGTTTGTGAGAAGTCTGTGTGAATATGAGCAGCAAAACTACTTCATTCTTCTCACATTATAAAGAAGAAGAGAGTGCGCTGTATTAAACCATTTTTAACATTGCACCGTGACGAAAGTGTTGTATCCATTGCGAACGCTAAGTTTACCAGACCGAGCTGTTCCGTCTCGGAATTTCTTCTGAGCATGCGTGGCACTTTGTGCGTCGGAACAGGCCACACATATTCGGAATTGACGCGATGGGATTTTGTTGTCGGAAAATTTTATAGCCTGCTCTCACACTTTGTGTGTCGGAAAATCCGATGGAAAATGTCCGATGGAACCCACACACGGTCGGAATGTCCGACAACACGCTCCGATCTGACATTTTCCATCCGACAAATCCGACCGTGTGTACGGGGCATAAGTCTGCCAGCATTCCTATTTGCCATTTGTCAGGTGCCTCAGGCCTTTATAGGGTTTTCTCCCTTTGAGCTGATATATATACAGACACCCTGGGGGTTGCTTGACCTGGTGAAAAAAGAATGGGATAGTGAGTCCATCTCTCACAAGAGTTCTAGAATACGTCTCCCAGATAATTGCATATTGCAAATATGATGCAAAGTCCCCAGGCGGAACAACACCAGGTTTATAACAAGTCAGCTAAAATAAGACACTTCCAGGTAAGCAATCACGTGGCAGTAGTAATCCCGACCAAGGAAAGCAAGTTCTTGGCCAGGTGGCAATGCCCATTTGAGAGTGCGGCTATAAAAGGGAGATGAATTACAGGGTGCATTAACCAGACAAAAGGAAGCCTTATCAGGTCTGAAAAGACAGAGAGAACCAGTAACTTAAACCCTGGGTTAAGGTGGACGGAGTCCAAGAAACTAGTAGCAGCCTGAACCCAGCGAAGGAATTTTTGCAAAGGAAAAGGGAGAAGCAAAGGAGTAGGGATCTGTTCGTGGAAATATATATATATAAGAATTAGAGAAACCCCCTAGGGGTGGGATTTTAAAGGCACTACCAAAACAACACTATAAAAGCCCGCTATGTTTTAGCTCGGAGAGGAAAAATAAGATAGAAAGAAAGTGAAAAGAAGAAATCAAAAAATGTACTGTAAATATATGAAGAGTATGTCAAAAATGATATATTATGATTCAAATGCTGAGGTGCCAATATGGATAACCAGCCTGTAAGCATGGACCATAAAAACAGATTGTTTTGGAAAAGAACGGGGGGAGGTATTTGCTACCAAAAAACACGAATGAAACGGGGATATCCAAAACAGTCTGTTTATAGTGAGGGTGTGCCACATCCCAAATGTAAATAGAATTAGAGAAACCCCCTAGGGGTGGGATTTTAAAGGCACTACCAAAACAACAACATAAAAGGTAAATAAAGTTTATTGATCATAAGAAATATATGTAGTACAAGAAAGAAATATACAAAACAAAGGATGCATACAAATTGTACAGACATGCGACATAGGATACACAATCCAGAAACTCTACGTTTCAGAGATGGACTGTAGTCTCCTTCATCAGGGATTTTTCTAGGAGGCACAGTGTCTATAAGATGTTGAATGTACTAAAATCATTAAGGTTGTCCAGAAGCATACAGTTACATGATAATCAAATAGTTCATATATAGTACAAGTAGTAAAAAAATGTGAGGAAGAACCGGAGCAGGGGGTCCCCAGCAAGCTCAATCCACCGAGAGGCAATTATTATAATCAAAAAAATGGTATGGAAAAGGAAAAGGAGGGGGAGAGAAAAAACTCTCCCCCTCCAAACACCCAATAGCCCCGCCGGATCTGTAGAACCAGGTAGAGTTACCACAGCAGCGACAGGCCCTTTGGCACCCCCTTCTACCCAGCCCCATGCGGGCAGCTCTGTCACCTGCCCACTCACTAGATCAAGGACCATACAGGGAGTTGAGAAATTGAACCCTCCCCCTTTTGTGGAGGCGCTTTTATTCAGTACCAAAGCAACCCATCTTACTTAGATGGTTCCTTTGATCTACCACCTGCACCAGACCCCCACAATACTATGAATATTATTAATCTTTCATCCCACACTCTCTCTTTGGAGGAGACCCAGATACTGCAGAGAGGTTTGGGGTTCTGTCCAAATGAGAACATTGACAAGTTCGAATTCACAAAAGACCTCCAATTGTTTGCACGCAGACTCCTTCTTAAGAACATGTACAACAAACCCCAAGGAAGAACTAATCTTACACCAAGAGAAAACCGAGCCATCGATCAGCTAGTTTCTATTGGCACACTCTTACAATGGACCCCAGTTTGAGAGACTTATTGTCAGAGATACCTCTCTTCACCTTCAGGCGAGCCAATTTGATTGCTTCTATATTGGTTAAAAGTGAATATAGGGATGACAAGGGACTAGTCCACTGCAAATATAGAGGTACATATATGTGCGGTGCCTGTGGCTACTGCAGGTATATGGACACCAGTAAAAATCCAGCCCTACCTAATGGCCAGACATTCAAACCCCACCACTTCGCTAACTGTCAAACCTTCGGGGTTGTCTATCTTTTAAATGTGACTGCGGATGTTTTTACATAGGGAAGACAAAACTCCCTTTTTGGAAGAGAGCCTACCGCCATATTCTTAGTATGCAGGTCTGTGATCTGGATCTGCTTCCTGGCAGACACACTAGTTTGGTCCATTCGGGGGTCTTCCCCAAAATAAAGTTCTTGATTCTTGACCGTAATCACCCCAGCTCGAGGGGGGAGACTGGAACAAAAGTATCCTCCAGCTCGAGCTGAGGTGGATATACACCTTGAAAGCCACCTGTCCCCCTGGACTAAATGATGCAGTATGCTTTAAGCCATTTTTGGATGGCTTTAGTTCAGGGGGTATGAAAAAATAACACCATATCAACCTTTTGTTTGCCTTCCTAATCCTTTACAGTCTGGCCCATTCCCTCTCCTTTTTCCTTTTCATTTCCCCCACATCCTTTCTGCTTGAAATAATTGGTTTGCTGATTCTCATTTTTATTTTTATGCCTTATTTATTTTTTATTTTTATTTATTTTTTCAATTTTCCATTTTTCATTTCATTTTTTCTACAATGTCAGCTTCACTCATCTCTATTAACATATATGTACATTGTGATATTTGCCCATGTATTCTTCACTTAGTTGATTTTTTGTTTCCCCCATTGCCCTTTCGTCAGCCATGTTATATTTGCTCCTAAGGAGTGGGGACATTCCCTGGGGCAGGGTTCCCCCACCGACTCTTTTTTTTCCACTTGAGATGTTCTATCCGTCTTTTATCTGTTTTGTATCTGATCATTACACATATGGGTTATTTTTACCTTGGTACTTACTGCCAGCAAACTTATATATTCATTTTTTATTTTTCACATCCTCTCCCCCCTCTACACATGCACCCGGCGTGGCCGGATAGCCTTCTTTTTGAGGCTTCTGGGGATGGCGGGTTCTACTACTTTATTGCAGACACTCACCACCCTTGATGATCTCTGATGAGGTCACCTTTCTGCGCCGGTGGGACACCGCTGTGTTGTTCCCCTTTCGCGGTGCTTGCACTGTGGGGCTGTGCTTGTGCGCCGCCCGGCTTGCTCCTTTTTTTGCGGCACGTGCAGTGTTTGCGCCTGGCGTTCTTGGCGCCTGCGCTGTGTGGAGATGCGGCATAGCGACGTCCCAGGGGGCCCGCCTTTGGAGGCTGGACTGAAGCAACTCTCACCCAGCTGATTGACTTGCGAATCAGCTGGGTGGGGGAGTATTTAATGGGGCCATAGTATTTATATCCTTCTAAACACAGGCTAATTAGGACCAGGGACCTGCTGCTCTCTGGAGACTCTTTGTATACTTTACTGAGACCTGTTGTACTTTTAAGACGCGGTCTTTACCTTTGTATCTTTTAAGGTCATACCTATTGATATAGGTACCCTTACCCACCAGTTTATGCCAATATCGTTTTTGGGGCTTTACAAGTTACTAATACTAATCCTATTTCACAGTGACCACTTGCAATTTTGGCTCTCCAGACTGTGTAGCAGCTCTGTTCTCCTGTTTCCACCGACTGCCTGATTGTTTCAATCAACCTAGGTAGGTTTTTTCAACTTTCAATATTATTTAGGTAGGATCTCCCCCTTTCTGACATCCATATTTTTATTCATAGGTGTATTTTTATACTTACGGTGTGATTCTCCTTTTCTCTCCCCTCCGCCTCTTTTGCTTCCCCTCCAGATCCTCCAATTCATTTTTGGGCCTCAGTACATGTGTCAGCCTGTCGTTGATCTGGTTCTACAGATCCAGCGGGGCTGTTGGGTGTTTGGAGGGGGAGAGTTTTTTTCTCTCCCCCTCCTTTTCCTTTTCCATACCATTTTTTTGATTATAACAATTGGAAATTGTGGAAGCATTTGTTGTACCTTTCCAATCACTGTGATGTAAGTACTATATATGAACTATTTGATTATCATGTAACTGTATGCTTCTGGACAACCTCATTGATTGTCATACATTCAACATCTTATAGACACTGTGCCTCCTATAAAAATCCCTGATGAAGGAGACTACAGTCCATCTCCGAAACGTAGGGTTTCTGGATTGTGTATCCTATGTGGCATGTCTGTACAATTTGTATGCATCCTTTGTTTTGTATATTTCTTTCTTGTACTACATATATTTCTTATGATCAATAAAATGTATATACCTTTTATGTTATTGTTTTGGTAGTGCCTTTAAAATCCCACCCCTAGGGGGTTTCTCTAATTCTATTTACATTTGGGATGTGGCACATCCTCACTATAAACAGGCTGTTTTTGATATTCCCGTTTCATATATACTGTATTTATTGGCGTATAACACTCACTTTTTCACCAAGAAAATCTTGTGCAAATAGCGTGTGCATGTTATACACCAATACTTCAATTTTAGCTCCTTCGGAGGGGACAGGGAGGGGATTGGGACTAGCGCCGTCAGATTAAGTACAGTGAGAATCTCCTGTTTACTTGGCGGCCTCTGTAATAGGAAGTCCCATCTCCTGGGCCACCATTGGACCACTGTTCTGTCTATCATAGGGGATTCTCACTGTATGTAATCTGTCGGCGCTCATCCCGCCTTCCTCCCTGTCCCCTCTAGGCTGCAGATGGGCATCGATCAGGCTGCACTGATGGCAATGGTGAGGCTGCTGCATTGATGGCAATGGTGAGGCTGCTGCATTGATGGCGATTGTGAGGCTGCATTGAAGTGAACTGATGAGGCTGCATTGATGGCACTTGTGAGGCTCCAGATGGGCATTGATCAGGCTGCATTGATGTGGACTGATCAGGCTGCATTGATGGCACTTGTGAGGCTGCAGGTGGGCACTGACCCTTATTTTGCTTCAAAGTTCCTTATTTAAAATTGAAGTTTTTTTCCCTGAAACTTCCCTCTTAAAATGAAGGTGCGTGTTATACGCCGATAAATACGGTATATATATAAAACTTCCACCAGCCACCTTAATGTGAATTGGTTGCTCACCTTAGGGAATGACCACATTTGGTCAAACAGTGCTTTTTTGTTTTAAATAATGCTCAGATCCTGTATCTGTCCATCTGATGTAATCCGTCTCACCAATCTCCTGGTAAGGTACTAGCTAGATGAACTCCTAGCATTTTCCATTTTCTTCCAAAAATGCTAATTCATCTAAGGCATCTACAGTGTTATCTATGTCTCAATGTTACAATGTTTTCCTCTTGCTTGAGCATACACATATGCATCCTTTGCAATTGTTTCTATTAAGAATTCCTTAGCTTTACTAATGAGGAAAACCGACTCCTGACTAGCCAGCGACAGCTCACGCTTCATTAACGCTTTCACCCACAACAACAGCAACTTCACCAGCTTCAGTACTGGGGCAGCAGCACATTCAGCTTTCTCGTCCACATGCTTGTCACTTAGGTCAGCTTCAGAAGCGTCTGCATGTCTTACAGCAGTATTTAGTACAACTCTCCAGTGAAAGTGATATAAATAGGGAGATGTTATCACTGAGTCTGGCATTAAAGAAATATTAAACCTAAAAGCAAACATTTATTATATTGCAGCTCACCAATTCTTAGATGTATTTTTAAGGTTTGTTTCCCTTTAATTTCAGACAGTAAGTCTGCTGTTTTTTTAACAGAACAAGCAAATGTAGCAGTAAGAGTGTTGAGACAAGCTATTTACCACTGACTACTTACGATCACATGAACTGGAGTTTGGCTTCAAATTGTTAGTGTATTTAAATCTGCAAGTCCATCCAACACTCCCTTCCCTCCAGACTGACAATGCTGCTGTCCAAAGGTTCCCATGTGCTCTTTCATCCGGAGTGCGGACACTCTAATACACGAGGTGTGTTACTGGCCAGATCACCAGGTAAAACAGAGGGGGAAAAGCCTAAATAATGAAAACTAATGCAGCCTCCACCAGGAATGATAAGTTGAAATATATTGCAATTTTAATTTTAGGGTTTAATACTGTTTTTAGGTTTGCATTAGACCTTACCACATTCCATAGGCTCAAAGAATGTCTCTCTCTAATGAGGCAAAGAAGATGTTGATGCTGGGATCAATCAAGGCATCTCAGAGTGAGGGGTCAAGCCTGACTGTGTTGGTCCTCAAGCCCAATGACACTCTGCAGTTGTGCAATGATTTCTGGAAGCTTAATGTGGTGTTAAAACTTGACATCTATTCCATGCCTCAGGTCTGAGCTCATTTAAAGGTTAAGCCCGGCCTGATATATCACCACATTGGATCATACGAAGATATATTGGCAGATATTAGGGATGAGCCCAACACACCCCCCCCCCCCCCCCCCCCGGTTCGGTGCGCACCAGAACTTGTGAACAGGCAAAACATTTGTACGAACACACAAACACCGTTAAAGTCTATGGGACACGAACATGAAAAATCAAAAGTGCTCATTTTAAAGGCTTATATGCAAGTTATTGCCATAAAAAGTGTTTGGGGACCCGGATCCTGCCCCAGGGGACATGTATCAATGCAAAAAAAGTTTTAAAAATGTCAGTTTTTTTCTGAGAGCACAGATTTTAATAATGCTTAAAGTGAAACAATAAAAATGAAATATTCCTTTAAATATCATGCCTGGGGGGTGTCCTTAGTATACCTGTAAAGCAGTGCATTTTTCCCATGTTTAGAACAATACCACAGCAAAATGACATTTCTAAAGGAAAAAATGTAATTTAAAACTACTCACAGCTGTAATGTATTGTTGGGTCCCAGCAATATAGATGAAAATCATTGAAAAAAACTGCATGGGTCCCCCCCAGTCCATTACCAGGCCCTTCAGGTCTGGTATGGATATTAACGGGAATGCTGCACAAAAATGTAAAAAAAAAAATTGCGTAGGGGTCCCCCAAAATCCATACTAGGCCCTTCAGGTCTGCTGTGGATTTTAAGGGGAACCCCGAGCCAAATAAAAAAAAAAATGGCGTAGGAGTCCTCCCAAAATCTATATCAGACCTTTATCTGAGCACGCAACCTGGCAGGCCGCAGGAAAAGGGGGGACAAGAGCGCGCCCCCCTCCAGAACCATACTAGGCCACATGCCCTCAACATGGGGAGGGTGCTTTGGGGTCCTCATCCCCACAACCCTTGCCTGGTGGTTTTGGGGGTCTACGGGTGGGGTGCTTATCGGAATCTGGAAGCCCCCTTTAACAAGGGGACCCCAAGATCCCAGCCCCCCTAAGTGAATGCGTATCGGGTACATTGTACCCCTACCCATTCACCAAAAAAAGTGTCAAAATGTTAAAAATGACAGTAAACTATTTGGGACAAGTACTTTATTAAAAAAAAACTGTCCCGCGATGTCCATTCATCTTCTATCACAGCGTCCAATAAAATAAAAAAACGGAAAAAAATTTGCCTCCATGGGAAGCTCCCTCTGATTGAAGCCTCATTGCAATGACAGCTTTTATATAGCTGAGGGCGGGGCCACCCAGTGATGTAAATGGGTAACCCCGCCCCCTCTGATGTTACGTGACATCATGTAACATCAGAAGAGGACAGGGTCACCTGTTTACGTCACTTTAACAGTGTTCGCACAAATTTCCACGTGAAATCACGTACCGCCAGAAGGGGGCAGGTTCACCTGTTTACGTCACTGGGTGGCCCTGCCCTCAGCTATAAAACAGCTGCCATCGCAAAGAGGCTTTAGTCAGCGGGAGCCTCCCATGGAGACCCCTAAACAATTTTTGTGTGCTCTCTCGCCCCCCCTTTTCCTGCAGCCTGCCAGGTTGCGTGCTTGGATAAGGGTCTGGCATGGATTTTGGGAGTACCCTATGCCATTTTTTTTAAAGTTTGGCTTGGGGTTCCCCTTAAAATCCATACCAGACCTGAAGGGCCTGGTATGGATTTTGGGGGGACCCCTTAACAGTTTTTGTGTGCGCTCTCGCCCCCCCTTTTCCTGCGGCCTGCCAGGTTGAGTGCTTGGATAAGGGTCTGGCATGGATTTTGGGGGGACCCTTACACCATATTTTTAAAATTTTGGCTCAAGGTTCCCCTTAAAATCCATACCAGACCTGAGGGGCCTGGCATGGATTTTGAGGGGCCCCGAACACCATTTTTTTTTTCAATTTTGGTACAGGGTTCCCCTTAATATCCATACCAGACCTGAAGGACCTGGTATGGATTTTGGGGCGACCCCCACACATTTTTTTCAAAAATGTGTGTGCGCGGTTCCCCTTAATATCCATACCAGACCCAAAGGGCCTGGAAATGGACTGGGGGGAACCCATGCCATTTTTTTTTAATGCTGTTCATTTATATTGCTGGGACCCTACAATACATTACAGCTGCGAGTAGTTTTAAATGACATTTTTCCTTTAGAAATGTCATTTTGCTGTGGTATTGTTCTAAACATGGGAAAAAAATACAGGCATACTAAGGACACCCCCCAGGCGTGATATTTAAAATAATATTTCATTTTTATTGTTTCACTTTAAGCATTATTCAAATCACTGCTCCCGAAAAAATGTCACTTTTCAAAACTTTTTTTGCATTGATACATGTCCACTGGGGCAGGACCCGGGTCCCCAAACACTTTTTATGGCAATAACTTGCATATAAGCCTTTAAAATTAGCACTTTTGGTTTTTCATGTTAGTGTCCCATAGACTTTAACGGCGTTCTGCAGCTTTCGAATTTGCACACCGCATATTGTTTGCTGTTTGGCGATCGGGCAAACACCCGATATTCGAGATGAACTTACGTTCGACACGAACATCAGGCTCATCCCTAGGAGATATCCTTAAACAGCTTTCTCAACCCCAGAGAGGTGCTGTCAGTACAAGAGAATTCCCATGTAGCTTTCAGAATGCTCCCACTGCATTTCAATGGACAATGAACCAGACATTGTCATTTGCATTAAGGAATGACAATCCCATTTATCCAAGGCTTAGGTAGTGTTATGCCCTGTACACACGGTCAGATTTTCCGCCGGAAAATGTGCAATCGGAGCTTGTTGTCGGAAATTCCGACCGTGTGTGGGCGCCATTGGACTTTTTCCATCGGACTTTCCAACACACAAAGTTTAAGAGCAAGCTATAAAATTTTCCGACAACAAAATCCGTTCGCGTCAATTCTGACCGTGTGTGGACAAAGTGCTACACATGCTCAGAATAAATTCTGAGACGGAACTGTTCGGTCTAGTAAAATTAACGTTCCTAATGGATATAGCACTTTCGTCACGCTGCAAAGTTTTAAATTGTTTAATGCAGCGCACTCTGTTCTTCTTTATAATGTGAGAAGAATGAAGTTGTTTCACACAGACTTAATCACACAGACTATTCACACAGACTTCTCACAAACTTCTTTCTTTATTATTTATCGTGATTTCATCAATATAATATTTTGATTAGTCACATCTCCCAAAAATAATTACATTTTTGGATGTTTTTATTTATTTATTTTTTATTTTTGGAAATCCTGATCTCCTGTTGTTTTTAGTCAACTTTTTTTTTTACTCCAGAATATTTTTGGGTGTGTTTTGTGTGTCAAGTTACCACAACACCATTATTATCTTGTATTATTTAATCTCAAGAAGATTGCTTGGTGTTGGTTTCCCTTGTTAATTTCACATTGTAGTTTTGAAATGTACAGTGGGGACGGAAAGTATTCAGGCCCCCTTAAATTTTTCACCCTTTGTTATATTGCAGCCATTTGTTAAAGTCATTTAAGTTCATTTTTTTTCCTCATTAATGTACACAAAGCACCCCATATTGACAGAAAAACACAGAATTGTTGACATTTTTGCAGATTTATTAAAAAAAGAAAAACTGAAATATCACAGGGTCCTATGTATTCAGACCCTTTGCTCAGTATTTAGTAGAAGCACCCTTTTGATCTAATACAGCCATGAGTCTTTTTGGGAAAGATGCAACAAGTTTTTCACACCTAGATTTGGGGATCCTCTGCCATTCCTACTTGCAGATCCTATCCAGTTCTGTCAGGTTGAATGGTAATCGTTGGTGGACAGCCATTTTTAGGTCTCTCCAGAGATGCTCAATTGGTTTTAAGTCAGGGCTCTGGCTGGGCCATTCAAGAACAGTCACGGAGTTGTTGTGAAGCCACTCCTTCATTATTTTAGATGTGTGCTTAGGGTCATTGTCTTGTTGAAAGGTAAACCTTCGGCCCAGTCTGAGGTCCTGAGCACTCTGGAGAAGGTTCTTGTCCAGGATATCCCTGTATTTGGCCACATTCATCTTTCCCTCAATTGCAACCAGTCGTCCTGTCCCTACAGCTGAAAGACACCCCCACAGCATGATGCTGCCACCACTATGCTTCACTGTTGGGACTGTATTGGACAGGTGATGAGCAGTGCCTGGTTTTCTCCACACATACCGCTTAGAATTAAGGCCAAAAAGTTCTATCTTGGTCTCATCAGACCAGAGAATCTTATTTCTCACCATCTTGGAGTCCTCCAGGTGTTTTTAGCAAACTCCATGCAGGCTTTCATATGTCTTGCACTGAGGAGAGGCTTCCGTTGGGCCACTCTGCCATAAAGCCCCGACTGGTGGAGGGCTGCAGTGATGGTAGACTTTCTACAACTTTCTCCCATCTCCTGACTGCATCTCTGGAGCTCAGCCAAGGTGATCTTTGGGTTCTTCTTTACCTCTCTCACCAAGACTCTTCTGCCCCGATAAGTCAGTTTGGCCGGACGGCCAGCTCTAGGAAGGGTTCTGGTCATCCCAAACGTCTACCATTTAAGGATTATGGAGGCCACTGTGCTCTTAGGAACCTTAAGTGCAGCAGAGTTTTTTTCGTAACCTTGGCCAGATCTGTGCCTTGCCACAATTCTGTTTCTGAGCTCTTCAGACAGTTCCTTTGACCTCATGATTCTCATCTGCTCTGAAATGCACTGTGGGCTGTAAGGTCTTATATAGACAGGTGTGTGGCTTTCCTAATCAAGTCCAATCAGTATAATCAAACACAGCTGGACTCAAATGAAGGTGTAGAACCATCTCAAGGATGATCAGAAGAAATGGACAGCACCTGAGTTAAATATATGAGTGTCACAGCAAAGGGTCTGAATACTTAGGACCATGTGATATTTCAGTTTTTCTTTTTTAATAAATATGCAAAAATGTCAACAATTCTGTGTTTTTCTGTCAATATGGGGTGCTGTGTGTACATTAATGAGGAAAAAAATGAACTTAAATGATTTTAGCAAATGGCTGCAATATAACAAAGAGTGAAAAATTTAAGGGGGTCTGAATACTTTCCATCTCTACTGTACCTGTCTCCTCACAAACAAACTGTCCTTTTTGAAGGAAAAAAACACATATGCGAGTATAATAAAAAAAAAATACCTTTATTAAGGGGTCATAACCAAACAAAGAAGAAGGCGACGCTGGAGAAACTGCAGAAATTGGAGAAGCCTTTGCACCCCAGGGCACACATGAACTATTTTAATGCCAAGTTGGTGGCCTGAGGAGTCCATATATAAGGGAGTACAATCTGGTCCATAAGTCCAAGAGATCATGAACAGCAGCAGATGACATGTATGTCCCCAGGCTGTGGTCATACAAGAGCTTGCATCTTTTGTCAGACCAGACTGAACCCAGGGCCATCACTCTCTGGTCTTCCTTAGATGCTTCCTTCCAGGCTGTGGCTCTGGTGTTGGAGGTGTGGCAGGAGGAGGAGGACCTGGAGGAGGAGGAGGGGGACCATGGTTGAGCTCACAAACGTGGCTTTGGCTTGTGAGTAGGCCCCTCAACACCTTATTTAGGGCTTGGAAGATGAGATACTCACATATTAGGCGTTGACCCTCCTCCATTTCCAGCATTTTGCAGGCTGTTATGTATGCAAAGTCCTCTTGAACACTGTGGGGGATTCTGCGGGCTGCAGTAGCCTTCATAAATAGGCCAATTGCTGCCTCCTCCAGGTTACTCCTCTTCCTGCCACTTTTTGTTTGAAGGCGGAGGGGAGGGACCTGGGTATCAGGCAGGCTACTGGGCCCGGCCATCTCCTGGCTGAGTCTTTCCTGTGCATGAAAAAGGGACATTGTTTTAGTTTTTGGTTCATCAATCAGAAATTAGTAATCCAAACAAACATAGATTTAACATCATTAATTTCACCAACAGAAATATTTTTAATAATGCTATACCTTGCTCAAGTTGGGCTCCTCCACATGTTTCTGCCTGGAAGGCCCAGGTTGGGTGTCTGAAGCCTCAGCTGAGGGGGAAGTAAGCGTGGAAGAGTGGAGAGTGCTGGCCTGGGTTCAGTTTGGCCTACCAGAAAATGCAGTCTCTCATAGTACCAGAGCCTGGGGACATCAATGTCATCTTCTGCAGCTCCTGATCTCTGGAAATCCTGGACCTTCTTGTGCTCCTTTAGATAAGTGCTCCTCATGCCACCAATTAGGGCCTTCAAATAGGTGATGTCTGCCGTTGGGATCACCGGCTTCACAAATTCCAGCAATTTATCTAGCACTGCCTTCCTCTTTGTTTGATTCTTATAATGTGGGTGGTTTACCTGCCACAGACAGGGCAGCTCCCTGAACATATTAATGAATATGGGGATAAAGTCCTGATCATTCAATATATCCATTTTCTCTGCAAGACACAACACAAGACAAACCCTAATGTCAGGCTAAAGTCTTCTAATCGAATGAATAATTAATGGGACCGGCGCCAAAAAAAATGTGTGTGCAACGTGTGCAATATATTCCAACGGAAACCTTTAAATGATGCAAAAAAAGGTGCTATAGTGCATGAACAATAGATATGCTATTTAGCAATAAAGTGAATCCAATATGTTATACCATATATTATAATGTGAACCCATATAATGCAAAAAAAGTGCATAACCGATTATTATGCCACATTGCATTAGTACAAGTGAATCAGTGCAACAAATGAAATGTCATCAGATATTAAAAAACACACAAAAATTGTTCTTTGTAATCCAATCACCACTTAATAAAGTGCACATGCATTCTGTTTTGTGCTTCACCCGAAGTGGTATAACTAAGCGCCCCCCAGATGGTAGTGGCCACAGAGTGACCCTCAGGCATATTAACCATGTGTCTTCAACAAGGAATCTTTCCCAAATCTTGGCAGATAAAACTCCATTCACCAATCAGCAGATATTGTGTGTGACTTCTATCTCTGAATCACAATATTTCAATGCCTCCACCAAATCTGCAAAAACTGGCTCCCCATAAGGCCACATAAAGCTTGGATAGTGTAAAAACATCTTTATTCAACAAGCTTAAAACTCCCAAACAATGTGCAGGTACAGGATGAAAAAACTAAGCTGCAGCTGAGAAGGGAAGCAGAGGCCGAGCAGTGTCTTACGTTCTATGGGTGTTGATCAAACGACTCGGCTAGCGTCCCAGGTGCTGTTTTCTCATTCGGCGCAGTGGGGAAGAGCACATGGTGGAGACAAAGCAGGTGCGTGCTAATTACAGCAACGAGGAAGAGGAAGAAAGCCCGTAGCCAGAAACATCACGATCCCGGAGGAGAAGATTTAAGGCATCAAATATGGCCTTTGTTGAGATGGTGGAGATGGTCGACATACTGAAGAGGGCCGACTACGACGGCAAGTATGGACCTCACCCCAACCCTAATGTCAAAAAGGCCAAGATCATGACAAAAGTTGTGAAGAGTCTGCACAGGAATTTTGGGGTACGGCGATCCAAAGATCAACTGAGGAAGCGGTGGTCGGACCTCAAAATCAGGGAGCATGATCAGTATAGAAGGATCAGGAGAGTGCTGCAAAAAAGTAAGTAGTTGTGCTGTGTTCCTATTTGTTATTTTTAGAACGTTCGTGCTGCTCCATGTGCTTTTCTTTACTGTTGTACAGTTTAAAATGGCAACTTTTATGTTCATGGACACATTATTCGTTCGTAGGAAACATTGTTCGTTCGGCCAATAAAACACCATGTTTTGCACAGATGCATTTCAATACATTTTTTCTGGCCTACTTCTCTTAAAATAAGTTTGTTGTCAAGATGGGTTTGTAACTAGAATGAAATGCAAACTAGATTCTGTGTAAGGAAAGGACACTCAGCAGCTGTTTACACATCTGGACACAGGAGCTTTAGTGTGGGACACCAGAACACCCTTTTTATTAGGTGGCGCACGCAGGTGCTCCAGTGTATACTATAGGGGTGACTCCATCTGTGAAGCTTGTACAAAACAGGTAAGTATTCAAGCTTGACAAAGGACAAAAATATTTCTTCATCTTGCAACTCTGCCACAACAGACAATTGTACCCCACTTCCAAGTAATGTTTCATATTCCTATTTCTGCTATCAAATATCTGTGTGCTAAGTATACCTATTTTTTTTAACATAGGGGCGAAAAGACTCGGAGGACACCACTCATCAGAGGAGACAACAGACCTCCCACCTCATGAAGAAGTGGAAATCCCCCAAACCCAACCAGAGGAGGAGGAGGGAGATGTGGTAGATATAGTCACCACAACAGGTGAGTGTCTGCGACCACAGCTTCAGGTAAGAGCTGTATGCCTGCATACATGGTGTGTTTTTTTTTATATATATTTTTAGGTGATCGTGATGTTTTGGAAGAAGGTCATTTCACAAGTGAAAGTACCCAGATCCTAATCGGGGAGATCATGGGGTGTAATAGGGACTTGGAAAACATCAAGCAAAACATCAATGATGGTCAAACCAAAATGAAGAACATCATTGATCTTTTAGGGAGAATTTAAAACCTCTAGAAATCCCTAAGTTATTTGTGCTTTGTGTTTTTGCTTTTCTGATAATTTTTGGAAAATTTTGTGACATATTATAGAAAAGCCAAATTTTGAAGATGCACACAGTGTGTCAACATGTGCTATCTGCCATCATGGGAGACCAATGTACACGTTTTGGGGGTGCAACACCTTCCTCAATAATAAAGTAGCTGAGAGGAAGGGGTTGCACCCACAAAACACAACCATTGCTCCCCCATGATGGCAGCTAGCACATGTTGACATTCGGCAATTTGTGTGCATCTTCAAAATTTGGCTTTTCCAGGGGTCACTTCACCCCATCTGCTGAACGCAATATCAAACACAGTTTATAAGTACTCATGTCTGAAACTGCCTTCGCTTTCTATAAAAGTTGAACTTTGTAAGTTCCAGAGTTGTGTAGTTCTTTTTGCTTTTAAACATGCCTGTTTTACCTTAAAAGGCAATTTCTACTTTTTAATGTGACCTAAAAAATTGTTATACAACAAAAATGTTGGTTTGTTTTAAAAACCTTTTATAAATGCACATGTGATTGTGCTTGGATTAAAAAGATTGAGAATCAACAATGTGTGGCTTCTTCTTTCAATGCTCAAAAGCATCTTTTGTAGTAAAGTTGGTGTTTTCAGTGACATTGGAGGTTATTTACTAAAGGCAAATCCACTTTGCACTACAAGTGCAGTTTCAGTGCAGTCTCAAGTGCACTTGTAGTGCAAAGTGTATTTGCCTTTAGTAAATAACACCCAACAGTGCTTTATAATTTTACACAATCACGCCATTTTCAGGACTCCCCAAATTTCAGTCATGGTCAGCTAAAACAAAGCCAAGCAGTAAATCTAAGCAAATATTTGTTCAGTTTAAAATATATTTTTATTTAAAAAATGTCTCAGACATTGTCTGGCATATCGATGGCCCCCCTACCCGCAAAGTATTCCATGTATCTTATACGGACCTCGTGGGCACTCTGGGGGGGGCAAGCTAGGACGGCCAGCTTCAAGCGCCATCAGGTTTGGTTCATTCATATGAATTCCGGCTTCAGGCCCAACTGAGCCAGCATAGTTCACAGAATTTAACCTTAAAAAGTTGTGGAGAACACAACAAGCCAGGATGATGTGATTGAGTTTATATTCCGCCATGTGTATTGGTGTAAGAAATAGGCGGAACCCGCTGGCCATTGTTCCAAATGTGATCTCCACCACTCTTCTGGCTCTGGCCAGCTGGTAATTAAAAACCCTCTGGTCTGGGGTGAGGGTCCTCATACGGAATGGCCGCATAAAATGGTCCCCCAGCGTAAACGCTTCATCCGCAACGAAGACGAATGGGAGTCCTTCTGCATTGTCTTCTGGAGGTGGCAAGCCCAAGCTGCCATTCTGGAGACGCCCGTAGAACTCTGTGTGGGTGATGACTCCACCATCTGACATCTGGCCATTGTTCCCCACTTCCACATACAGGAACTCGTAAGTAGCCGACACCACCGCCAACATCACAATACTATTGAACCCCTTGTAGTTGTAATACTATGACCCCGAGTTGGGTGGTGGGACGATGTGGAAAGTCCCACCGCTGGGCAAAGTGGGAGGCCACAGTCTGCCATTCCTGTGGCTTGGAAGGAAACTGTGGAGTCAAACAAGAAAAATAAATGAATCATTTTGCACATAAAGATGGAAAGCAGATTAGACACAAACATTCTTGGCCAACATCAGTATAACATTTATTTTAAGGATTATTTAAAGACAAAGGTATAAGGTCCACCTATCAGATTCCTCCCCCTCCTCTCATGGGCCATTTAAAAGCTTTTAGGGGGGGAGATGTTTTGGACAGGTAACCCTCTCCACTTCATTGAGAGATGAATGCCTAAATAATGTATATTACTTTGGTCAGCCACTCCTTACTTACACTATTGGCAGCCCACTGGACAGGTAAGAAGTGTCATAATACAAAGAGATAACACATTTTAGCACATTTTTACATTCTGCTACTACCTATTAAGATAATAACAGGATACAAAAACGTTTAACATTACCGTTTGAAAGTATTCATGCAGGCACTTGCACTACATGCTTTGGGGAATTCATGCATAAACATGACCACAAAAGAGGTGAGCATAGTGTGTATGGGTTTGGCAAAGTCAGCAGATAGAGGATTGAGGATAGCTAGAGGATTGGTATCAGCTGAGTTAGCAGTTGGGGGGAGGGAGGGTTCCAAATGATTTTTGGACCCCCCCAAAAAAACTCTGGCAATCTACAATTTTAAACATTTTAGGGGGTGTTTAGGGTAAAGCACTACTGGAGCTGACAAAATACATTGTTAATTGAGTAGACATGGTGGATATAGGCCCAGGAGAGCATGCTGGGGAGGTAAGTGAAGGCAAATATGTATGAAGGACAAAAAAAAATGTTTTAAAATCCAGCATGCATGAGGACAAAGGGGACATTCACAGCATATTACAATCATGGTAATTAGGGAATAAGGAAAGAAATACAATACATTAGTAAACATTAAATACAATAAAATGTGATGTTAAAGGATAAAAATCTTACCTTAATATACGCCTTCTGCAGGACCTGGATGATGGCAGAAGAGGTCTCTGGGATAATGATCCCCAGAGCCTGTGGGGAGATGCCTGTCAAGAACTTGAGGTCCTGCAGGCTTCTCCCCTTCGCCAAGTACCGCAGGGTGGCGAATAGCCTCTGCTCCGGAGTGATGGCTTGCCACATGCAGGTATTCTGCCTGCTGATATAAGGGGTCAGCAAAGCCAACAAACAGTGAAATACGGGGTCCGTCATCGGGAGAAAGTTCCTGAAATCATCAGGATTATTGTTACGGATCTCACGGAGCAAAGGCATGTGACAGAATTGGTCACAATGGAGCAACCAATTCTTGGTCCATGAACTCCTCTTCGCCCTGTTCATGGACTGGGATTGTGTCAAAGTAAGGACCCCAAAACCAAGCCCCCGCACAGCACGAACTCTACGATGAGTACATACATGCAACATGGCTAGAAAACGGTCGGCTGCTCAGAACGAATTAACAGAACGCACTGAAGAACAGCAAGGCCCGTGAAGAGTGACCTGAAAATCAGTAACAAATGGATAAGAACACAATGACAAGTCATTGGTAACTCGCTGCACGCACTGAAGACCAGATACAAACCCACAAGCACAAACTGAACAGCAGAAATACGATCTGAAAACCACGAGTCTGAAAAAGCGCGAATCGTCTCTCACCAAACTTTTACTAACACGAGATTAGCAAAAGGAGCCCAAAGGGTGCCACGCTTGGTACTGAACTGCCTTTTATAGTCTTGTCATACGTGGTGTACGTCACCGCGTTCTTGGTGTTCAGAAATTCCACCAACTTTGTATGACCGTGTGTATGCAAGACAAGTTTGAGCCAACATCCGTTGGAAAAGATCCATGGATTTTGTTGTCGGAATGTCCAATCAATGTCCGACCGTGTGTGCAGGGCATTAGAATCCCTGAGGAGAGGGAGATTTAGAGTGAACCCCAAAAAGTGTGCTTTGGGTATGGAGGAAGCAATGTACCTTGGGTAAATAGTGGGAAGAAGGATGGTAAAACCCCAAGTCAACAAGATAGAGAGTATAGAGACTCACTGGCTGGGATAGGGCAGGAAACCATAGGTAATACTAGTTATAATACTTATTTCTACATCATTTATTTGTGTCAGTTATGTTTTTATTTACTTACTGTGTATGTATATTGAATTGATCTGAGCACTTTATTGGCACTTTATTTTATCTATTTACTGCATTAGCTGGGCAGGAGGGTGTTTACCACTCCTGATTAGGGATGAGCCCACAGTTCAATTTGAATGTAAGTTTGACTCGAACATTGGGTGTTTGCCCGTTCGCCAAATTCCAAACATTATGGGGCGTTCACAGGAAATTCGAGCGTCCGCAGAACGCCTCATAATGCACTGCGAGATTGACGGCTGCTGATTGGCCAAAGCATACCTGATCTGCATGCTTTGCCAATCACAGCGCGCTCTGCTGTGAGAGCCATATTTGGTCAAAGGCAGGGTGCCTTTGGCCAATCATGGTTCAAGGGGCTAAGTCCACGCCACACACATGTAAAGCTGAATGAGAGCAGCAAAATGACATTTCTAAAGGAAAAATTTTAATATAAAACTGCTCACGGCTGTAATGTATTGTCGGATCCCGGCAATATACATAAAAATCATTGAAACAAACTGCGTGAGTTCCCCCCCCCCCCCCAGTCCATTACCAGGCCCTTCAGGCCCTTTTTTTTTTTCAATCAAATAGTTTATTTTTTATTTTTGTTGTAATACATATAAACAAATAATATAACAAATGAGTCCATAAAGTATCATGAAATAAAAAAACACACAAACCAAGCAAACCTTGCACCTCTCGGACTAAAATAACTTAGTATATAATAAAGTGTAACAAAATTATAAATACCGTATTTATCGGCGTATAACACGCACCGGCGTATAACACGCACCTCAATTTAGGAGGGAATTTTAAGGAAAAAAAACTTTTAGGAGGGAAGTTGAAGGGAAAAAAACTTACATTTAAATGCCCATCATTGCAGCCTTCTCAGTGCAGCCTTGCCCCAGTCCAGCCTTGCCCAGTGCAGCCTTGTCAGTGCAGCCTTGTCAGTGCAGCCATGTCAGTGCAGCCTTGTCAGTGCAGCCATGTCAGTGCAGCCTTGCCAGTGCAGCCATGTCAGTGCAGCCTTGCTAGTGCAGCCATGTCAGTGCAGCCATGTCAGTGCAGCCTTGCTAGTGCAGCCATGTCAGTGCAGCCATGTCAGTGCAGCCTTGCTAGTGCAGCCATGTCAGTGCAGCCATGTCAGTGCAGCCATGTCAGTGCAGCCTTCCCCAGTGTCCAGTCCAGCCTTGCCCCAGTCCAGCCTTGCCCCAGTCCAGCCTTGCTGAAGCCTGGGAGCTTCAAAATCGCCGACCGCAATTTGAAAATGGCGCCGCCGGCGCCGAAATACACAGAGCCGGTCCTCGGCTCTTCTCGGCGGCTCTCGTTTACTTTCGGTTTCACTCGGACGGTGAGCGGAGCTATCCGAAACTAGCCGAGTATACTCGGCTAGGTTCGGGCGGCGCTCGAGTGAAACCGAAAGCCGCCGAGAAGAGCCGAGGACCGGCACTGTGTATTTCGGCGCCGGCGGCGCCATTTTCAAATCGCGGTCAGCGATTTTTTAATTCTGACAGGTCAGGATCGCAGGGGATCGGCGTATAACACGCACCCGCGATTTTCCCCTGATTTTAAGGGGAAAAAAGTGTGTGTTATACGCCGATAAATACGGTACATTCTGCACATCAGCTTGGACTCCCCCAGTGTCAGTCGTCAAACTATAGCCATTTCCTCTAAGCAGCATCAAGTTTTCTTTCTTTTACATTCTCTACTCCTCACCCTTCTGCCTCATCTCCCTACTTCCGTCTATCTCCTCTACCTTCACTCCTCTCTACTAGGTAAACCATCATATAATTCATTACTAAGTTGTACACAATGTGACCATATTTTATCAAACCTTTGGGGTGTACCTCTATGTTTATATGTTAATTTTTCTCTTTTAAGTATATAATTGACTTTCTCAACTCATTGTTTATGGGTTGGATCATCAATGGATGTCCATTTTTGTAGAATAAATTTACGTGCTAGGTATAGGGATCTTATCCACATCGAATGCATCTCTGCTGGTAATGCTCCATCAGGTATTATACCCAATAGTGCAAGTTTGGGCGTCCTTATTATCTCAGTTGAGCATAATAAGTTTAAAGTTATAAATCCTTTTTCCCAATAACGAGTAAGCTTTGGACGTCGCTAGAGCATATGGATAAGGGAGCCATTAAATAGAGAGCATTGCGGGCATAATGGTGTTATATATTTTACCCAATCATAGAGTTTTTGTGGAGTATAATGAGCCCTATGTACAGTGCCTTGCAAAAGTATTCATCCCCCTGGGCTTTTTACCTATTTTGTTACATTACAGCCTTTAGTTCAGTGTTTTTGTAATCTGAATTATATGTGATGGATCAAAGCACAGTAGTCTAAGTTAGTGAAGTAAAATTAGAAAAATATATACATAAAACTATTTTCCGGAAATAAAAAAACTGATAATTGGCATGTGCGTATGTATTCACCCCCTTTGTTATGAAGCCCATAAAAAGCTCTGGTGCAACCAATTACCTTCAGAAGTCACATAATTAGTGACATGATGTCCACCTGTGTGCAATATAAGTGTCACATGATCTGTCATTACATATACACACCTTTTTGAAAGGCCCCAGAGGCTGCAACACCTAAGCAAAAGGCACCACTAACCAAACACTGCCATGAAGACCAACGCTCCCAACAAGTAAGGGACAATGTTGTTGAGAAGCACAAGTCAGGGTTAGGTTATAAAAAAATATCCAAATCTTTGATGATCCCTAGGAGCACCATCAAATCTATCATAACCAAATGGAAAGAACATGGCACAACAGCAAACCTGGCAAGAGACAGCCGCACACCAAAACTCACGGGCAAGGAGGGCATTAATCAGAGAGGCAACACAGAGACTTAAGGTAAGCCTGGTAGAGCTGCAGAGTTCCACAGCAGAGACTGGAGTATCTGTACATAGGACGACAATAAGCCCCATGCTCCATAGAGTTGGGCTTTATGGAAGAGTGGCCAGAAGAAAGCCATTACTTTCAGCAAAAAACAAAATGGCACTTTTTGAGTTTGCGAAAAGGCATGTGGGAGACTCCCAAAATGTATGGAGGAAGGTGCTCTGGTCTGATGAGACTAAAATTTTACTTTTTGGCCAAAGAAAATGCTATGTCTGGCGCAAACCCAACACGTCACATCACCCAAAGAACACAATCCCCACAGTGAAACTTAGTGGTGGCAGCATCATGCTGTGGGGATGTTTTTCAGAAGTCAGGACTGGGAAACTGGTCAGAGTTGAGGGAAAGATGGATGATGCTAAATAAAGGGCAAAACCTGTACCACTCTGTGTGTGATTTGGGGCTAGGCCCGAGGTTCACCTTCCAGCAGGACAATGACCCCAAACACACTGCTAAAGAAACACTTGAGTGGTTTAAGAGGAAACATGTAAATGTGTTTGAATGGCCTAGTCAAAGCCCAGACCTCAATCCAATAGAAATTCTTGGTCAGACTTAAAGATTGCTGTTCACAAGCACAAACCATCCAAGTTGAAGGAGCTGGAGCAGTTTTGCAAGGAATGGGCAAAAATCCCAGTGGTGAGATGTGGAAAGCTCATAGAGACTTATCCAAAGCGACTTGGAGCTGTGATAGCCACAAAAGGTGGCTCTACAAAGTATTGCCTGTAGGGGGGTGGGGTGAATAGTTAAGCACATTGACTTTTTCTGTTATTTTGTCCTATTTGTTGTTTGCTTCACAATAAAAAAAAAATCTTCAAAGTTGTGGACATGTTCTGTAAATTAAATGATGCAAATCCTCAAACAGTGCATGTTAATTCCAGGTTGTGAGACAACAAAACACGAAAAATGCCAAGGGGGGTGAATACTTTTGCAAGGCACTGTATAATAAAAAGCTGAGATAGCCTTTGAGAGGGCGAGAGGGATGTCCTAGGAAGTGTTTCCAGGGCACCTGTCCAGTCCTCCTCATCTAGACCCTCTATATCTCCTTGCCACCGAACAAAACTATTTTTGTGTTTTTCAGTGTTCTTCGTTATTTGTAAATTAGTAGACATGTGCATTCGTTTTTGTCCGAATGCATTTTCGTCCGAATTTCGGGTATTTTTGTTATCGTTTTAACAAACGATAACAAACGTGCAGAATCCAAAAACCGAAAGATCCGATATAAACAAATGCTTTATTTTCATTTTCGTTGCGACAACAGTTCGATATAGATAGGAGATTCGACATGACGCTGACAATAGTGATCTGTGTCCATCGAACCTGTGGTCGAATGTGCCTAACCTTAGCTCTATTAGTCCAAGATTATTCTACATAGAGAGAAAAGATTTGACATAGAGAGAAAAGATTCGACATTATAGAGACAATAGCAAAAAAGCTAGAATGTGCCTAACCTAACTCTATTAGTCCAAGATTATTCGACATAGAGAGAAAAGATTCGACATGAAGATTCGACGAAGCAGTCGCCGCGAGCGGACATTTATGGTCAAATACTCCACCCATAGGCTATAGAAGAATTCTAATGTTGGTTGACTAGTAATAATAATTAATAAATATAATTATTACTAGTGTCATACAACGTTAGAATTCTACTATAGCTTGTAGGCAGAACATTCGACCAGAAATGTACGATTGCTGTGTCGTACAGTTTAGCTGCTCCGTTGAATCTTCTTAGAACATTTGACAGACACCATAAGCCTTCAATGACAGATTCGACCTTAATTATTTCGGATTTTCAGATGAATGCATTTTTTAACGAAACAAAATGTATAAAAACGAATTTTGGGAGTAAATAAATAAATTTATTTTTCGGACGAAAACAAAATTCCGAAACGAAATATTTCAGTGTGCACATGTCTATAAATTAAAGTAAAGATATGGTATGGATATTAAGGGGAACCCTGCGTCAAAATAAAATAAAGATGGCGTGGCCATACCAGACCCTTATCCGAGCAGGCAACCTGGCAGGCTGCAGGAAAAGGGGGTGGACAAGAGACTGCCCCCCCGAACTGTACCAGGCCACATGCCCTCAACATGCGGAGGATGCTTAGGGTCACCCCATGTTGATGGGGACAAGGGCCTCATCCCCATAACCTTTGCCAGGTGGTTGTGGGGGTCTGCGGGTGGGGGGTTTATCAGAATCTGGAAGCCCCCTTTAACAAGGGGGCCCCCAGATCTTGGCCCCCCCCATGTGAATGGGTATCAGGTACATTGTACACCTACTCATTCACCAAAAAAAGTGTCAAAAAGGTAAAAACTACAGGAGACAGTTTTGGACAATTTCTTTATTTAAAAAAAAAAGTGTCCAGCTATGTAAATCCATCTTCAATCATGGCTTCCAACAGTCCCGAGAAAAATAAAAAGGAAAAACTCCACCTCCATGGGAGGCGTCCCCGCCACTTCCGTGTTTTTGCTTTGACAGCTGTTATATAGGCAAGGGCGGGGCCACCCAGAGATGTAAACAGTTGACCTTGCCCCCTCATCACGTGACATCACATGATGTCAGAAGGGGGCGGGTCACCCGGTTATGTCACCGGGTGGCCCCGCCCTTGGTTATATAAGGGCCCATGGAGGGGGAGTTTTTATTTTTGTTTTTTGTTTTTTTTTTCTCAGGACCGTTGGACGGCGTGATTCAAGATGGATGGACATCGCGGGACACTTTTTTTAATAAAGGAATTTAATGTCATTTTAACTTTTTTGACACTTTTTTTGTGAATGAGTAGGGGTACAATGTACCTGATACCCATTCACATAGGGGGGGTGGTTTTGGGGGGGCACTCTCTCGTCCTCCCCTTTTCCTGTGGCCTGCCAGGTAATGCACGGGGGGACCCATGTCGTTTTTTTCAGTGATTTTTATGTATATTGCTGGGATTCAACAATACATTACATACGCAAGCAGTTTTAAATGACATTTTTTCCTTTAAAAAGTTCATTTTGCTGGTGTACAGTTATGAACATGGGAAAGATGTGCTATTTTACAGGCAGACTGAGGGGCCCCCCCAGGCACAATATTTAATGGAATATTTCATTTTTACTGTTTCACTTTAACCACTTGCTTACTGGGCACTTAAACCCCCCTCCTGTCCAGACCAATTTTCAGCTTTCAGCGCTGTCGCACTTTGAATGACAATTGCGCGGTCATACAACACGGTACCCAAATGAAATTTTTATCATTTTTTTCCCACAAATAGAGCTTTCTTTTGATGGTATTTGATCACCTCTACGGTTTTTATTTTTTGTTAAAAAAATTTTAAAAGACAGAATTTTTGAAAAAAAATTATATTTTTTTTATATATTTTGTTATCAATTTTTGCAAACAGTTAATTTTTCTCCTTCGTTGATGTACGCTGATGGGGCGGCACTGATGGGCACTGATAGGTGGCAGTGATGGGCACTGATGGGTGGCGGTTATGGGCACTGATGGGTGGCAGTGTTGGGCACTGATTGGGCACTGACTGATGGCAGCACTGCTAGGTGGCACTAATAGGTGGCACTTGTGGGCATTGATAGGTGGCACTTGTGGGCTTTAATAGGTGGCACTTGTGGGCTTTAATAGGTGGCACTTGTGGGTTTTAATAGGTGGCACTTGTGGGTTTTAATAGGTGGCACTTGTGGGTTTTAATATGTGGCACTTGTGGGCACTGGCAGATGGCACTTGGAGGCACAGATGAGGCATCTGTGCCTCCTTCCTCTTCGGGACCGATGTCCCTTTGACATGAGCCGGTGATCGGCTTTTTTTTCCTCCTCACGCTGTCAGCGTGAGGAGAAAACGAAACCGATCACCGAGCTGTTGTTTACATCATGTGACCAGCTGTCATTGGCTGACAGCTGATCACATGGTAAGGGGCCAGGACCAGCCCCTTACTCGGATCTGTGATCATCCGAGTCTCCGTGACTCGTCCTGCAGGGTGCGCGCGGTGCGCGTGCATAGGGGAGGACGTCATATGACGTCCTCCCGGAGATTGAGGTCCGCGCTGTAGCCGTCATTCGGCTATGGCCCGGACCTCAAGTGGTTAAGCATTATTAAAATCACTGCTCCTGAAAAAACTGCCGTTTTTAAACTTTTTTTGCATTGACACATGTCCCCTGGGGCAGTAACCAAGTCCCCAAACACTATTTTGGCAATAACTTGCATATAAGCCTTTCAAATTAGCACTTTTGGTTCTTCATGTTCGTATCCCATAGGCTTTAATGGTGTTTGCACAAATTTTTTTGCCTGTTCGCATGTTCTGCTGTGAACCGAAACCAGGGGGTGTTCAGCTTATCCCTACTCCTGATATTTCGTTTTAGATAGTTTATTGTTTAAGGATTTGCACATTATTCTATTTTATTTACTTTTGATGAATTTGTTCACATATTTTTATTTATTCATGTAGTATTTGCTAGCAAGGTACTAGCGTGTTGTATCATCCTTGCCGTTTGTTTAAGAGCTAGCATTGCATCCACTTGATTTAACACACACTGCTAAGTGGTCAGTAGTGTTTTTACTTTTATTTTGATTAATTTGTTCACTTTTCCCCCCAATATTTTTATTGAAATATATGAGAAAATGGTGAACATTTCACAAAGAGAAGACATATTGTCATCTAGAGCGGGGAAGGCCCGCTCCAATATCTTTATAGAAATGAAAACAACTGAGTAGTAAACAGAGCATACCAAATGAATGAGTATAAAATGCAGAATTACACGTTTTGAAGGAGGGGGAAGGGGTGTCATGGGGGGTACAGGGGGGAGGGGTAGGAAAAAAGAGGGGGGAGAGCAGGGGGAAGCAAGTTCAAATGAAGGAGCGTGTATCAATACGGTGTTATTGGATGAATCATTCCCAGATGGCTCTACTCGGTCCAGGAAAATAAAACAAATAATTCCGCGCTGCCCTAAACACTAAGCAGCTAACACAGCCAGTAGGATATGTGCATAAATCAAAAAACAAAATAACTGTAGCGCTAATACCAGAATGAATAAAAATAGTCTAAAAAGACCATTGCATCATAAAGTGAACTCAAAAACAGATTGTCCACAAAACATAATTCATCCAACAGAATAAAAAGTCCTCAGTGGATATGTGACTCCTATGGATAAGTGACAATCGTCACTACAAATGTGACTTCATAAGTGTAATTTGATGTGCACGTGACATCTATGATGAAGGGAACACCACCACCGATACTGGAGAGGCTTACCGGAACGTTTGGACCTAAAAGAGCATACGCTCGATCGGGTCAAACGGCTTGGATAGAAGACAAATAGTGGATTTCCGTAGGGACTGTGGGAAAATCCTGGAATGGACTGTACATCAGTATATTCCTCAGGCGTAATGTCTGCAGTGAAAGGAAATAGTAACGAATAAGGAAAAAACAAAAGAAGGCCACATAGTGTAACTCCGTAAAAAATGTGTACCAATTTATTTAAAAAAGGAATACACTCACATGAAAAGATGGATAAAACAGCGCTGCATGAATAAAATGGCAGCAGTGGGGTCCTACCCGACACGTTTGGGGGGTCCCCCCACTGCAGCCAACAAGGTTTATATAGATAATGTAGTCCCCTAATACAGGGTCAACCTACAATGCAAACGGCATGTAAACAATGCTACTTCCATTGATGGCCGCTCAGCGTGCATTCCACGCCTCATTTTGGGGCCATTGTGGACAAATACCAGAAGCACATTGGGTGGAACGCATGTCTACTCGGTCCAGGGAGGGAGAGGATATCGCAGCATACACACGGTTGGACTTTTCGACCGGGCTGGTCCGACGGACCAAGTCCGGCGCACAATCCGATTGTGTGTGGCTTCATCGGACCTGCAGCGGACTTTACCAGTCGAAAATCTGACGGACTTTAGATTTGGAACATGCTTCAAATCTATACGTCGTAGCTCTGCTGGACCCAGAAATCCGCTCGTCTGTATGCTAGTCCGATGGACAAAAACCGACGCTAGGGCAGCTATTTGCTACTGGCTATGAACTTGCTTATTTTAGTCCGGTCATACGTCATCACCTACGAATCCGTCGGACTTTAGTGTGATCGTGTGTAGGCAAGTCCGGTCGTTAGAAAGTCCGTTGAAAGTCCGTCGTAACTCCTTCGAAAGTCCGTCGGACAGCACGTCAGACTTTTGTTGCTGAAAAGTCTGAGCATGTGTACATGGCATAAGATGTATATTTCAAGAGAGAGTCAATGTTAAATGGAAGGACCTAACATGTGCCGTTGACTTTATGAGAGTTAAGAGCAAGATGCTGCTCTGGGGGCCGATTGTTGTTCACATATTTTTTTATTTATTTCATTATGTAGTAGCAGGGTTCTAGTGTGTGCACCATCCCTGCTGTTTTTTAGCAGCTGGTATTGGAATCATGTGATTTATCATGCATTGTCTATTACATTTTTTGTACTAGGTGGTCAGTATTGTGTTTACATACTTTGGTTAGTTGATTTGTTTCACCTGTTATTTGAAATTCACTGAAGGATATTTGAGCTAATATCATACACTGTGTTGTTTTAAGTGATGTGTTAGCAGTACAGCACTATTTTTTTATTATAATTTAGGAAGTGAGAGGATATTTCTTCAAAGTGAGGGGAAATACCCTTTTAAAACTGGATTCATCACTGGAAGATTTTCCCTTACCTCCTGTATCGGTGAGAACTGTCTTATTTTGGATTTGCCATCATTGTCTGTACCATCTGTTTCTATGGAGACAGAGGTCACCGGGACCAATAGTGAGGTCTCTCCACCTGGGATATAGACAGCAATAAAGACTAGACAGAGAATTCAACCCTTACATATTCTGTCTAGAACAAAAAGAAAGGAAGTATTTTCTTAGCAAACTATATTACCAAAAGTATTGGGCCCCTGCCTTTACACGCACATGAACTTTAATGGCATCCCAGTCTTAGTCCGTAGGGTTCAATATTGAGTTGGCCCACCCTTTGCAGCTATAACAGCTTAAATTCTTCTGGGAAGGCTGTCCACAAGGTATAGGAGTGTGTCCATGGGAATGTTTGATCATTCTTCCAGAAGCGCATTTGTGAGGTCAGGCACTGATGTGAACGAGAAGGCCTGGCTCGCAGTCTCCACTCTAATTAATCCCAAAGGTGTTCGATCGGGTTGAGGTCAGGACTGTTCAGGCCAGTCAAGCAAGGCAAAGACATCCAAAAAAAAGTGTAAGTGTTTTATTACTTTATTACTTAATAAAAACTAAACAAAAAAGTTTGGGTTTTAGATACACATTAAGCTCCTCCCTCTAAGTGATTGTTGCCAAAAAAAAACTAAACATTCTTCTGGTGACATCTTATAAATATTTAGAGATTATAGTACACCCGAATATGGAAGAATATCTACGCTATAATCTGACATTCTTGTTATCTAGATTTCGATTTAAAAGTAAAAGCTAAAACAAGCTGCCATTGTCAGTTGTAGGAAGAGTGAAGTTACCCAAAATAATATGGATTCCACAATTATTGTAAGTTTTACAATATTCCCCCATTTGGATTAACCAAGTGTGGGTAAAAACATTTGACTCCTTTTTTTGAACTTTATTTTGGAAAAAAAAACATGCCAGAATTAAGCTATCAGCTTTTCAGCTGCCAAAAGATAGAGGAGGCCTGGTAGTTCCATATACCAAGCTATGTTTTTTTAACGGCCAAGTTGTAGAATTTTACTAGGGAAAGATTATTAAAGAGCATCCTATTCAAGCTATTCTGCTTGATTATAACCCTAAATACCATTTGATAGCACAACTGGAATTGGTCAAATTTACTAAACTGTTGCCATATCCAACCATTGCTCTTGTACAGAGGATATTAGCAGAAATGAAGAAAATTGTGAACTATGGAGGGTAAACAATCTATACCCCATTGTAGGGGAATCATTTCTATGTGGAATTGGGCAAGTTGAAAAATTATGAACTATGGCATCCTATGGGATTTCAGTTTCTTCATCAAGTTTACACTAAGTATAATGTGAAGCCTTTTTGTGATTTACAGGGGGAATATAACATGCCTAATCAAAGATTTTTTCAATATCTTCAACTTTGCCATGCATTAAACTTGCAAGCTATATCAGCGAGATGTTTTTGATTAAAGGCGGCCATACATAAATCGAAATTCAGCTTGATCCACATATGGGCAGCCTGTTTTTTTTCTGAATGATCAGTGCTGCTGGCTGGGCAGCACTGATAAGTGTATTCTAATGGCAGGAAAGGCTCCCCACTATCAAAACACAATTGTAAAGAGGGAGTAATTCCCCTATTCACCTTAATGTGAAGATGGGGAATTGGGTCATTAATAATGTCTGGCCAGCTTAAGACTCCACTTATAGATGCCTTGCAACAACAATAGTCACAAGGGGTCTTATCTCACGGATATATTAAGCTCTTTTGAGTAGTAATTTTGAAACATTTACAATCCCTAATAGAAAAGGGTGGGAAAAGGATCTGGGACCATTGCCAGAAGAGTCTTGGCAATGTATCCTTATATATAAGTTGAATCAATATCTTTATCTCCTACATCAAAACTACCCTAACTTTTTAATATATATGGAACATATTACACTCCTATAAAACTGTTTACATGGGGTCAGAGGGAAAGCTCTTCTTGCATGAGATGTCAAGGGGAACATGCAGACTTTTTTACATACGTTATGGAGGTGCCCAAAACTATTCAGGTATTGTCAGTCTATTATAGATACTATTAACAGAGTCTATAAAGCGCAAATCACTTTAGATCCATGGGAATGCATTCTAGGCAACTTAGATGATGAAATGTATCCTAATGATGGAAGGGTGACAATCTCCAGGCTCCTGTTTTTTGTTAAAAAAATTATTGCATTGAAGTGGAGCTCCTCATCCACATACATTGTATTGGCAAGCCCATGTCCATTTGATGTCACCATGTCACCCCAAATATATTTATAAAGTTTTGGGCACCTTGGCTTTCTGTTCCTGGCTTGGCACCTGCTTCTTTGATGATACAGACCAGTCACAGAGCCAGAGTCCTCAGCCCCGGAAGGAAGTGGAACATGGATGTGGCCTCCATGGACAGCATGGGCTTCGTTTGCAGGTAAGTGTCACATAATTTGCTAGTATGCGATGCAAACTAGCACATTATGCTTTTACTTTGCAGGGAGCAAAAAATGAAGTAAAACCCATCAATGGTTTATTTCCTCATAAAGTATGTTGATTACAAGAAAAAAAGTATTTTTGAGGTATAATAAGAAAATAGAGAGAACAGGATTTTGTTTAGTTTTGTTTATTATTTAGCAGCAGTGGATCGCTCATTTGTGTTGTCATGATGGTAAAGGAGTTTGTATGTTTCTAGAGGTATTATATAGGGTTAATGCTGGGGTTTACCTAAGATATATTGATGTTTATGTACATTGCATGTTTTTGCGCAAAAAGGAAAAATGATTTTCTTTAATAAGAGGATAACGGTTAGGGTTGCCACCTGTACGGGAATGACCCGGACAGTCCGGGTTTTGACAGCTGTGCCCGGGTTTCTCTCCTCCTGAAACCCGGACACAGCAGCATAGGCTCCAGCCAGTGTGAGAAGTGAGTGTTCATATCTCCAGCCCACCAGCAGTTTAGCACCCCCCCTCCTCCTCTGTCAGCCCCCCCTCCTCTTCTGTCAGCCCCCCTCCTCTTCTGTCAGCCCCCCTCCTCCTCTGTCAGCCCCCCCTCCTCTTCTGTCAGCCCCCCCTCCTCTTCTGTTAGCCCCCCCTCCTCCTCTGTCAGCCCCCCTCCTCTTCTGTCAGCCCCCTCTCCTCTTCTGTTAGCCCCTCCTCCTCTGTCAGCCCCCCTCCTCTTCTGTCAGCCCCCTCTCCTCTTCTGTTAGCCCCCCTACTCCTCTGTCAGCCCCTCCTCCTCTTCTGTCAGCCCCCCCTCCTCCTCTGTCAGCCCCCCTCCTCTTCTGTCAGCCCCTCTCCTCCTCTGTCAGCCCCCCTCCTCTTCTGTTAGCCCCCCCTCCTCCTCTGTCAGCCCCCCTCCTCTTCTGTCAGCCCCCCTCCTCTTCTGTCAGCCCCCCTCCTCTTCTGTTAGCCCCCCTCCTCCTCTGTCAGCCCCCCTCCTCTTCTGTCAGCCCCCTCCTCTTCTGTCAGCCCCCCCCCTCCTTTTCTGTCAGCCCCCCTCCTCTTCTGTCAGCCCCCCTCCTCCTCTGTCAGCCCCCCTCCTCTTCTGTCAGCCCCCCTCCTCCTCTGTGAGCCCCCCCTCCTCTTCTGTCAGCCCCCCTCCTCTTCTGTCAGCCCCCCCTCCTCCTCTGTCAGCCCCCCTCCTCTTCTGTTAGCCCCCTCCTTCTCTGTCAGCCCCCCTCCTCTTCTGTCAGCCCCCCTCCTCTTCTGTCAGCCCCCCTCCTCCTCTGTTAACCCCCCTCCTCTTCTGTTAGCCCCCCTCCTCCTCTGTCAGCCCCCCTCCTCTTCTGTCAGCCCCCCTCCTCTTCTGTCAGCCCCCTCCTCTTCTGTCAGCCCCCTCCTCTTCTGTCAGGCCCCCTCCTCCTCTGTCAGCCCCCCTCCTCTTCTGTTAGCCCCCCTCCTCTTCTGTCAGCCCCCCTCCTCTTCTGTCAGCCCCCCCTCCTCTTCTGTCAGCCCCCTCTCTTCTGTCAGCCCCCCTCCTCCTCTGTCAGCCCCCCTCCTCTTCTGTTAGCCCCCCTCCTCCTCTGTCAGCCCCCCTCCTCTTCTGTCAGCCCCCCCACCTCTTCTGTCAGCCCCCCTCCTCTTCTGTCAGCCCCCCCTCCTCTTCTGTCAGCCCCCCCTCCTCTTCTGTCATCCCCCTCCTCCTCTGTCAGCCCCCCTCCTCTTCTGTTAGCCCCCCTCCTCTTCTGTGAGCCCCCCTCCTCTTCTGTCAGCCCCCCCTCCTCTTCTGTCAGCCCCCCTCCTCTTCTGTCAGCCCCCCTCCTCCTCTGTCAGCCCCCTCCTCTTCTGTCAGCCCCCCCTCTCTTCTGTCAGCCCCCCTCCTCCTCTGTCAGCCCCCCTCCTCTTCTGTTAGCCCCCCTCCTCTTCTGTCAGCCCCCCTCCTCTTCTGTCAGACCCCCTCCTCTTCTGTCAGCCCCCCTCCTCTTCTGTCAGCCCCCCCTCCTCCTCTGTCAGCCCCCTCCTCTTCTGTTAGCCCCCTTTCCTCCTCTGTCAGCCCCCCTCCTCTTCTGTCAGCCCCCCCTCCTCTTCTGTCAGCCCCCCTCCTCTTCTGTCAGCCCCCCCTCCTCTTCTGTCAGCCCCCCTCCTCCTCTGTCAGCCCCCCTCCTCTTCTGTTAGCCCCCCTCCTCCTCTGTCAGCCCCCCTCCTCCTCTGTCAGCCCCCCTCCTCTTCTGTCAGCCCCCCCTCCTCCTCTGTCAGCCCCCCTCCTCTTCTGTCAGCACCCCCTCCTCCTCTGTCAGCCCCCCTCCTCTTCTGTCAGCCCCCCCTCCTCTTCTGTCAGCCCCCCTCCTCCTCTGTCAGCCCCCCTCCTCTTCTGTTAGCCCCCTCCTCCTCTGTCAGCCCCCCTCCTCTTCTGTTAGCCCCCCTCCTCTTCTGTCAGCCCCCCTCCTCTTCTGTCAGCCCCCCTCCTCCTCTGTCAGCCCCCCCTCCTCTTCTGTCAGCCCCCCTCCTCTTCTGTCAGCCCCCCTCCTCCTCTGTCAGCCCCCCCTCCTCCTCTGTCAGCCCCCCTCCTCTTCTGTCAGCCCCCCTCCTCTTCTGTCAGCCCCCCTCCTCCTCCTCTGTCAGCCCCCCCTCCTCTTCTGTCAGCACTCCCCTCCTCCTCTGTCAGCCCCCTTCCTATTCTGTCAGCCCCCCCCTCCTCTGTCAGCCCCCCCTCCTCTTCTGTTAGCCCCCCCTCCTCCTCTGTCAGCCCCCCTCCTCTTCTGTCAGCCCCCCCTCCTCTTCTGTCAGCCCCCCCCCCTCCTCCTCTGTCAGCCCCCCCTCCTCTTCTGTTAGCCCCCCCCTCCTCCTCTGTCAGCCCCCCTCCTCTTCTGTCAGCCCCCCTCCTCTTCTGTCAGCCCCCCCTCCTCCTCTGTCAACCCCCCTCCTCTTCTGTTAGCCCCCCTCCTCCTCTGTCAGCCCCCCCTCTTCTGTCACTCCCCCCTCTCTTCTGTCAGCCCCCCCTCCTCCTCTGTCAGCCCCCCCTCCTCTTCTGTCAGCCCCCCCTCCTCCTCCTCTGTCAGCCCCCCTCCTCCTCTGTCATCCCCCCTCCTCTTCTGTCAGCCCCCCCTCCTCCCTCCTCCTCTGTCAGCCCCCCTCCTCTTCTGTCAGCCCCCTCCTCCTCTCTGTCTGCCCCCTCCTCCTTTCTGTCTGCCCCCCTCCTCTGTCAGCCCCCCTCCTCTGTCAGCCCCCCTCCTCTGTCAGCCCCCCTCCTCTCTGTCAGCTGTCAGCCCCCCTCCTCTGTCAGCCCCCCTCCTCCCTCCTCCCCTGTCAGCCCCCTCCTCCTCTCTGTCAGCCCCCTCCTCCTCTCTGTCTGCCCCCTCCTCCTTTCTGTCTGCCCCCCTCCTCTGTCAGCCCCCCTCCTCTGTCAGCCCCCCTCCTCTGTCAGCCTCCCTCCTCTCTGTCAGCCCCCCTCCTCTGTCAGCCCCCCTCCTCTCTGTCAGCCCCCCTCCTCTTCTGTCTGCCCCCTCCTCCTCTCTGTCTGCCCCCCTCCTCTGTCAGCCCCCCTCCTCTCTGTCAGCCCCCCTCCCCTCTGTCTGCCCCCTCTCCTCTCTGTCAGCCCCCCCTCCTCTGTCAGCTACCCCCAAACAGTACGCACTTCCCCCAGCTTCAGTGGGGCTAATGTCCTGCAGCCGGGTCACACTGCACTGTCTGTGCGCTCTCTCTCTCTCCCACCATGCCGCCAGAGACAGTGAATGGAGGGCCACTGGACTGGTATCCTAGCAAACAGGGACACTTTTGCAGGAGAAAGCCTGGTATTACAGACTCCGCCCCTAACAGGTTCACACATCTTTGCAGCGGCTCCTGGAAGGTAAGGGGTTTTTTTGTCTCGCTGTAATGGAGTTTTCTATTGGGGGGGCACAGACAATGTCTGATATTTAATCTGTTACTTATCACTGCTCTACTGACACCATCCACTGCTCTACTGACACCATCCACTGCTCTACTGACACCATCCACTGCTCTACTGACACCGTCCACTGCTCTGACACCATCCACTGCCCTACTGACACCATCCACTGCCCTACTGACACCGTCCACTGCTCTACTGACACCATCCACTGCTCTGACACCATCCACTGCTCTACTGACACCGTCCACTGCCCTACTGACACCATCCACTGCTCTACTGACACCATCCACTGCCCTACTGACACCATCCACTGCCCTACTAACACCATCCACTGCTCTACTGACACCATCCACTGCTCTACTGACACCATCCACTGCTCTACTGACACCATCCACTGCCCTACTGACACCATCCACTGCCCTACTGACACCATCCACTGCCCTACTGACACCATCCACTGCTCTACTGACACCATCCACTGCCCTACTAACACCATCCACTGCTCTACTGACACCGTCCACTGCTCTACTGACATCGTCCACTGCTCTACTGACACCATCCACTGCTCTACTGACACCATCCACTGCTCTACTGACACCATCCACTGCTCTACTGACACCGTCCACTGCTCTACTGGCTGACAATTCTTTTATTAATCAAATCACATTTTATGAGTACACAAATGCTTTTGTTTTATTTAACCATGCCCCTTTAAGTCCCCCCCCCCACTCTTAATGCAATTTGGCCACAGCCACTGTTCACCGTAGTACACCTCATTACTACTCTCATTGGGTAACCCAAGAGGTGTCCCAGGTATTTTACAATTCTATAGAGTGTACTACAAAAAAATTTCCGTGCGACGTGAAAGTGTTCGGGTTTGGCTTCAAGAAAAGGTGGCAACCCTAATAACGGTAAAAACAAAATCTTCTTTTCTCCAGATTTTAAACAATCAGATTTTCATCTCTGTAGATTGTACAATTAATATATATTACATTGTGAGCTCTTATTGGAGAGATTTGGAAATATAGACATACTTGGTATATTGCACAGGAAGTTGCCCTTATTTGTAGACTTATTAAATACAAGGTGTCTCTGAGGTTTTCTCTTTTGCTCATTTCTACTAGCTTGACAGCAAATTACTACCACAAGGATTAAAAGCATTTGGAATTTTTACCTTCTTTACAGCACATGACAGAAAGTAATAATTTGTCACAGAAAACCTAACAGGGTATCTAGTTTTCAGAGCACTGCAGGTGTCAAATTAGGCTTCGATAAGACACTGTTATTTTGAAAGCAACAAAAAATATCTCTTAAAGTACAGGAAGTATGAGAGTGATGGAAACTGTAGATTATTTATAGAAAATATATGTCAATTTGTCATGTGACAGAGATATAGTTTCATTAGGCAGGATATTGCTTAAGGGGTAGGTTTCATATTCACCTCAAGAACAGATTCTAGTACAAATATAGCTAACAGACTAAAATGGTGTCTGTCAACTTCTGAAAGTTTCTCAAATTAGGACTGATTGAATAAGGAAAATACTGGAATCGCTTTACAATTTATTGTATATCAGAAAAATTAAATATATCTCTCCATAACAGTTTTACTGGTTGTGAATCATTTATAAATGTCATATTTGACAGACATCTTGCTGGTGGAACATAGAGATCTCACCTTAAACTTTGGCCACTGTTATGCCCATAAGAATAAATAGGATTTATATGCACTGGCATTTAAATGAAGAATGGCAGCAGCCTTGTTTTTAAAAACAAAAAGATATGATCTAAATCTTCATATCACAAAGACAAATCTTTGAGTGGATTTTTTTGTATTTATGACGTGAAGATCTTAGCTAAAAGTGTTTTGTCAACTAGTGTGCTGACCATTTTTCATTTGTATGGTTTAAAGGGTACCATCATAGGCCATGCACCCATTAATCGTGTGATGCATGAGGTTAATTTGTGTTGGGCAGTTCTGCATTTTAGTATGCACAGGCAAACATACTTCCATGCTATAGTTTATGAATCTGTGTTAACTACAGTTATAAAGATGCTTCTTAATTACTCTGTACAATGGTCTTAACCAAGTAGACTGTTGAAACACAATGTTCTGACTTTAAATGGAAAATTTAAAGTATACTTTTTTTGTAGGTAGTTTAAAATACAGAGAACCACTACCTTAGGCAGTTACAAAAACTGCTTGGACAAGGAGATACTGAGGGATCCTTATACGACTCTATTGCAGGGTAATACCTAGTCTACATCTATGACCACTGAATGATCGAATCTCCTTGGTCGTTTGCTGTATATTTTTACCTCTTCAATCAAGTATCCCTGAGCTTCTTTTTTATACTCCCTGGATAAAGGCCCTGGCTGGGTATTATGCCACATACACACGGCCGGACTTTTCGACCAAACTTGTCTGACGGAATGAATCCGTCGGACAATTCAACCGTGTGTGGGCCTTTTCTGTTGAAAACATGAGGGACTTTAGATTTAGAACATGTTTCAAATCTTTCCAACTGACACGAGTCAGTCTATGTCAGTCAGAGCTATGAACTTCCTTATTCTAGTCCGGTTGTACGTCATCATGGTCGAATCCATCAGAGTTTGGTGTGATTGTGTGTAGACAAGTCTGATTCACTGGAAGTCCATCGAAAAGTCCATCGAAAGTCCGTCAAAAAGTCCGACATGGTTCAGTCTGTCGAAAGTCCGGTCGTGTGTACACAGCATTAGCCGCAGGCTTATAACAGCTTGCCTTACAGTAAGCATGCACTTTATATGGTGGAGGTGCACAAATTTATGGTGGTGTTGGAAGTCAGTTCAAGAGTTCACCCATTTTTTGCGTCTTATGGACTAATTTTTACATTTATATATCTTTTTCACTTTTTGGTGTGAGGAGTCATCTTTATATATATATATATATATATATATATATATATATATATATATATATATATATATTTATGTGTGGTAATTTGTTCATCACAATACCATTTTCAGCACAGCTTCATCCTAATTGCCAGTTATGAAATACTTATTGATTGTGCTTATATATTTCTTGTATGTAGTGCATTTTAAGAATACAATTGGATATTTAACTTCTGGGCTAAAAAAGATCAGTTGGCCTTGATCCCCATATCTTATACCACTGTACTTCACTATGGGTTATCATGATGTTCTAGGGTGTGCATCTGTACCATTTGTGTATTTGAGGCCTGGAGTATTTAGTACTGGATTTATCTAAAATACCCAGGTGTCAGGAAAAACTGCAGTCTATAGTAGCAGCATAACTCTAGAGGAGTTATTAAAGTAGAATTGTGTCAAAAACATGGGGTTGAGGCATTCTGGGGACAAATGAAGAAAATGAACAATAGAGTCATTTCATAGCAAGTGGAAATCAAGATTTACTAGACAAGTACTTGAGCATACAAGGATCAGTATAAACCTTGTGTTCAAGCACTTACACAGTGAACTAAGCAGAGTTTGCACCTTCTGCCTAAGGCCTCTTCCACACAAGGCGGATCCGTTTCAGCGGAGTCCGCCAGCTCAGCGGGAGATCTCTCTGTTGATATCTGCTGAGCTGGTGGATGACAGGTCCATCTCTGCTCACTAAGCGGAGAGGGGCCTGTCGAGCGCCGCTGATTCCTATGGAGAGATCAGACAAAAACGGACAGCATGTTTTCATCAAATCTCATATGATCCAACTGACTGAACTTATCACCATACATCTGATTTTAGCGGATCGGATGTAAGCAGACTTGTCACCGCTGACATCCGTCGCTCCATAGACCTGCATGGAGTGTCCACTCAGGTCTGCCTAAAAAACTGACAGGTCCGCCTGTGTGAAAGTGTCCTAATGATTTCTCAGGAATGTTGCACATCTAACTGCACTGTGCTTTCTTATGTGGGCTAATGGATAGAGTGGATGCACAACAGAAATCAAAATGACCAGTCTGAACATAAAGGTGCTGATATGACAGGTGAAGGAAAGTAACTGGTCCTTATTTGATCATGTTTCATCCATACTAATTTCCCTATGGTTAATATTATTTCTTTATACTAGGAAGTTCATTGCTTGGTGGGATGCAAAATAAAGTCTCTATTGACCAAACTTTTAACAGGAAATATCTATCAATTTAACAAAACAAGTTTCTTTTATGATCTTGTAAAAGATTTTAAGTATAAATCAAATGCTTTTCTCTGTATAATAATATAAAAATCACCTATACGGTACTTATAAGATTTATAGTTTCTGTGTTTGCCACTACACACAATGGGATACAGCAATAATAAAAATAAAATATGGCACTAAAACAAAGCTAAACAACACTTAGGCACTTTTGATCTCTAAAGGAAAATCTTTGCTAAAAGCACCTTGGTTCCCAAAATGATTGTAAAAATTGATGTCTGACCAAAGAAATGAAAGACAAAACAAAATCCTTTTGATTTGTGGTAGCAGATAAAAACAAACTTGTGCTCTAGCATCCTGAAATAGAAGTAAAGTAATCATATAGAAGATGTCAAAAAGGGTTAAAATCCTGCACTTATCCTACTCTCCTGGTGAAGGGAACTGCGACTATTGAAATGAAGAAATCAAACACATAAATATATAAATTAAAATATATAGATGAATAAAAGCTGTAACCCAAAAGGTCCGGACCACTACTATAAGCATAGATAATTAAAAGAAACCAGTGCGCTAATCTATAAGAATATTCACAGTGCAAAAAATAAACGACAAAAATGGTGGAGCCCATTGTGAGACGTCTAACCGTTTGATTTGGCTGGTGCAAACTACCACTCTGTTTTCTATGTGCATTTATTTTTGCTGATGTTTGGTTGCTTTGATGTAAGTTTTTAGTGTGCTGTTTTAATAAACCCCTTTGTTGAAACATATTGTACTACGAGGCTATCCTCTTCTTCCCTTATGCTTTGGGATTTATCCTTGAGCTGCCAGATTAGATTTCAGCTTTTCCAGAGATACCGTGATTCCAGCATCCATTGAAAAAACGGGTCCAAGGGGCAGGAGGAGGAGCCTAGCAGAGCAGACATGCATTGTTAGAGCTCCACACCGCTGAGGAGAGAAGAAAAGGACAAAGCGGAGCCTGCAGGCTTAAAAGGTATCCATTTGAACCTTTTTGCCCCAGGGAACAAACTGTGAAAGTTTGGGCAGGAAATATGGTACTGGGAGGAAACCGTGGCAGAAATAAAAATCACCTCACAAAGAGCTCACAGGCACTCACTGCAGCTGAAGCAGCTCCAGTCACCTCACAATATACAGCACCAGGGCGCTCTCACAGACAGAAAATGTCACAGCAAGACTCTCCATTTGAGTCAGATACAGAACAAATCCTCTCACAAACTTCTCCACAAGACTCCTCAGCATCCCCAATAATATTATTACAATTTGAAAAGATGCTTCATAAGGCTTTAAAACAAACCTCAGACCAAATAACAAAAAGCCTAACCAAAGAAATAAGAGAGCTGGGAAACCGCACCGCAGCCTTAGAAATAAAAATGGATGAAATTGAAATTAGAACCCAAGAAAATATAACAGAATTGGAACAATTAAAAAAAGAGAATTTAATACTTCAAACTAAGTTCGAAGATTACGAAAATAGAGCCAGACGTTCAAACTTGCGCATAAGGGGAATACCTGAAACTGTGACAGACCTGCAATCTACTATTACTGCTCTATTACAAGAACTAAAGCCAGATATCCCTATTGAACGTTTAGAACTGGAGAGAGTACACAGAGCCCTCACAGCCAAAAAGAAAGATGGACCCCCACGTGATATAATCACAAAATTTCATTATTACAGAACGAAAGAACAAATACTAATTGCTGCAAGAGAAAAAAAGGAACTTAATTTTCAAGGACACAATTATCAAATTTTTGCTGACCTATCCCAACTTACTATTACTAAAAGACGATCCATGAAACCCCAACTAATGGAACTGCAACGCCACAACATTATGTATCAATGGGGCTTCCCCTTTTCAGTCAGATTTAACTACCAAGGTACAATTTACAGAAGCAGATCAGCAGATGAACTACAACAAACCCTTTTAAAATTAAATCTGACAGAACCCACAAGCAGCAACACTCCCACACGCAGAAGAATGGCATCATCTTCACCTTCAGGCAGCACCCAGAAAATTTCAGAACAAAATGGGAATCATCATTCTCACAAAAGAGGCCGTTATGCCACATCATCCATGGACCAAGAAGATTCAATGGACTGACATCCTAATTCCTGATATCTCTTCATTTATTATACTAAGAGATGGTTCTCTATAAAAAACCTATATTTATAACTGAATGTAACTGCATTCTGATAGTCACACACTGTGTGGGATCATGTTACATTCCAGTTATATTTCTTATTACTTCTGATTCATATAGCCTTAGAATATATAAGTGAAATAAGGAAATTCTTGTTCAGTTATATATTATCAGGTAATAACAATAGATTTATTACTTTTTAAGACAAATATGTTCAATAACCCAGAAGTAATGGAAGCTTTTTCTTTCTTTTCTTAAAACAAATATATTAGTACCTAACTAGTTCCTAGAATTATGTTTTTGTTTATTCTAATCTGAAGCAATACAACCTCAATTTTATGAGTTAACATATCTAAACAGTTACATATGAATAAAATATGTAATTGTTTACTCTAAAAGGGTTAAAATCCCAAAATAATTCAAACTATCTTCATCAATACCAAAGTTATTAACAGTACCTTTCTAACTGAATTATTTAGCCTAGGGCAAGACTAACCATATACAACCACCCTGGAATAAATAATTTCAACAAAAACTATATTCTGCACTCCAATTAATGAAACATCATTTTGATGTCTTTTGACATAGCACTTCTCTCCTGTAAGCGGAAGATCCGTGTACCCCCATTAGCCCTCCTCATTCTCCCAACCATATTATGTGGGAGTGCGACGAAGGCACTTATTCCCCTGAGAGAGATATTTATTCTCTTTCACGGGTAAATTGTGATTACTTGCAAAAAATAATTTATACAATGTATCATCTAATCTCATATGTTTTTTGTTTACTCTTTACTCCAGAATTCACTGGTTTCTTTTCTATCTATTCATCTCTTCAGTCCACACAGGTTGATCTGCGCAGTCAGCTCTGCAGAACAAAAAGTAAGTCAAAACTATTTGATCTATTGCCATGGCACCACTGAATATACTTTCCCTGAATGTTCAGGGAATAAATGTCCCTCAAAAAAGGACCAAAGCTTTCCGTACTTTCCATAACAAGAAGGCTCATATAGTATGCCTCCAAGAAACACACTTCACCAAAGATTCTACTCCAAAATATATTTCTCCTTTTTATCAACAAATTTACACGGCTTCTGCCTGTACCAAGCAAAGGGGAACTCTAATTGCATTTCACAGATCCACACCATTCACCTTATCATCAGAAATTAAAGACCCAGAAGGTAGATACCTGATACTCATGGGTTATATAATGGATACAGCAATCACGGTGATTTCCTACTACGCTCCTAACAAACAACCTACACCATTCCTCTCACATATATTACAAGTGATTAATACACACAAATTAGGAACAGTGATAATGTGTGGGGATTCGAACCAGGTCCTCCTCCCATTTCTAGATAAATCACCTTTTACACCATCCAAAATAACCTCTAGATTACCTTTTTCTCAACTTCTTTCCAAATACAATCTGGTAGATTCGTGGAGAGAAAGTAACCCAATGAAAAAGAAATTCACTTATTTCTCGCACCCTCATCAAACCTTCACCAGAATAGATCATATTTTTCTAACAATAGGAATGATACCAGAAATTATTGCATCAGATATAATTCCGATTCCGTGGTCTGACCATAATGCAGTATACACTACTATAGCCTCAGCCATACCAAAAGCGCATGACCCAACGTGGTACTTACCGGACATAATGCTCAAACACCCACTACATCAGATGGCCATTGAACAAGCTTTAAAGGAATACATATCAATTAATAATACAACAGACATCTCCCCAATAACACTGTGGGAAGCTCATAAGCCTGTCTTGCGTGGTACAATACAAAGACAAATGGCACTATTTAAATGGGAATGCAAAAATCTAGCAAAAAAACTAGAACTCAATTTTAATGCAGCCTACATATCATTTCAAGATAATCCATCTCAGAGTACAAAATCTCATCTGGAAAAATCTAGATTGGAATACGATCTATTTCTCACTGAGTCAGTTGATAAATCCCTCAAACGCTCCAAACACAATTTCTACATGAATACAAACAAACCAGGTACATATTTGGCTCGGGCATTAAATTCAACTAACAAATCTTTCAAACCAATACGTTTGATAATTATCAAAAAATGTTTACACTTGTAATCCAGTTAAAATAGTCCATAAATTTCACTCACATCTCGCAACTTTATACAAGACAAACAATGAATTTAATCCTACAGAGGCTGAATCCTTCTTTTTAAAAATAACCTTACCTGAGTTATCTCAGAATCAAAAAAGCAGTTTGGATGAGCCTATAACTATAGATGAAGTTGCTAACGCCATAAAAGACCTAAAACTTAACAAAAGACCAGGCCCAGACGGCTACTCGGCTTTATACTATAAAACATTCTCAGAAATACTCTCTCCCATTCTCACTGAAACTTTTAACAAACTTCTAGATGGACATTCTTTTCGGCAAGAAACACTAATGGCAATTGTTTGTATGATCCCAAAAGCCCTTTCTGATGATACTTCCTGTGTGAATTATCGGCCTATCTCTCTGTTAAACCTCGATATTAAATTATTAGCAAAAATAATTGCAAAACGCCTCAATAGCATTATAGGAAAATTAATACATAGAGATCAAGTAGGCTTCATGCCAAATAGACAGGCAGGCGATAATATACGCAGGGCAGTGTTATTGGCACATATTGCTAAAAAACGGAAAATCCCTTTATGTTTTCTATCTCTCGATATTAAGAGGGCATTTGACACAGTATCCTGGCAATATATGCAATATTCATTACAAAAATGGGGTTTTGGACCCCACTTTTTAACATGGATCAAAGCATTATATAATAAACCCAAAGCCTATATAAAATATTCTGGATACAAATCTGAAGCCTTTAATATCGAAAGAGGTACCCGACAGGGTTGCCCATTATCTCCCTTATTATTTGCCCTTATACTCGAACCCATGGCCCAATACATCAGAACAAACCAAACTATAACTGGCATTGAAGTAGGAGGTATTACACACAAATTATGTATATTTGCAGACGATATATTACTTTTTCTATCATCACCACAGGTCTCTGGTCCTAACTTAATACCAGCTCTTGATGGATTTGCAGCCCTATCCGGCCTTATGATTAATCCTAAGAAATGCCTAGTGCTTAATATTTCACTCACAAACATGGAATTGATCCCGGCTAGGGCTGCACTCCCATTCACATGGGCAGAAAAATCAATCCCATATCTTGGAATTCATTTAACAGCATCTCATTCTGACTTATTCTCAACCAATTATCCTCCTGTATTAAGACAGATCACAAATCTAATAAAACAATGGTCGCAACTTCCTTTATCCTGGATAGGGAAGATTAATGCAATCAAAATGACTATTCTACCCAAATTGCTTTATCTATTCAGAGTCCTCCCTATTCCAATTCCTTCCTATTTTTTGAGAATAGTACAAAAAAGAGCAACTTCGTTTATATGGGGCTCTTCTAAACCACGTATACCTATACACACACTACATCTTCCCAAAAATAAAGGAGGCCTGGGATACCCTAATTTTACTAACTACTACAGAGCAGCACATTTGGCCAGTCTGTCCAAATACCATGCAAAACAGGAAATCCCATTATGGGTATTTATAGAGGCTTCAGAAAATGACCCTCTATTAATATCAAATTTATTATGGCTTGATCCTAAAGACCGCTTTAAAATTCATAATCCCATAACTAAACACTTCTTATCTCTCTGGGATAAACTAAAAACCAAATATCAGTTACAATCTCCACACAATCCTCTCCTTTCTTTTATCAGGAATCCGGCCTTTTATCCGGCATGGATCTACCCAAATTCTTTTAAAGCTTGGACAACATCAGGCATTCAGACACTAAATGACTTCATAGCATCTAAATCATTCCTTTCATTCCCATCGCTTAAAGAAAAATATGATCTACCAAACTCTGAGATATTTAGATATCTCCAAATCAAAAATTTCTATACACCATTCCTAAAGGGGGATACACCATTATCCCAATTATCCATTTTTGAATCAATCTGTACAAAAGATCCATTTGCTAAAGGTACAATTTCATCACTTTATAATCAATTATATGGAGTAGCAAATCTTAATAGACCCTCTTACGTTCAGAGGTGGGAGGAGGACCTGGGGCGAACTTTAGAAGACACGGACTGGTCTAACATATGGCTCACATCTAAGTCATCTTCACCCAACATCTTAGCACTGGAGGCAAATTATAAAGTCCTAACTCGCTGGTACCTTGTACCCGCTAGAGTGGCAAAATATTCACATAATACCTCAGCTCTTTGTTTTCGAGGATGCCCAGAAATAGGCACATATTTACACATATGGTGGACGTGCCCAGTAATCCAAACCTTCTGGAAGGAAGTCTTCGTGATTGCATCTAACATATTTAAAAAAATAATACAACCAGATCCATATTTAACTTTACTTAATCTAAAACCGGAATGGTTAACACTCTCTCAATTCAAACTTATGATCCAACTAATAACGGCTGCAAAACAAACAGTGGCCAAGGCATGGAAATCTCCTACATTGGTACTAGCAGAAACAATTCACAGAATGAATAATACAATGTCCCATGCTAAGATGGTTGCCATCGATCAAAATCAAATTCCAAAATTTGAAAAACTTTGGCATCCTTGGATAAAACAACAGTTCCTGTCAAACTTCAATGACTCTGTCCTGTTGCCATGGTAACAGATTAAATGACTTACAGAGACACCCATTCTAAGGCTTCAAAGAGAACTAAAAAGAATAATAAACTGATGAGTGGGACAACCTTGTGGACCATACCTCTACCTTTCAACCCTTTTTCTTCTTTCTCTTTCCTTTTCTCCACCTTACGATTAAAGCTCATTATCAGAATTTATTTGACCTATATACACTCTACTTGTAAACAATATGTATAGTAGGTATAAATCATTTAAATACCTACAAAAGTAACTAAGGAAATGATATATATCTTTAATTTAGGTTTACGTGAACCCAATGTTTAATATTTGAAATTTCATGTTATTTACCTATATAAACCCTACTGTAAAACAATGAGCTTACTTTATAGATCCTTGTAAACTTACTTTATGTATCTTTATAACATTGTATACTCAATAAACTTCTTTTGACAAGGAAAAAACGGGTCCACTTTTACAGCTTAAGGTGTTGGAGCCTGATGTGATCATTGTCCAGTGTCTGGTACTGCTGTCATCTGGAATTTGGTTTGTTTTTACAGTACAGTCTGTCGAAGCATGGTGGGATTATTATCCAATGCTTGAAACTACTGCTATCTGGTAAGAAGTGAATCTATATGGTGATGGGATATTAAAGTCTTTGTGTTTTGAAGAGCACTTAAGTTGCCTTATATTTGGTTCATCCAATTCCCTTGGAGAGCACAGAAGGTTTTTCCACATACTTGGTTCACTTAGTTCCCTTTTGTATAAGGGTTTGCAAGTTAGACATTTTCTATGCACATCTTTGTATGCACATTTTTTTATGCAACTTTTATGAACTGAATCATATATTTTTCACTTTATGAGTCATTTCATCAAATGTTTTTATTTATTTGTATGCACTTTTTTTTGCAGGAGTGGACTTTATGCCCTAAGGCTGGGTTCACACTTGTGCGTTGCATTTTTGAGCTCCGGTTTCCTTGCCAAGATAACAATCAGTTGTTCAGTGGTTCCTCAGCATTTTAGCTGCAGATCAGCTGTGAATTTTGAGGTATCATGTCAGGGGTATACTCAGAGCTGCATTTTTTGTGCAGGCCAATCGTTAGCTGTATTTGTGATGCTGCTAATAAAAGGGAGTGACCTTTCTGGACACTTCCTGGTTGTCCAGCAGTCTGTAGTTTGTGGATTTGGACTTTTTGAAAAATGTGTGCTGTCACCTGTTACAAAATACTAATGTTATGAACCACCGCCCTTCCTAATTATTTTTCTGTATGTCAAAATTGCTTTCAGACATGTATCTACTAAAAGACCTTTTTAAATTCAGTTTTGATGAATTGCTTGGACTAATCTACCCTCGTTTGGAGCGACAGAACACATGCTACAGACCAAGTATACAGCCTGCAGAAAGATTACTCATCACTTTAAGGTACTTTTCACCACTGATGTCCTTTGTCATTGTTAATTGGAAGCATACAATATGTGTTGAAATGTTCAAACATGGATTTAAAATTTGGAAACAGACAAAAATTGACAACGTAATGATTTATTCAAGTGTCATCAAAGCTTAAATTCCAAAAATAATTGCTCATTTAGCCAACATAAAATAACATTTTAAATCTAAAAACTATAAACAGGGCTCTCAAGTAGACCTCTTGAACAAACGTTAACAAAAATGTGCCTGCATGTTCCTCATTGGACAGACCTCAAAAATCACAGATTGTGATATGTTCTTTGTAAAGGGGTCTCATTGGAGTAGTGACTGGCGGAAGCTGGTTCATCACTGGCAGTGCTGGGACCACGCCTAGGCTCGCCATGTTGATTTGGCACATGCATTTTGGAGGGGGGCCTGATTGAAGGAATTGGGGATGGTATGGGATAGGGAATGCGACTGTGTGGTGCATCATATATTGAAGCTGCCTGTTCAAAGCTAGAAGGATAGGATGGGGGAATATAGGGGTAAGGTTAGTGTTTTGGTTCAGGGTACTGGACGGACCTGGAGTAGTGAAGGTGAGGTCTTGCTGGTGGCACATATGGCCTTTGAAATTAAGCTTCCTCATGTGGCTGTGAGAAGGATTGCAGCACTTGTTCAACTGTGCTTGGCATTTCAAAGTATTGCTCTGGTTTGACATTTTTGATAAGTGGGACAAAACTGAGCGCCAGTATAGTATCCGGCCATAAAAAAGCATCCACCTTTTCAGACATGATTTTCAACATTTCAAGTAGACACTCACTTATTTCAGGTTGCGATACAGGTGCTCGCCTACGTGGCACTTTGGCTGGCCGACCAATGTTTGCAGGAGCAGAGGAGGGCCCAGGGATAGCCTCTGCCACTGCAGATTACTCTTCTGTGTTTGATGGCCACATATTTGAGGCTATTTGGATTTGTGCTATATCATCAGTGCTTTCCTGTAAAACAATCTGTTCTTGGGCCTCAGAATGGCCCTCCGGTTGGTCCTCTAAAACATCTTGTTCCTCCCAACTAGCTTATGTCCTGTTGAGTGTAAGTTAACAAGGCCGAAACAAAGTTAAGAGTTTACCTGATACATTGATGATATAGCTGAAAACTTATTCCCTCATCTCTATAATGGGTTTAAGAAATTCTAAGTCCCCGGCAGACATGTAGGGTACCCTAGCTGGTGCCCCCGAGCCACTCTTCACTTCTTTGATGTGGCAGTTATATTTTCTGAAGGCATCCCGCATGCTGTGTCACCTTGTCTTTAAGTAGTGCACTGAAAAATAGACAAATGAATACTAATATTATTTATGTTTTCTTTAAGGTACATAGGTACAGAAAATTCTTTGGAAGTCTGCACTATGAATACAAGCTGGGGAAACAAATTATAAGTGGCATTATTCATGAAACCTGCATAGTCATATGGAGAGAACTGAAGAATTTGGTGATGAAGAAGCTAAACAAACAAGATTGGTTGAAGGTAGCCGAGCTATTCTGGCAGCGTTGCAACTTTCCAAACTGTCTGAGAGCCATCAATGGGAAGCACATCTGTATCCTCAAGCCATTTGCTAATGGGAGCCAATTTTTTAATTATAAAAAATATTTCTCTCTGGTCTTAATGGCAGTGGCAGACGCCAATTATAAATTTATTTATATAGATGTGGGTGCTTATGGCAGCAGCTCTGATTCACGTGTATTTGCACATTCCTCATTTGGGCGAATGCTGAGGGAGAATACACTTGACTTGCCAAATGATTCTTCCTTGCCCAGAACAACTGAGCCTTCCCTCCCACATGTTTTTGTAGGCGATGAAGCTTTTGCCCTTGGAGAACACACGCTCAGACGTTTTTCAAGTCGATCGCTGATCATCAAAAAAAAGCGTCTTCAATTATCGGCTCGCTAGGGCATGCCGAGTAAGGGGAAATGTGCGTTTGGGATTCTCTGCAATAAGTGGCGATTCATGCATACTGCCATAAACCTGAGTCTTGATCATGCTGTCTCTGCTGTTAAAACAGCCTGCGCACTGCACAACTATGTGCGTGAACGTAACGGCTATGTTTTTAATGATTCCCTGAGCCATATCATGGAGGCGGTACAGTGGAATATTACTAGGGGCACTACCAGTGGCAAAATTATTTGTGACCAATTCCAAACATTTTTTATGTCGCCAGCTGGTGAGGTACCTTGGCAGATGGATTCAATATAATCTGACATTTCCCTTTTTTGGGATCCTAAATAATTATCTGTGCCTTTACAAAGTGGAAAGTGGGATATTCCAAATAATGTAATTGTTTGTCATTGCAGAAAAATAAAAAAAGGTTGTTGACATTTGCGGTTTATATTATTTGGCAAACCTAAACTAAGCTTGGCTTCATAATTGTGCTTAATTCATGTCCTCCTCCGTCGCTGTCTGGGGCCGTTATGTGTGTTCTGTTGGGGGTCCTTTAAAAAAACACAAGGGGCGTGGCCAACTTTCAAGGTCACTTGTCAAGGCCGCCTCGTTATGACGTCTTTGTCTGGGCATCATGGGTCATAGCGTAACAAGGGGCTGATGACAACAGATGGCCACTCCCCCTAGGATCTGGGAACCACCTTGGGGGCTTCCAGATTCATTAAAGGGAGCTTCCAGATTCATTGAAGTCCCATGCATGCAGACACCTAATGGCCAAGGATGTGGGGATGAGGCCCTTGTCACCATCAACATGGGGACAAAGTGCTTTGTGAAGGAGCCCAAAGCACCCTCCCCATGTTGAGAGCATGTGGCTTGGTATGGTTTGGGGGGAAGGCCCGCTAGCCCCCTTTTCCTGGCCTGACAGGCTGCATGCTTGGATAAGGGCCTGGTATGGATTTGTGGGGGACCGCACGCTGTTTATTTTTGTATTATTTTAACTCTAAAAAGTTAACAACATAACTAAACAATAGGACAGCATCTACAGGTAGAGAATAAGAAAAATAAACTTACATTTGTCAGCCTGAACTTGGGATGAGCACATGCTCTACTATGGCATTATGATTCTGGCAATTTCAAGCCATGCTCAATTTTTCAGCATGTTGTCCTTGTATTTAGGATCCCGGGTGTTGTAGATCATAGGTTTGTCCCTGACAAGTCGGATCAGCTCCTCACAATCCACAGATTCCTTCACCTTTGCAGGCACTTTTTTTGGCTGTCTTTTTGACATTCCTGCTCACGTCAGCAGCATCAAACACACAGGGGAGGAACTGGGAGAAGGAGGAGGAGAAGAGAGAACTTCCGTTTACACCACAACACATCCACAAATCAGATGCGTGCCCATAGAAGATAATGGGCCTGAATTCACACCTGAGCCGGAACGCAACGCCGAGAACACGCACACGTTTTTTCAGCACTGCGCAGTGCGAATTCCCCGCAGATATGTGAACCAGATTCATACAAATGTATGTATTTTAAAATGTCATGCGAATTGGATGTGTTGTAAGCTGCATCCAATTCACATAGGTGTGAACCGAGCCTTAATTTTTTGTCATGTGTATTTTGGCACTTTGAATAGTCTTATAGATTTGTGCACCTTTTTCTTTAAATAATCATATAGAATACATTTCTATTAATAATTACACTTGGAAGCTTGAATTTCAGAAAGGAGCTAGAAATATATTTGTGTAAAAATAATTATTGTTCTTTCTAAAACCTGGCAAATATATTATGCATAAATATACAGCAATGTTTTCCTTAAAAGTGACTCTAAACTCATTTCTTTTTACATAAATTGTTATAAAATGTCAAGTATACAATGGAATTTTTTTTTTTGCTTGCCGCCAACTGATCACTCCAAGTCGGTTCAACTTTGCCACAGGAGCAAAGCATCATGGCCGCAGCATGTCAACACCCACATCCACTGCCTATTGCAGCTTCAGGTGGGACAGTTGGTGGCCAGCAAAAACACAGCTCAACTGCACATTTTTGCTGCCCCCCAACTGCAAGTCTAAACAAAGCCTCGTTTAGCTGCACAGGGATGCACAGGTGTTCTGTGCATCCCAATACAGGCAGTCCCATTGATGTTAATTGGGACATAGTGGCTTCATGGGAATGCACAAGTGTTCCTTGCATTCCTGTGCAGGCAGTCTTATTCATTTCAATTGGGATGCAGTGGCTGCATGGACACAGCCACTGCTCCCAACTTGACCTGCGTGTGGGTGAATATCCCTGAACTCACACTGTCTACATTTGGGGCCATGCAATTACACCTCAATGGCTGTCAGATGGGGAGCAATTGCTCTGATACAGAGCAGTGGGGTCCTTGTAGCCACTGTGTCCCAATTAACATGAATGGGAATGCCTGCCCAGGGATGCACAGAACACCTGTGCCTCCCCATGTGGGTAAACATGGCCCCCCATGGGCGTACACTTTAGCACACTCCATGTTAATGAGGCCTTAGTGGGAATTTAGCAGTCCCTGGTTTCAAATGCCAGTTACTATCCACAGTAATCCACCATTTTAGCTCCACAGATGTGCCCAAACAGTATAGGATACCATGCAAAATGAAATAATTCCGGTTTCCAGCAGTGCATCTGATGTCATTTACTGACGCGCTTGGTCGAATGACTATTTCAAAGGATCTTTGAAAAAGTAATTTGATGAAATGCATCAGGAAGTGAAGTCATACACACCACTGGAAACCGGATGTACTCTTTTGGCCTGCTTGGATGTGGGTTGTGTATTGTTTTTCGATACATGTATGCATAATGGTGTGGAATAAATGTATATTGTTAAAATAGTACACTATGGCCCTTCCTTAATTATTTTTACATGGTATCCTATACTGTTTGGGAACATCTGTGGAGCTAAAATGGTGGATTACTTTAGACTGTAAAAGCCCAGATACCCGCTGAAGTCCGCTGTCGGCTGATGGAGGATTTTTTCAGATTGTTGGTGTTTTTGTCCTTGTAACTCTTTGGGAATGTGTAAATGGGTATTATTACAGTATCTCACATAAGTGAGTACACCCCTCACATTTTTGTAAATATATTATTATATCTTTTCATGTGACAACATTGAAGAAATTACAGTTTGCTACAATGTAAAGTAGTGAGTGTACAGCTTGTATAACAGTGTAAGTTTGCTGTCCCCTCAAAATAACTCAACACACAGCCATTGATGTCTAAACCGCTGGCAACAAAAGTGGGTACACCCCCTAGTGAAAATGTCCAAATTCGGCCAAAAGTGTTAATATTTTTTGTGGCCACCATTATTTTCCAGCACTGCCTTAACCCTCTTGGGCATGAAGTTCACCAGAGCATCACAGGTTTCCCCTGGAGTCCTATTCCACTCCTCCACCACAGAGCTGGTGGATGTTAGAGACCTTGCGCTCCTCCACCTTCCGTTTGAGGGTGACCCACAGATACTCAATAGGGTTTAGGTCTGGAGACATGCTTGGCCAGTCCATCACCTTTACCCTCAGCATCTTTAGCAAGGCAGTTGTCGTCTTGGAGGTGTGTTTTGGGTCATTATCATGTTGGAATACTGCCCTGCGGCCCAGTCTCCTAAGGGAAGGGATCATGCTCTGCTTCAGTGCATCACAGTACATGTTGGCATTCATGGTTCCCTCAATGAACTGTAGTTCCCCAGTGCCAGCAGCACTAATGCAGTCCCAGACCATGACACTCCCACCATCATGGTCGACTGTAAGTTAGACACACTTGTCTTTGTACTCCTCACCTGGTTGCCACCACACAGGCTTGACACCATCTGAACCAAATAAGTTTATCTTGGTATCATCAGACCACAGGACATGGTTCCAGTAATCCATGTCCTTAGTCTGCTTGTCTTCAGCAAACTGTTTGCTGGCTTTCTTGTGCATCATCTTTTTAAGAGGCTTCCTTCTGGGACGACAGCCATGCAGACCAATTTAATGCTGTGTGTGGCGTATGGTCTGAGCACTAACAGGCTAACCCCCCCACCCCTTCAACCTCTGCAGCAATACTGGCAGCACTCATAAGTTTATTTCCCAAAGACAACCTCTGGATATGATTCTGAGCATGTGCACTCAACTTCTTTAGTCGACCATGGCGAGGCCTGTTCTGAGTGGAACCTGTCCTGTTAAATGACTGTATGGTCTTGGCCACTGTGCTGCAGCTCAGTTTCAGGGTCTTGGCAATCTTCTTATGGCCTAGCCACTTCAGCCCCGGAAGGATTTGCCCCCTTCCTGACCAGGCCATTTTTTGCGATACGGCACTGCATCGCTTTAACTGACAATTGCACAGTTGTGTGACGCTGTACCCAAACAAAATTGATGTCCTTTTTTCCCCACAAATTGAGCTTTCTTTTGGTGGTATTTGATCACCTCTGCGGTTTATCACCTCTGTTTATTTTTTGCGATATAAACAAAAAAAGAACAATTTTGGAAAAAATACAATTTTTTTTATCATCAGTTTAGGCCGATACATAATCTTCTACATATTTTTGGTAAAAAAAATCGCAATAAGCGTATATTGATTGGTTTGTGCAAAAGTTATAGCGTCTACAAAATAGGGGATACATTTATGGCATTTTTATCATTATTATTTTTTATCTAGTAATGGCGGCGATCTGCGATTTTTAGCTGCGACATTGTGGCAGATAGATCAGACAATTTTGACACTTTTTTGGGACCATTTATACAGTGACCAGAGATAAAAATAGCCACTGATTACTGTATAAATGTCATTGGCAGGGAAGGGGTTAACACTAGGGGGAGAGCAAGGGATTAAATATGTGTCCTAGGGGGTGTTTCTAACTGTGAGGGACTGCCTGGAGGGGGAGACTGATCTTTGTTCCTAATCAGTAGGAACAACAGATCTGTCTCCTCTCTCCTGATGGATCTGTGTCTCTAAGGAGCAATTGCGGGTGCCAGATGGACATTGCGGACACTGGGCACGTGCATCAGCTCTTACGTTATGCGGCCTATACCCCTTTAAATGGTAAACAGCTATGGCAAAATTGGGCAGGGGAGCCAACCTGCCTACGTATTATGACAGTGGCTGGTCAGCAAGTAGCTAGGCCATCTTTGTGTAGAGCAACAATATTTTTTTTCAGTTTCTCAGAGAGTTATTTGCCATAAGGTGCCATGTTGAACTTCCAGTGACAAGTATGAGAGAGTGAGAGTGATAACACCAATTTAACACACCTGCTCCTCATTCACACCTGAGACCTTGCAACACTAACGAGTCATATGACACTGGGGTGGAAAAATGGTTAATTGGGCCCAATTTGGACATTTGCACTTAGGGGTGTACTCAATTTTGTTGCCAGCGGTTTAGACATTAATGGCCATGTTGAGTTAGCTGTACACTCACTACTTTACATTGTAGGAAAGTACAATTTCTTCAGTGTTGTCACATGAAAAGATATAATAAAATATTTACAAAAATGTGAGGGGTGTACTCAGTTTTGTGTGATACTGTACATGCCTGTACTCATTCCCAAGGAAGGGGGCAAATATCTGGGGGGGCTAACCACACTAAGGGCTTCCAAAATCCACTGTGTGTCCCCTTATATTACTCCCCTTCTTGTGGCATCAGATGTGGGGAAGCGGGCTTTGTCAGTCAACTCTGGGACAAGGCTGTCTAGCAAGTCAGGAGAGGCTTTCTCACCCTTCTTACAAGTTACCCCCTCAAAGCTAAAAGGCATTTGGTCTGGCCTGGTAAAAGAAAGAAGGGATGACTACTCACTGCCTATCTAGGCTGCATTCACCCATGAAGAATGGCTAGGCCCTGCCCTTCTTTTTCCTTATTGGCTGACTGCCTTTGATTGACAGCAGCAGGAGCCAATGGCTACTGTGTGAGCCAATGAGGATAGAGAAAACCGGAATAGCTGCTGCTCTTATGCACATCAATTGCTTGAGATGGGGCTCAGGTAAGTATAAGGGTTGCATCCAGAAGATTTTTTTACCTAAGTGCATAGAATGCATTAAGGTGAAAAATCTTGATCCTTTAGAACCACTTTAAGGCTGCATGATAAGACCCTTTCCCCATTATATGGTATTTTTAAAACATTTTTGCATTGGTACATGCCCACCATGCCAAGGCTCATCTCCCTATGCCCTTTCTATAGTGATAGCTGGCCTATTAAGATTGAAAATTACCAAAAGATATTTGCTTCCCATAAACTTCCATCAAGTTCTCTGAACCTGGACAGTTTCACTTATCCCTAATCAGGAGTAAGTTCAAGTGTTAGTAGTATTTTATTCAGAGTGCATGAGCCAGGAGTGAGCAACACAGAGTGCATGGGTCAAAGATAAGTAAAGCACAGTGCATGGGTCAGGGGTAGGTAATGGAGAGTGCAGAGGTTAGTAGAGAGCAAGGTAGAGTTCAGAGGCCAAGAGAATGTATTGTATGGTGCAGGGGTCAGGAAAAAGTCATTCAGAATGCAGAAGTCAGTAATGTGTACCGTAACTCCGAAATTCTGGAGTCAGTAATATGTAATTCAGAGTACAAGGGTCAGGAGTAAGTAACACCAGTTGCTCCCACTTGCCCCCACTTTCAGGGCACTCACCAGTTGTCACTTCTACATGCTATCCAGTTATTTCTCCACATGGGAACCTGATGAAGTCACGTGACCGTGATGTAACGCGTAGGGCGTGAGTGGAGGCATACCGAAAGTGACGCTCGGAGCTCATGGATATATGCCGTTACTCGGCTTTTTAATGTGAGTGCACTGTATGATGTTATGATTTTAATGAATTCATTCTAAGTTACTACACAATGAGAGCACTCTTCTTCCTTTATATATATACCCCTTTGAGAGGACATTAGAGGGAACCCCCCTGGGAGACAACATATGTGGGAGCAGATCATTGAAAATAACTATAGAGGACCCCAAGAGGTGACTACACGCCAGTACACCGTTCAAGGAACCATAGGCTATGCTGATTTAATACTTACCTGAGGTGAGAGGCTAGAGAGCACGGAGGTGATGTGGGAGCAAGATTGTCACCTATATAATGAATAATCACCTCTAAGGGTGTAGGGATATTATGCACTACCTCACAAAAAGCACTTTTTATATAAGGACTTGTATCGATGGACATGCACCATTATATTGTTGTTTAGATTTGTGTGTTAGGTGTCCAGCCTTGAGACATACCGTATATACTCGAGTATAGGTCGTTCCGAATATAAGCCGAGGCCCCTAATTTACCACAAAAAACTGGGAAAAACGTATTGACCCGAGTATAAGCCGAGGGTGAGAAATGCAGCAGCTACTGTAAGTGGAAAAGAGGGTCAACAATGCCCATCTGCAGCTGCATGCCTCCCTGTGTCCTGTGCATGTGTCCCTGTGTCCTGTGCAGCCTACCTGTGTCCTGTGCATGTGTCCTGTGCAGCCTACCTGTGTCCTGTGCAGCCTACTTGTGTCCTCTGCAGCCTACCTGTGTCCCTGTGTCCTGTGCAGCCTACCTGTGTCCAGTGCATGCCTCCGTGTGCCGATCTGCAGCCTCCATGTGGTGATCTGCATCCTCCATGTGCCGCTCTGCATCCACCGATCAGCTAATCATAATAACATTCGGCAGCCATTCCACTGTTCAAAAGTCACGCTTCCTCCTCGTCTGTGATAGGCAAAACACTCCATTTCCCATCAGTCAGCGGTCAGCCTATCACGGACATTCTCTCATCCTGATACCATGGATGAGGATGAGAGAATGTTCGTGATAGGCTGTACACTGACTGATGGGAAATTGAGTGTTCTGCCTATCACATATGAGGAGGAGGCATGGCTTTTGAACAGTGGAATGGCCACCGTCTGTCTCCATGACACGCTGATCATGTAGGCAGACGGCGATGACTCGAGTATAAGTCACTTTCAGCCTAAAAAAAGGGCTGAAAATCTCGACTTAAACTTGAGTATATACGGTAAGTTATTATTAATGCACTAGGATCACTTTTATTACATGTTTTGGATCATTATTTATATTGCATGTTTATGCACCTATTTTCTATTGCTTTGCTTTAACACAGTGTGAAGAGTGTGGCAATCGCTGGATGACTAGGGGCATCACAGAGTGATTGCTTTTAGCCTTGAGGTTACACCCAGTAATGTTCAATTGGTTTATGTACTGAAGTCACTTTATATTTATATTTATTTTGATGGTTATCTATTAGGAGTGATTAACTAGCTTTACCTACCACAATAGTTCACGTCACATATTGGTTAGATGGAGTTAACTGTCAGTGCCTCACTACTCTCTAACAATTTATTTATGAATAGTCATGGATAAGCTATTTAAGTGAAGGTGGCAGGCTTGCTATACATTTTTTTACCCCATACACAGAGTGGTAGCGCGAGAGTAACACATAACAAATATTAATAAAGATGGAATCACCACTAAATATAAATGTTAATTGTCTTCATTTAATTTTTGTTGCAATAAAAAAAAAATTCTGTTTGTGCTTTTGTGTTCTATCCTGTGCTATTTCATTATTATTTTTAATCATACAGCTATTGATCTTTGTAGCTGCCAAGCCTCTTAATAGAGATCTTTCCTTCATGCCTTTCATTCCCCATTTCATCTTTACAAAGTAGCTTGTATGAATAAGTAAAGTGATTTCCATATTGCTTTCTCAGTAAAATCACCAATTTCCCCTTTGCCAAAATTTCATTGAAAACTTGTCAGCACTGGCAAAGTGATCAATGGCTTTGTTGATGAACAAATTCAGCCACAAACGTATGCTAAACCCGAACATTAAACCTAATCCTAATGCTAACACAAATTTTTTTTTGGTAAACATTTTCCATAAGAGGAACAGGGCAAAGTCACCTCTTTCTTGAAGAAGTGCAATTTAGATAAGAAAACAACCAATGCAAATACAGAAAAAAAACCTGTGCCAGTTACAGACATATTTCCCCCGTACACACGGTCGGAATTTCTGATGGGAAATGTTCGATGCAAGCTTGTCGTCGGAAATTCCGACCGTGTGTATACTCCATCGGACATTTGCTGTCGGAATTTCCGCTCAAAAATGTTTGAGAGCAGGTTCTCAAATTTTCCATCAACAAACTTTGTTGTCGGAAATTCCGATCGTGTGTACACAAGTCTGTCACACAAAAGTTCACGCATGCTTGGAATCAAGCAGCAGAAGCCACACTGGCTATTGAACTTCCTTTTTCTCGGCTCGCCGTACATCTTGTACGTCACTGCGTTCTCAAATTCAGAATTTTGGGCTAACATTTGTGTGACCATTTGTATGCAAGACAAGTTTGAGCCAACATCAACTTCAGAAAAAAATCCATGGTTTTGTTGTCGGAAAATCCGATCGTGTGTATGGGGCATTACTGAGACCACAAGAATAGTTAGAACACTAAACAATAAAATTCCCTTTGACAAGGATTTGACTAACCCAAAAACCCATTTGAGAGCATAAACAATAGCTAAAAAACTGAAAACAGAACAATTGCCAATAAATCTGTGATGACAAACTAACCTAAGAAAGGGAGAGCATGGAACTTATCAGATGCCTGGAGTCAAACAGGTCAATTCATGCACCACCCAGCACTACACATAAATAGAGGGCCAGGCCCATCCATTCACTGTACAGCCTAGGCCGTAATCAATTGTAAACATCCTTGGAGCTGGCCATAGATGGATTGAATCGTAGCCAGTTCAGCGGACTAGCCTAGATTTGATCAACCTACGGGAAGGCTGGTTGTACTCAAGTTGATCCATCGATCAACTTGAGTACAACCAGCCTGTTATATTTCTTGCATGCAATTACTGCTGGCCGTTATAGCCATTAGCAGTAATCATTGTTTTGGGAGGGCTCCCCACTAGCAGAACACAATAGCACTGTGGGAGGGACTTCCACACTTGTTGATGGGGAAATTGTGTGATTTTTTTTCCTGCAACCCATGGCTGCAGGAAGAAAGATTACATAATTTTTGTCTTGCTTTACATTAAAATGTAGGCTCTGTACTTCACAGATGGTTTAGATGTGTTCACGGCAAGGAAGCACGATCCCACCATTCCCTCCACAGCTCTTAAGTAAGTCTTTCAGCGGGCTCTCCTGCAGGCTAGTTTGGAGTGTCCCAGTAACTGGAGAGCAAATCCCACTGCTGCCAACCAATGTAACGAGCCCCTGCTTGCTCAGTTCCACTCTCCCGACACTCCTCTGCAGCTATAGAATCAGATTGCAGATCGCAACATCTGATGGTTCGGTCATCCGATGCTCCTTGACTAGAACTACAGCTATGTGCCGTTCTAATCCAGTTGTGTAGCTCAGAACAAACACCAGGCAGGCTGTATGTAAGTTCAACCAGGTAAAAATTAGATAAAATATGTGGCGCTATTCCATCCTCCAGTACCAAACAGCAGAAAACAAGATCAACTATACCAATCAGAAAACATAAAATGAGATCAGATAAAATGGCGCTACTCTATCCTTCAGTACAAATCTGCAGAAACAAGATCACCCATACTGTAATAATAGGTATACGTGCAGTCCTCCCATTAAATAAGTATGGGTGTATAACAATACACCTTACGACCACTCCAAGAAACAGAAGAAGCTCAAAATAAAATATAATAATATTAATATGCGACTTTCCTGCTCAATAAGTGCACCGTGCTTCAAACTAAAATAGCCACAATAATCTCTGCGTGACGGTGTAAACCTAAAATTACATATTGAAACTATATAGACAAATAAAGTGCCTTGTGCGAAATAAGATTCCTGATGCAATAACCATATACATAGTACTAAATTAGACAATGTGCAAAATATTCTAATGTGACATAGTGAGTAAAAATCCAGTCCAAAAACTTATGAAAGTGCAACAAATTAAATGGTACCTGGTGCTATAAATATAAAATATACAATGTGTATAATGTAGCAAATAGAAATAGCTTAAATAAACATAAAAATATTCATAGATAATTCAACTAAGGGTGCGAGGAAAAATCCCTCAACCACTGGTGAGTAATAAATAATAGAGTGATCAGACAACATCCCTAATAATGTGAGATGCAATTAAACACCCAGCATCCAAAATATTTTAAAATTAATGGATATTAAATAATAAGGTCCATAAAAAGTGCCAATAGTGCAATGCAATCCACACTAATGCTATTATCATGCAAGAGTGACTTCAAGTGTCCACATAAAAGTCTGTTTAATAAAGCGCAGATAGCAGTGACTTGTGCTGTTCTTCAATTCCAGTGCACACACCGATAGTTTCCCCCAGCCTCTCACCTCCAGTAGCGGCCCCCAATGGGCCGAATCAGGCAGGATAGAAAATGCTCTGGTGGAGCGGGTGGGTATCCTGAAGCGATTCACCTTCCCTGAGGGATGTCCGTGGATCTGGCTCTCCGTCTCACCTCCCGCCACTCACAGTAATCCCAGAATAGTAATCATGAAGAAAGGAATAGCTCCCATAGTGTAGTAGTTAAAGGTCAAATTTATTGAAACAAACGTAGTAACTTACATATCAATACAAGATGAGCAGTAAAACAATGTTAAGCTTCCGGGTTCGGCCATCCCCGGGAAGCATTGGCACCTGGCTCCTCCTACCCTGACGCGTTGCATCATACCACGTGACTTTATCAAAGGGATGGGGCCACGTGGTGTTTACTCACTTACTATGTCACATTAGAATATTTTGCACATTGTCTAATTTAGTACTATGTATATGGTTATTGCATCAGGAATCTTATTTTGCACAAGGCACTTTATTTGTCTATATAGTTTCCTTGTCAAAAGAAGTTTATTGAGTATACAATATTATAAAGATACATAAAGTAAGTTTACAAGGATCTATAAAGTAAGCTCATTGTTTTACAGTAGGGATTATATAGGTAAATATCATGAAATTTCAAATATTAAACATTGGGTTCACGTAAACCTAAATTAAAGATATATATCATTTCCTTAGTTACTTTTGTAGGTATTTAAATGATTTATACCTACTATATATATTGTTTACAGGTAGAGTGTATATAGGTCAAATAAATTCTGATAATGAGCTTTAATCGTAAGGTGGAGAAAAGGAAAGAGAAAGAAGAAAAAGGGTAGAAAGGCAGAGGTATGGTCCACAAGGTTGTCCCGCTCGTCAGTTTATTATTCTTTTTAGTTCTCTTTGAAGCCTTAGAATGGGTGTCTCTGTAAGTCATTTAATCTGTTACCATGGCAACAGGACAGAGTCACTGAAATTTGACAGGAACTGTTGTTTTATCCAAGGATGCCAAAGTTTTTCAAATTTTGGAATTTGATTTTGATCGATGGCTACCATCTTAGCATGGGACATTGTATTATTCATTCTGTGAATTGTTTCTGCTAGTACCAACGTAGGAGATTTCCATGCTTTGGCCACTGTTTGTTTTGCAGCCGTTATTAGTTGGATCATAAGTTTGAATTGAGAGAGTGTTAACCATTCCGGTTTTAGATTAAGTAAAGTTATATATGGATCTGGTTGTATTATTTTTTTAAATATTTTAGATGCAATCACGAAGACTTCCTTCCAGAAGGTTTGGATTACTGGGCACGTCCACCATATGTGTAAATGTGTGCCTATTTCTGGGCATCCTCGAAAACAAAGAGCTGAGGTATTATGTGAATATTTTGCCACTCTAGCGGGTACAAGGTACCAGCGAGTTAGGACTTTATAATTTGTCTCCAGTGCTAAGATGTTGGGTGAAGATGACTTAGATGTGAGCCATATGTTAGAGCAGTCCGTGTCTTCTAAAGTTCGTCCCAGGTCCTCCTCCCACCTCTGAACGTAAGAGGGTCTATTAGGATTTACTACTCCATATAATTGATTATAAAGTGATGAAATTGTACCTTTAGCAAATGGATCTTTTGTACAGATTGATTCAAAAATGGATAATTGGGATAATGGTGTATCCCCCTTTAGGAATGGTGTATAGAAATTTTTGATTTGGAGATATCTAAATATCTCAGAGTTTGGTAGATCATATTTTTCTCTAAGCGATGGGAATGAAAGGAATGATTTAGATGCTATGAAGTCATTTAGTGTCTGAATGCCTGATGTTGTCCAAGCTTTAAAAGAATTTGGGTAGAACCATGCCGGATAAAAGGCCGGATTTCTGATAAAAGAAAGGAGAGGATTGTGTGGAGATTGTAACTGATATTTGGTTTTTAGTTTATCCCAGAGAGATAAGAAGTGTTTAGTTATGGGATTATGAATTTTAAAGCGGTCTTTAGGATCAAGCCATAACAAGTTTGATATTAATAGAGGGTCATTTTCTGAAGCCTCTATAAATACCCATAATGGGATTTCCTGTTTTGCATGGTATTTGGACAGACTGGCCAAATGTGCTGCTCTGTAGTAGTTAGTAAAATTAGGGTATCCCAGGCCTCCTTTATTTTTGGGAAGATGTAGTGTGTGTATAGGTATACGTGGTTTAGAAGAGCCCCATATAAATGAAGTTGCTCTTTTGTGTACTATTCTCAAAAAATAGGAAGGAATTGGAATAGGGAGGACTCTGAATAGATAAAGCAATTTGGGTAGAATAGTCATTTTGATTGCATTAATCTTCCCTATCCAGGATAAAGGAAGTTGCGACCATTGTTTTATTAGATTTGTGATCTGTCTTAATACAGGAGGATAATTGGTTGAGAATAAGTCAGAATGAGATGCTGTTAAATGAATTCCAAGATACGGGATTGATTTTTCTGCCCATGTGAATGGGAGTGCAGCCCTAGCCGGGATCAATTCCATGTTTGTGAGCAAAATATTAAGCACTAGGCATTTCTTAGGATTAATCATAAGGCCGGATAGGGCTGCAAATCCATCAAGAGCTGGTATTAAGTTAGGACCAGAGACCTGTGGTGATGATAGAAAAAGTAATATATCGTCTGCAAATATACATAATTTGTGTGTAATACCTCCTACTTCAATGCCAGTTATAGTTTGGTTTGTTCTGATGTATTGGGCCATGGGTTCGAGTATAAGGGCAAATAATAAGGGAGATAATGGGCAACCCTGTCGGGTACCTCTTTTGATATTAAAGGCATCAGATTTGTATCCAGCGTATTTTATATAGGCTTTGGGTTTATTATATAATGCTTTGATCCATGTTAAAAAGTGGGGTCCAAAACCCCATTTTTGTAATGAATATTGCATATATTGCCAGGATACTGTGTCAAATGCCCTCTTAATATCGAGAGATAGAAAACATAAAGGGATTTTCCGTTTTTTAGCAATATGTGCCAATAACACTGCCCTGCGTATATTATCACCTGCCTGTCTATTTGGCATGAAGCCTACTTAATCTCTATGTATTAATTTTCCTATAATGCTATTGAGGCGTTTTGCTATTATTTTTGCTAATAATTTAATATCAAGGTTTAACAGAGAGATAGGCCGATAATTCACACAGGAAGTATCATCAGAAAGGGGTTTTGGGATCATACAAACAATTGCCATTAGTGTTTCTTGCCGAAAAGAATGTCCTTCTAGAAGTTTGTTAAAAGTTTCAGTGAGAATGGGAGAGAGTATTTCTGAGAATGTTTTATAGTATAAAGCCGAGTAGCCGTCTGGGCCTGGTCTTTTGTTAAGTTTTAGGTCTTTTATGGCTTTAGCAACTTCATCTATAGTTATAGGCTCATCCAAACTGCTTTTTTGATTCTGAGACAACTCAGGTAAGGTTATTTTTGAGAAGAAGGATTCAGCCTCTGTAGGATTAAATTCATTGTTTGTCTTGTATAAAGTTGCGAGATGTGAGTGAAATGTATGGACTATTTTAACTGGATTACAAGTATAAACATTTTTTGATCATTTCAAACGTATTGGTTTGAAAGATTTGTTAGTTGAATTTAATGCCCGAGCCAAATATGTACCTGGTTTGTTTGTATTCATGTAGAAATTGTGTTTGGAGCATTTGAGGGATTTATCAACTGACTCAGTGAGAAATAGATCGTATTCCAATCTAGATTTTTCCAGATGAGATTTTGTACTCTGAGATGGATTATCTTGGAATGATATGTAGGCTGCATTAAAATTGAGTTCTAGTTTTTTTGCTAGATTTTTGCGTTCCCGTTTAAATAGTGCCATTTGTCTTTGTATTGTACCACGCAAGACAGGCTTATGAGCTTCCCACAGTGTTATTGGGGAAATGTCTGTTGTATTATTAATTGATATGTATTCCTTTAAAGCTTGTTCAATGGCCATCTGATGTAGTGGGTGTTTGAGCATTATGTCCGGTAAGTACCACGTTGGGTCATGCGCTTTTGGTATGGCTGAGGCTATAGTAGTGTATACTGCATTATGGTCAGACCACGGAATCGGAATTATATCTGATGCAATAATTTCTGGTATCATTCCTATTGTTAGAAAAATATGATCTATTCTGGTGAAGGTTTGATGAGGGTGCGAGAAATAAGTGAATTTCTTTTTCATTGGGTTACTTTCTCTCCACGAATCTACCAGATTGTATTTGGAAAGAAGTTAAGAAAAAGGTAATCTAGAGGTTATTTTGGATGGTGTAAAAGGTGATTTATCTAGAAATGGGAGGAGGACCTGGTTCGAATCCCCACACATTATCACTGTTCCTATTTTGTGTGTATTAATCACTTGTAATATATGTGAGAGGAATGGTGTAGGTTGTTTGTTAGGAGCGTAGTAGGAAATCACCGTGATTGCTGTATCCATTATATAACCCATGAGTATCAGGTATCTACCTTCTGGGTCTTTAATTTCTGATGATAAGGTGAATGGTGTGGATCGGTGAAATGCAATTAGAGTACCCCTTTGTTTGGTACAGGCAGAAGCCATGTAAATTTGTTGATAAAAAGGAGAAATATATTTTGGAGTAGAATCTTTGGTGAAGTGTGTTTCTTGGAGGCATACTATGTGAGCCTTCTTGTTATGGAAAGTACGGAAGGCTTTGGTCCTTTTTTGAGGGACATTTATTCCCTGAACATTCAGGGAAAGTATATTCAGTGGTGCCATGGCAACAGATCAAATAGTTTTGACTTACTTTTTGTTATGCAGAGCTGACTGCGCAGATCAACCTGTGTGGACTGAAGAGATGAAAAGATAGAAAAGAAGCCAGTGAATTCTGGAGTAAAGAGTAAACAAAAAACATATGAGATTAGATGATACATTGTATAAATTATTTTTTGCAAGTAATCACAATTTACCTGTGAAAGAGAATAAATATCTCTCTCAGGGGAATAAGTGCCTTCGTCACACTCCCACATAATATGGTTGGGAGAATGAGGAGGGCTAATGGGGGTACACGGATCTTCCGCTTACAGGAGAGAAGTGCTATGTCAAAAGACATCAAAATGATGTTTCATTAATTGGAGTGCAGAATATAGTTTTTGTTGAAATATTTATTCCAGGGTGGTTGTATATGGTTAGTCTTGCCCTAGGCTAAATAATTCCGTTAGAAAGGTACTGTTAATAACTTTGGTATTGATGAAGATAGTTTGAATTATTTTGGGATTTTAACCCTTTTAGAGTAAACAATTACATATTTTATTCATATGTAACTGTTTAGATATGTTAACTCATAAAATTGAGGTTGTATTGCTTCAGATTAGAATAAACAAAAACATAGTTCTAGGAACTAGTTAGGTACTAATAAATTTGTTTTAAGAAAAGAAAGAAAAAGCTTCCATTACTTCTGGATTATTGAACATATTTGTCCTAAAAAGTAATAAATCTATTGTTATTACCTGAAAATATATAACTGAACAAGAATTTCCTTATTTCACTTATATATTCTAAGGCTATATGAATCAGAAGTAATAAGAAATGTAACTGGAATGTAACTTGATCCCATACAGTGTGTGATTATCAGAATGCAATTACATTCAGTTATAAATACAGGTTTTTTATAGAGAACCATCTCTTAGTATAATAAATGAAGAGATATCAGGAATTAGGATGTCAGTCCATTGAATCTTCTTGGTCCATGGATGATGTGGCATAACGGCCTCTTTTGTGAGAATGATGATTCCCATTTTGTTCTGAAATTTTCTGGGTGCTGCCTGAAGGTGAAGATGATGCCATTCTTCTGCGTGTGGGAGTGTTGCTGCTTGTGGGTTCTGTCAGATTTAATTTTAAAAGGGTTTGTTGTAGTTCATCTGCTGATCTGCTTCTGTAAATTGTACCTTGGTAGTTAAATCTGACTGAAAAGGGGAATCCCCATTGATACATAATGTTGTGGCGTTGCAGTTCCATTAGTTGGGGTTTCATGGATCGTCTTTTAGTAATAGTAGTTGGGATAGGTCAGCAAAAATTTGATAATTGTGTCCTTGAAAATTAAGTTCCTTTTTTTCTCTTGCAGCAATTAGTATTTGTACTTTCGTTCTGTAATAATGAAATTTTGTGATTATATCACGTGGGGGTCCGTCTTTCTTTTTGGCTGTGAGGGCTCTGTGTACTCTGTCCAGTTCTTAACGTTCAATAGGGATATCTGGCTTTAGTTCTTGTAATAGAGCAGTAATAGTAGATTGCAGGTCTGTCACAGTTTCAGGTATTGCCCTTATGCGCAAGTTTGAACGTCTGGCTCTATTTTCGTAATCTTCAAGCTTAGTTTGAAGTATTAAATTCTCTTCTTTTAATTGTTCCAATTCTGTTATATTTTCTTGGGTTGTAATTTCAATTTCATCCATTTTTATTTCTAAGGCTGCGGTGCGGTTTCCCAGCTCTCTTATTTCTTTGGTTAGGCTGTTTGTTATTTGGTCTGAGGTTTGTTTTAAAGCCTTATGAAGCATCTTTTCAAATTGTAATAATATTACTGGGGATGCTGAGGAGGCTTGTGGAGAAGTTTGTGAGAGGACTTGTTCTGTATCTGACTCAAATGGAGAGTCTTGCTGTGACATTTTCTGTCTGTGAGAGCGCCCTGATGCTGTATATTGTGAGGTGACTGGAGCTGCTTTAGTTGCAGTGAGTGCCTGTGAGCTCTTTGTGAGGTGATTTTTATTTCTGCCACGGCTTCCTCCCAGTACCATATTTCCTGCCCAAACTTTCACAGTTTGTTCCCTGGGGCAAAAAGGTTCAAATGGATACCTTTTGAGCCTGCAGGCGCCGCTTTGTCCTTCTCTTCTCTCCTCAGCGGTGCGGAGCTCTAACAATGCATGTCTGCTCCGCTAGGCTCCTCCTCCTGTCCCCCTCGTCTATATAGTTTCAATATGTAATTTTAAGTTTACACCGTCATGCAGAGATTATTGTGGCTATTTTAGTTTGAAGCACGGTGCACTTATTAAGGAAAGTCGCATATTAATATTATTATATTTTATTTTGAGCTTCTTCTGTTTCTTGGAGTGGTCGTAAGGTGTATTGTTATACACCCATACTTATTTAATGGGAGGACTGCACGTATACCTATTATTACAGTATGGGTGATCTTGTTTCTGCAGATTTGTACTGAAGGATAGAGTAGCGCCATTTTATCTGATCTAATTTTATGTTTTCTGATTGGTATAGTTGATCTTGTTTTCTGCTGTTTGGTACTGGAGGATGGAATAGCGCCACATATTTTATCTAATTTTTACTTATTTATTGGGGTGCTGAGTGGACCCATCTATGCTGGCAGCGCTCTATCAGGTACCATGTTGTTATGTTCAGGTTGGTTTTGTGTAGATTAAGTTGTGGTTTTGCGCATTAGTTTTTGTACCTCTGTTTTTAAGTTCAACCAGGAATCTCTTTTATTGAAAAATACAGGCTCTTTTATACAATAAAAGAGGAGGTGCGTACCTCTGGCTCATATTACTCTGAACATACACCTGTGACCAGAAACCTAATTAACATGGGCTAATTATCTAATCCCTTTAGACAGCCTAGATGACTCAGACATGACCTTTAGGCCAGACTGGCCATCTTGTAGCTCAGAAAACCCAATCAACATTATCACAATAGCAGAGTTAATTAACACAAACAACAATGGGGATCTAATGACTCTTAGATCCCATACTAGAGACATATTTACAATACACATTCTAGCAGGCAACAGACAGACAGGTGGCTGGAATTGACATCAGCACCTCCCAACAGTATTTGTCCCAGCATTATGAATCAGCCACTATTTCTAATATGGCAAATCCAGGGTCCCCAGAGTCTGTGTGTCCTGGGGGACCAGGACCCAAATCTACAGTAATACCACCTCAAGGGTCCCCAGGCACACAGCTCACAAAGAGCACCGTTCCTCCAAATGCCAGGGCCCACGATCGATCGTCAAGAGGCTAGCATTCAGTCTCCTCCAAAAGTCTCTCTCCCGGCTAGGTCTGTCACAAACACATCACAGAATGTACACTTGAGGCTAACATAAGCCAGTGTCCGAAAAAGACTAGAAAAGCTTAAATCACCAGGACCGGATGGCTTACATCCGAAAGTCCTCAAAGAACTCAGTCGGGTTGCTGTATAGCCAGATCGCTATTCCTAATTGTTATGGACAGCACACTGACACAAATGGTACCATCTGATTGGTGAAAGGCCAGTGTGTTACCAATATTCCTGGAAAGTACAGGCCAGTCAGTCTAACATCACTAGTATGCAAACTATTGGAGGGGATGATAAGGGACCATATCCAATAATTTGCTGATAAAAACAGTACCATTAGTAGTAATCAGCATGGGTTTATGAAAAGTCATTCTTGCCAAACCAATCTGTTGAAATTCTACAAGGAAATGAGCTGTCACCTAGATAAATGAAGGCCTGTGGATGTGGTGTATCTGGATTTTGCAAAAGCATTTGATACAGTCCCCCATAAAACCTAATTTACAAAATGAGGTCTGTAAGCATGGGCCATAGAGTTTGTTTGTGACTAGAAAACTGGTTACAAGGGCACATCCAAAGAGTGGTGATTAGGGATGAGCCGAACACCCCCTGGTTCGGTTCGCACCAGAACCTGCGAACGGACCGTAAATTCGCACGAACGTTAGAACCCCATTGAAGTCTATGAGACTCGAACGATCAAAAGTGCTAATTTTAAAGGCTAATTTGCATGGTATTGTCCTAAAAAGGGTTTGGGGATCCGGGTCCTGCCCCAGGGGACATGTATCAATGCAAAAAAAAGTTTTAAAAACAGCCGTTTTTTTGGGAGCAGTGATTTTAATGATGCTTAAAGTGAAAAAAAGTGAAATATTCCTTTAAATATCGTACCTGGGGGGTGTCTATAGTATGCCTGTAAAGTGTCACGTGTTTCCCATGCTTAGAACAGTCCCTGCACAAAATGACATTTTTAAAAGAATAAAAGTCATTTAAAACTGCTTACAGCTTTAATGTAATGTCCGGTCCCGGTAATATGGATGAAAATCAGTGAGACAAACGGCATGGGTACCCCCCCAAGTCTATTACCAGGCCTTTTGGGTCTTGTATGGATATTAAGGGGAACCCAGCACCCAAATTAAAAAAAGGAAAGGCGTGGGGCCCCAGGCCCTCTGAACAGCAGTATACAGGCGGTGCAAACAAGACAGGGACTGTAGGTTTGTTGTTAAGTAGAATCTGTTTGTAATTTTGAACTGGTACATTTTTAAAGTGTAGCTCCAGCCAAAAAATCTATTTTTAAGCTTTTTGGAAAACATAGGGAAGAGTTATCACCCCTGTGACATTTGTTTTGCTGTCTGTGCACCTCTTCAGAAGATTTTACCTCACTTTCTGTCCCAATGACAAATGTTTTTTGACAATTTGGGGTTTTTAGTGAAATAAGGATTGGTGATAAAGCATCAGTGGAAAGGAGACACGTTTTTCCCATATTAACTCTTACAGGAGAGAATTTCCCTTCCTGGGGTAGATTTCATCTCACTTCCTGTTGTCTCCTTCCATTTGCAAGTAGGAGTCGTTTGTAAGTTGGATGTTTGAAAGTAGGGGCCTGCCCTATATACTCTGCAGAAATTTGGGCCTTAGGTGTTGGTGTTGCCACAACACTGTAAACCCTCACGGTTACTCTTGGTGGGCGCAGGAACGGGCTCTGCTGTGAAATATTAGATCAAGAATTGTAATTACATGCCCCTGTTGAACAGGGTCAGAAAAATTGGGCCTTTGGTGGTGGTGGTGCTAGTGCCACAACACTGTAAGTCCTCACAGTTACACTTGGTGGGAGCTGGAACGGGCCCTGCTGTGAAATATTAGATCAAGAATTGTAATTACATGCACCTGTTGAACAGGGGCAGAAAAACTGGGCCTTTGGTGGTGGTGGTGCTGGTGCCACAACACTGTAAGTCCTCACTAGGGATGAGCCGAACACCCCCGGTTCGGTTCGCACCAGAACCTGCGAACGGACCGAAAATTTGCAGGAACGTTAGAACCCCATTGACGTCTATGGGACTCGAACGTTCAAAATCAAAAGTGCTCATTTTAAAGGCTAATTTTCATGGTATTGTCCTAAAAAGGGTTTGGGGACCCAGGTCCTGCCCCAGGGGACATGTATCTATGAAAAAAAAAACTTTTAAAAACGGCCATTTTTTCGGGAGCAGTGATTTTAATGATGCTTAAAGTAAAAAAAAAAGTGAAATATTCCTTTAAATATCGTACCTGGGGGGTGTCTATAGTATGCCTGTAAAGTGGCGCGTGTTTCCCATGCTTAGAACAGTCCCTGCACAAAATGTCATTTTTAAAGGAAAAAAAAGTCATTTAAAACTGCTTGCGGCTTTAATGTAATGTCGGGTCCTGGCAATATGGATGAAAATTAGTGAGACAAACAGCATGGGTACCCCCCAATCCATTACCAGGCCCTTTGGGTCTTGTATGGATATTAAGGGGAACCCCGCACCTAAATTAAAAAAAGGAAAGGCGTGGGGCCACCAGGCCCTATATACTCTGAACAGCAGTATACAGGCGGTGCAAACAAGACAGGGACTGTAGGTTTGTTGTTAAGTAGAATCTGTTTGTAATTTTGAACTGGTACATTTTTAACGTGTTTAGCTCCAGCCAAAAAATCTATTTTAAGCTTTTTGGAAAACAAAGGGAAGGGTTATCACCCCTGTGACATTTGTTTTGCTGTCTGTGCTCCTCTTCAGAAGATTTTACCTCACTTTTTGTCCCAATGACAAATGTTTTTTGAAAATTTGGGTTTTTTTGTGAAACAAGGATTGGTGATAAAGCATCAGTGGAAAGGAGAAACGTTTTTCCCATATTAACTCTTACAGGAGAGAATTTCCCTTCTTAAGGGTAGATTTCATCTCACTTCCTGTTGTCTCCTTCCGTTTGCAAGTAGGAGTCGTTTGTAAGTTGGATGTTTGAAAGTAGGGGCCTGCCCTATATACTCAGCAGAAATTTGGGCCTTAGGTGTTGTTGTGGCCACAACACTGTAAGCCCTCACAGGGCCCTGCTGTTAAATATTAGATCAAGAATTGTAATTACATGCCCCTGTTGAACAGGGCCAGAAAAATTGGGCCTTTGGTGGTGGTGGTGCTAGTGCCACAACACTGTAAGTCCTCACTCGTTCTTGGTGGGCGCAGAAACGGGCCCTGCTGTGAAATATTAGATCAAGAATTGTAATTACATGCCCCTGTTGAACAGGGGCTGAAAAATTGGGCCTTAGGCACTGGTGCTGGTGTCACAACACTGCAACCCCTCACAGATACTCTAGTTGGAACGCAGGAACGAGCCCTGCTGCAAAGTATTGCATCAAAAATTGTAGGGGGGGCGTGGCTTGAAGGCTTGTGCGGATGGATGCCTAGACTCACAGTTCCGCAGTATAACTGGCCACAGCGACATCTCCAGCGGCTCCAGAGAAGGAGAAGTTACCTCACAAACAGCCATAACACTCCCACACAGTGAGTTGCCATGCTGAAACGAAGGAAATTCTCCAAGATCCCCAGGAAACTGATAGATTACTATCCCTCGTCAGACCTGGCAAGCGGCCAAAATGGTGCCGGCAGCGGCCGAGAAACAACAGCGTGGCTCTCCTCCTCACATTCGAGTCAGAGCCCTGCGCTGTCTCCAGGGCTCCACTGTTCATCTGACACACAGGGTGAGTGCTCTCCCCCAATTCGCCCACTACATCCAGCCCTGCTAAGACTAGGCTCAGAACGGATGAGCCTCAGAAATCCCTGCATGTCACAGCTCCCTGCCTGTTCTCTCTCCCCCCACCACAGCCATCATCTGTATTAGATCCCTTCCCTGCCTCTGACCAGCCACACTCTGAAAGCACTATGAAGAATATGCTGCTATCACTGAGGAAAACTCTATATACCAACTTATCCTCTGCTGTCTCCTCATTATCCATGACTGTAAATCAGCATGATCAAATTATTACACACATGGAAACTAAAATGGGAGACTTACTCTCTGCCCATAATGAACTGGTAGATGGATTTGCGGATCATGACGATGAACTCCAATTAATTAATCTGAAAATCGCAGACCTGGAAGATCGCTCCAGACGAAATAATATTAAATTCCGTAATATCCCTGAGTCGATCCAACAATCTGATATTGTTCAGTTTCTGCAATCCCTGATGCGGGCCCTTTTGCCTGACCTAACAACCTGTGACATAGAAATTGACAGGGCACACAGGCTCCCCAAGCCATCTCACCTCCCTGCCTCCACTCCCTTGGATGTTTTAGCCCGCATTCATTTTTTCCCTACAAAGGAAAAAGTCATGTACGCAGCCAAACAAGCAACAAGACTCCGTGACCCTTTCACCAACATCGCACTGTATGCTTACTTATCCAAAGCAACAATGGAAAATCGCAGGCAGCTGGCGACTATAACTAAAGCGCTTCAAAACCATAAAATCCCTTACAAATGGGACTTCCCCACTAAATTACTCATTACGCACCAAAACAAAACTCACGCAGTGCTCACCCTCCCTATGGGTCTCACACTCTTGAGAAACTGGCATATCATACCAGAGGAAGCACCGTGCCCTTCCGTTCACCTTCCAACCCTCATGGAGACAGGAGGAGAACCTCCAGATGCCTGAAGGCTGCAATATATATCCTTCTCTGCACAAGCTAAATGGCTGGGATACTGCAGTGGCTTTATCCAGTACCTGCCTGCCTGTTAAGAGATCCCTGTCCCACGTTGTGGACATAAGTTCTCTTTCCCCCACCATCTGTTTGCAGTATTTTCTGCACATTGAGTCCAGGGCCCCTTTGTTACTGGACTCTCCCTTTTTAATCAAAGACCTTTCACCCTAGCCCAGCACCAGCACATCCCCACTAACCTTTCCGCCAAGCTACACCTGGGTCTCTATTTCTTTACACAAGCGACAAATCACATTGTCCACACCACTTAGAGCAAGGCTAGCGATTTGATCCACACCAACCAATTGCCACCTTCGCCTGGGATCAATTAACCCTAACTTTAATCCCCCAGAATGGCTTTCAAAATAGTTTCTATCAATGCCAGGGGCTTAAACTCTCCACAGAAAAGATCTGCACTTCTCAAAGAAGCCAACATCCAAAAAGCCGATATCCTCTTAGTGCAAGAGACCCATTTTGCCTCTGCTAAAACTCCCAGATTCATCCTGAAAAACTACAACCAAGTTTTCTCAGCTTCAGGCCTGAAGAAGAAAAACGGGGTCCTCACTGCCATATGGAATACACTACAATTTAAACTACATCAGTCCATCGCAGACCCCCACGGCCGTTCCCTGATCCTCCTATGCGACATTAATCAAATCACCTACACTCTGGTCAATGTCTATGGACCAAACAAACAGCAAATACGATTCCACAAACAACTCTACAAAAAAATACTACGACTCCGAAAGGGGAGGCTTCTTTTTGGAGGTGACTTCAACGTAATTGGAGATTCCACATTGGATACTACTTCCGCGACTAGAAACCATCGATCTGTTCTGAACCCCTTCCTCCAAGCAAACGATCTCTACGATCCGTGGAGATGCCACCACAGCAATGAGCGTGACTTTTCCTACTTCTCCTCTTCTCAATTTTCCTACTCCCATATTGACTTCTTCCTTGTTGACAAACTCACCCTCCAGGATGTGACGAACTCTGAAATTGGAACCATAACATGGTCGGACCATACACCCATCTCCCTTACTGTGGGAAACTGCAGACCTAAAACACACCGAATATGGAGACTTGATGCTTCCCTCATCTCTGATCCTGGCATAGTTCAAAAACTCAATATCGAACACCACTCCTATTTCCAAACGAACAATCAACCGGTACTTTGGTTGGCATATAAAGCCTACATGCGTGGCGTCCTAATTAAACTAGATAGTAATGTTAAAAACCAGAGGTCTAAGCAAGTTGACGGGGTCCTTTCCCAAATTACCCTTCTTGAAAACCAAAACAAACTGAATCCCTCCCACAAACTAGCCAGTGAGCTCATAGAACAGCGACAAAAACTCCACTCACTTTTACTCTTTAAATTTGAAAACAACCTTAAATTTACTAAAGCCAAATACTATGCTTTAGGCAATAAAGCTGGAGCCTTACTAGCCCGACAGGTCAAGGCTCAATGCTTTAAACATAAAATATCTTCCCTTCACCATCCCACCATCAAACGACTCCTGACAAATCCACAGGATATCGCTAACGCCTTTAGCGACTATTACTCTTCTCTCTACAACCTTTCAACTGACACAGCTACTCTCCAACCAACTGACCAATGCATACAAAACTTAGTATCCACTATTGATCTTCTGCTTATAACCCATACATAACTAGAAGGCTTTTCCCAACCATTCTCGGACACAGAAGTCCTAACAGCCATCAAAACACTCCCTCTCCATAAGTCACCTGGGGAAGATGGCTACACTAACAAATTCTACAAAACATTTGACAAGCTCGTCACCCCTCACCTCACTGACCTCTTCAACTCTGCTGCCACCTCTGGTTCTATACTGCTTGACATGCTGCGTTCAATCATCACCACCATCCCCAAACCAGAGAAAGACCCTACCTCTACTACCAATTACAGACCCATTTCGCTCCTCAACACGGACGTGAAAATATTTGCTAAGGTGATTGCTTCTAGATTGTCGAAATGTCTCCCCTCTCTAGTGCACACAGACCAAGTTGGCTTTATGCCAGACAGGCAGGCCCCGGATGCAACTAGAAGAGTCATTGATTTGATTCACCAGGTCACCCACACACGAATGCCTTCTCTGCTTCTATCTCTGGACTGCTTCTATCTCTGGGGATTTCTGAGGGCAGTGCTATCCAAATTTGGAATCACTGGGTGGTTCCAAAAGGCCATACTCTCACTTTACTCAAACCCCACGACTAGGGTATTAACTGACGGAACCCTGTATAAACCGTTCGAGATCTCCAATGGCACTCGCCAAGGCTGCCCGCTCTCCCCTCTCATTTTTGCTCTAATTATGGAACCCCTTGCGGCAAAGATTAGAGGGGACAAGTGCATCTCAGGCATTAAACACAATGACGTTGAACACAAAATAAGCCTTTTTGCCGATGATGTCATACTTTTGATCACAAACCCAGCCCAATCCATGCCTGCAATTCAAGACATCATTACTCAATTTAGCTCTGCCTCTTTCTACAAAATCAATTCCTCTAAGTCTCTGATCCTCCCGCTAAATCTAACACACACACAACAGTCCCTCCTGGAAGGATCTCTTCCTTATTCTTGGATGAGGTACTCAATCCCATACTTAGGAATAAAATTAGCCCCCTCACTACCTCAACTCTATGACCTTAACTACCGTGCCTTCCAAAAAAAGCTTCCCCAACTATTAAATCAGCTGCGCACAACAGGCCTATCTAAACTAGGAAGGATCGCCTCCTTTAAAATGCTAATTCTCCCCAAGCTACTCTACCTATTTCGCACAGTAATCTTACCTGTTCCCCATTCCTTCTTTACTTCCATGCATCAAAAATTTTAATTACACGCCCCTGTTAAACAGGGGCTGAAAAATTGGGCCTTAGTCACTGGTGCTGGTGCCACAACACTGCATCCCCTCACAGATACTCTAGTTGGAATGCAGAAACGAGCCCTGCTGCAAAGTATTGCATCAAAAATTGTAATTACACGCCCCTGTTAAACAGGGGCTGAAAAATTGGGCCTTAGGCACTGGTGGTGGCGCCCAGAACCAAAAATGTTCTTACAAGCTATCAGTGTGATCATTGAGGAGGAAGAGGATAATTACTCAGGATAGTCACTCAGCATCAGCATAGACAGTCTTTGAAGGGATCTGAGATTTCAAAAAAATTATTCGGTTACATCAGCATCAGGTGCTTGGTAGCTGGTGGTTATCCAAGACTGATTCAATTTTTTGAAGGTCAGTTGATCGACCGAGTCGGGGGACAGACACACCCTGTGATCGGTTACAAAGCCTCCAGCAGCACTGAATGTACGTTCTGAAAGAACGCTGGATGCAGTACAGGCCAGTAGCTCAATTGCATACTGTGCAAGCTCTGGCCAGTGATCCATCCAAAAGACCCACTAACCCAGAGGATTTTCAGTGGGAAAGGTGTCCAAGTCAGATCTTGCCCCTAGGTATTCCTGCACCATGTAAAACAGATGCTGGCAATGGTTGCTGGAACCGATCATACCTTGGGGCTGGGGACCAAAAAATTGTCTGAACGCATCGGTCAGATGGCCACCTTCTCCACCGCTCCTTCTTTGACTGACCGAAGCCTCAGCAACACGTTGTCCAGAAACAGGAGTTTGTAACCTCCCAGTCTCTGGGAACGCGTTGCAAAGACCTTTCTGCAAGGCCTCCCGAAGATGTTTCATCCTCTGCTTCCTCTGCGATGGCAAGATAAGGTCTGCAACCTTACCCTTGTAATGTGGATCAAGGAGGGTTGCCAGCCAGTATTGGTCCTTCTCCTTGATACCACGAATACGAGGATCCTTATGCAGGCTTTGCAGGATCAGGGAGGCCATGCAGCATAGGTTTGCTGAGGCATTCAGTCCGGAGTCCTCTGGGTCACTAAGGATGGCATGGTCCGCAGCCACCTCCTCCCAGCCATGTACAAGTCTATGTGTTTCTTGGGACTTATCGCTTAAAGACTGTTGCTGATGCTGAGTGCCAGGCTCCACCTCCATACTGACACAATCCTCCTCCTCCTCGTCCTCTTCCTGTGTGATCGGTGGGCACGCAGGAACACTGTCTGGATAAAGGGGGCCTTGAGAGCTAAGGAAGTCCTCCTCTTCCTGCCTTTGTTCTGCCTCAAGTGCCCTGTCCATTATTCAACGCAACGTGTGCTCCAACAGGTGGACAAGGGGGACAGTGTCACTGATGCATGCACTGTCACTGCTCACCATCCTCATGGCCTCCTTAAATGGTGACAGGACAGTGCATGCATCCCTGATCATGGCCCACTGGCGTGGGGAAAAAAAAACAAGCTCCCCTGACCCTGTTCTGGTGCCATAGTCGCACAGGTACTCATTGATGGCCCTCTGCTGCGTGTGCAGCCGCTGCAGCATGGCCAACATTGAGTTCCACTTGATGGGCATGTCACAGATTAGGCGGTTCTTGGGCAGGTTAAATTCCTTTTGGAGGTCAGCCAGCCGAGCACTGGCATTATATGACCTGCGGAAATGTACACAGACTTTCCTGGCCAGCCTCAGGACATCCTGTAAGCCCGGGTACCTGCCCAAGAACCGCTGCACCACCAAGTTAAGGACGTGAGCCTAACAAGCACATGGGTCAGTTGTCCCTGTTGGAGGGTGGAGAGGAGGTTGGTTCCATTGTCGCAAACCACCATACCTGCCTTAAGCTGGCGTGGCGTCAACCACCTCTGAACCTGCCCCTGCAGAGCTGACAGAACCTCTGCCCCAGTGTGGCTCCTGTCCCCCAAGCACACCAACTCAAGCACCGCATGGCATCTTTTGGCCTGTGTGCTTGCGTAGCCCCTTGAACGCCTACAGAGCACCGCTGGTTCTTAAGTCAAATCAGCAAAGGAAGAGGCCATGGAGGAAGAAGAAGAGGAGGGGGTGGAAGATAGAGGTGTGGCAGAATCACCACTAGTAGTATTTTGGCGGTGTGGTGGCAGAACAACCTCCAATACTACTGCACCCTGTCCTGCATCCTTCCCAGCTGCCAGAAGAGTCACCCAGTGCGAGGTGAAAGATAGGTAACATCACTGTCCATGCCTGCTGGACCATGATTTAGCGGTAATATGCACTTTACCACTGACCGCCCCTTCCAGCGAGGCCAAGACATTGCCTTCCACATGCCAGTAGAGAGCCGGAATCGCCTTCCATGAGAAAAAGTGGCGTTTGGGTACCTGCCACTGAGGAACCGCACATTCCACAAACTCACGGAAGGGGGCAGAGTCTACCAACTGAAAAGGCAGCAGTTGAAGTGCTAGCAATTTTGTCAAGCTAGCATTCAACCGCTGGGCATGTGAATGGCTTGAAGTAAACTTCTTTCGGCGGTGCAGCAGTTGGGGCAGGGAAATTTGCCTGGTACAATCTGACGTCGGTGTACCAATAGCAGATTGCCCCCAAGTACTTGCCTGTGACACACCTAATTCTACACCTTCATTCCTCTCAGTGCAGGTCTTAGAGAGGACTGAAGGTATAGTGGGGTTGGAGATCCCAGCTGATGAGGAGCAAGGAGAGGTCCTCTTTGTTCTTTGGTGTGGGTCTTTTAGGTACACTTGCCAACAAACTGCATGGCAGGTCAACATATGTCTGGTCAAGCATGTGGTGCCCAAGCGGGAGATGTTTTGGCCATGAGAGATACGCTTGAGACATATGTTGCAAATAGCGGTGGGATCTGATGCACTCTTCTCAAAAAAGGCCCACACCAAAGAACTTTTGGAATAACGCGCAGAGACAGCAGCGCCCTGCACATGCAAAGCTCTGTGGTGTGATGCAGTCGTGTGCTGCCCTTAAGCTGGCCCCTGGAGGGCATCCTGCCCCATTGGTGATGTGCCTCCTCCTCCTCCTCTCTCCTATCAGGCACCCACGTGGAATCAGTGACCTCATCATCCCCTCCCTCCTCATCACTGGAGCAAAGCTGGCAGTATGCTGCAGCTGGGGGAACATGACTGCCAGATTGCTGTCCTTCTTGGGCACCCCCTCTCTCTGGGCTCACATTACTGCCTTCCTCTAGCTGAGTACCATCATCGGAGCCTTCAAAATGCTGGGCATCCTCCTGGAGCATGTACCCAAAACTGCGGTCAAACAGTTCGGGGGACTCCTCAAGAGGACATGGTGGGGCTAGGGAAGGAGTGACTAATGCCATTGAGCCGAGGGAAGAGGCTGCGTTGGCAGCTGCTTTGCCAGACAAAGTACCCTGAGCCTGGGTGAGAGAGAATGAGGAGGATGAAGACGGCTTGGTCATCCACTCTACCAAGTCTTCTGCATGTTGTGGCTCAACGCGGCCAGCTGCTGAAAAAAAGGACAAGCGTGTTCCATGGCCACGAGCTGATGAGGATGCACCGTCTCCACGACCAGCACTGTTGCCTCTAGACACAGAGCCTGCTTGCCCTCTTTTATTGGCTTGTGACTGTCTGCCTCTCCTTGTTGGCCTTCCAGACACACTAATGGCCTGCAGTGAGATGTAGCTGCACAAAGCTGGGATGTATATATATATACTGATACTGCAGCTAGCAGAATCAACTGCCTGCCTGTAGTATTATTAGTATGGGAACACCAGCAATTGTCTTCAGGTAGCTTTAGGTGCACACTGTGCAGAGGACGCAGTACACTAACTGTAAATACTGTAACTGCCTGCCTGTGGTATTATAGGAGCAGAATAACAGCAATTGTCTCCAGGTAGCTTTAGGTGCGAACAGTGCAGAGGACGCACTACACTAACTGTAAATACTGTAGCTGCCTGCCTGTAGTATTAATAGGTTCAGAAGAACACCACTAATTTTCTTTAGGTAGCTTTAGCTGCACACTGCAGAGGACACAGTGCACTAACTGTAAATACTGTAGCTGCCTGCCTGTGGTATTAATAGGAGCAGAACAACAGCAATTGTCTCCAGGTGGCTTTAGGTTCATACTGTGCAGAGGACGCACTACACTAACTGTAAATACTGTAGCTGCCTGCCTGTGGTATTAATAGGATTAGAAGAACACCACTAATTTTCTTCAGGTAGCTTTAGGTGCACACTGTGCAGAGGACACAGTGCACTAACTGTAAATACTGTAGCTGCCTGCCTGTGGTATTAATAGGAGCAGAAGAACACCACTCATTTTCTTCAGGTAGCTTTAGGTGCACACTGTGCAGAGGACACACTACACTAACTTGTAAATACTACAGCTGCCTGTGGTACTGTACTAATAGAATCAGAAGAACACCACTAATTTTCTTCAGGTAGCTTTAGGTGCACACTGTGCAGAGGACGCACTACACTAACTTGTAAATACTGCAGCTGCCTGCGGTACTGTACTAAAAGGATCAGAAGAACACCACTAATTTTGTTTAGGTAGCTTTAGGTGCACACTGTGCAGAGGACACACTAAACTAACTTGTAAATACTGCAGCTGCCTGCGGTACTGTACTAATAGGATCAGAAGAACACCACTAATTTTGTTGTGGTAGCTTTAGGTGCACGCTGTGCAGAGGACGCACTACACTATCTGTAAATACTGTACCTGCCTGCCTATGGTATTAATAGGATCAGAAGAACACCATTCATTTTCTTCAGGTAGCTTTAGGTGCACACTGTGCAGAGTACACAGTGCACTAACTGAAAATTCTGTAGCTGCCTGCCTGTGGTATTAATAGGAGCAGAAGAACGCCACTAATTTTCTTCAGGTAGCTTTAGGTGCACACTGTGCAGAGGACACACTACGCTAACTGTAAATACTGTAGCTGCCTGCCTGTGGTATTAATAGGATCAGAAGAACACCACTAATTTTCTTCAGGTAGCTTTAGGTGCACACTGTGCAGAGGACACAGTGCACTAACTGTAAATACTGTAGCTGCCTGCCTGTGGTATTAATAGGAGCAGAAGAACACCACTAATTTTTTTCAGGTAGCTTTAGGTGCACACTGTGCAGAGGATGCACTACACTAACTTGTAAATACTGCAGCTGCCTGTGGTACTGAACTAATATGATAAGAAGAACACCACTAATTTTGTTTAGGTAGCTTTAGGTGCACACTGTTCAGAGGACGCACTAAACTAACTTGTGAATACTGCAGCTGCCTGTGGTACTGAACTAATAGGATCAGAAGAACACCACTAATTTTCTTCAGGTAGCTTTAGGTGCACACTGTGCAGAGGACACAGTGTGCTAACTGTAAATCCTGTAGCTGCCTGCCTGTGGTATTAATAGGATCAGAAGAACACCACTAATTTTGTTTAGGTAGCTTTGGGTGCACACTGTTCAGAGGACGCACTAAACTAACTTGTAAATACTGCAGCTGCCTGTGGTACTGAACTAATAGGATAAGAAGAACACCACTAATTTTGTTTAGGTAGCTTTAGGTGCACACTGTTCAGAGGACGCACTAAACTAACTTGTGAATACTGCAGCTGCCTGTGGTACTGAACTAATAGGATCAGAAGAACACCACTAATTTTCTTCAGGTAGCTTTAGGTGCACACTGTGCAGAGGACGCACTACGCTAACTGTAAATACTGTAGCTGCCTGCCTGTGGTAATAATAGGATCAGAAGAACACCACAAATTTTGTTAAGGTAGCTTTAGGTTCACACTGTTCAGAGGACGCACTAAACTAACTTGTAAATACTGCAGCTGCCTGTGGTACTGAACTAATAGGATAAGAAGAACACCACTAATTTTGTTTAGGTAGCTTTAGGTGCACACTGTTCAGAGGACGCACTAAACTAACTTGTGAATACTGCAGCTGCCTGTGGTACTGAACTAATAGGATCAGAAGAACACCACTAATTTTCTTCAGGTAGCTTTAGGTGCACACTGTGCAGAGGACGCACTACGCTAACTGTAAATACTGTAGCTGCCTGCCTGTGGTAATAATAGGATCAGAAGAACACCACAAATTTTCTTCAGGTAGCTTTATGTGCACACTGTGCAGAGGACACAGTGCGCTAACTGTAAATACTGTAGCTGCCTTCCTGTGGTATTAATAGGAGCAGAAGAACACCACTAATTTTCTTCATGTAGTTTTAGGTGCACACTGTGCAGAGGACGCACTACACTAACTTGTAAATACTACAACTGCCTGTGGTACTGTACTAATAGAAGCAGAAGAACACCACTAATTTTCTTCAGGTAGCTTTAGGTGCACACTGTGCAGAGGATGCACTACACTAACTTGTAAATACTGCAGCTGCCTGCGGTACTGTACTAATAGGATCAGAAGAACACCAATAATTTTTGTTTAGGTAGCTTTAGGTGCACGCTGTGCAGAGGACGCATTACACTATCTGTAAATACTGTACCTGCCATCCTATGGTATTAATAGGATCAGAAGAACACCATTCATTTTCTTCAGGTAGCTTTAGGTGCACACTGTGCAGAGGACACAGTGCACTAACTGTAAATACTGTAGCTGCCTGCCTGTGGTATTAATAGGAGCAGAAGAACACCACTAATTTTCTTCAGGTAGCTTTAGGTGCACACTGTGCAGAGGACATAGTGCACTAACTGTAAATACTGTAGCCGCCTGCCTGTGGTATTAATAGGAGCAGAAGAATACCACTAATTTTCTTCAGGTAGCTTTAGGTGGACACTGTGCAGAGGATGCACTACACTAACTTGTAAATACTGCAGCTGCCTGCGGTACTGTACTAATAGGATCAGAAGAACACCACTAATTTTGTTTAGGTAGCTTTAGGTGCACACTGTGCAGAGGATGCACTAAGCTAACTTGTAAATACTGCAGCTGCCTACGGTACTGTACTAATAGGATCAGAAGAACACCACTAATTTTCTTCAGGTAGCTTTAGGTGTACACTGTGCAGAGGACACAGTGCACTAACTGTAAATACTGTAGCTGCCTGCCTGTGGTATTAATAGGAGCAGAAGAACGCCACTAATTTTCTTCAGGTAGCTTTAGGTGCACACTGTGCAGAGGACATACTAAACTAACTTGTAAATACTGCAGCTACCTGTGGTACTGTACTAATAGGAGCAGAAGAACACCACTAATTTTCTTCAGGTAGCTTTAGGTCCATACTGTGCAGAGGACGCACTACACTAACTGTAAATACTGTAGCTGCCTGCCTGTGGTATTAATAGGATCAAAAGAACACAACTAATTTTCTTCAGGTAGCTTTGGGTGCACTCTGTGCAGAGGATACAGTGCGCTAACTGTAAATCCTGTAGCTGCCTGCCTGTGGTATTAATAGGAGCAGAAGAACACCACTAATTTTCTTCAGGTAGCTTTAGGTGCACACTGTGCAGAGGACACACTACACTAACTTGTAAATACTACAACTGCCTGTGGTACTGTATCAATAGGATCAGAAGAACACCACTAATTTTCTTCAGGTAGCTTTAGGTGCACACTGAGCAGAGGATGCACTACACTAACTTGTAAATACTGCAGCTGCCTGCGGTACTGTACTAATAGGATCAGAAGAACACCACTAATTTTGTTTAGGTAGCTTTAGGTGCACACTGTGCAGAGGACGCACTAAACTAACTTGTAAATACTGCAGCTGCCTGTGGTACTGAACTAATAGGATCAGAAGAACACCACTAATTTTCTTCAGGTAGCTTTGGGTGCACACTGTGCAGAGGACGCACTACGCTAACTGTAAATACTGTAGCTGCCTGCCTGTGGTAATAATAGGATCAGAAGAACACCACAAATTTTCTTCAGGTAGCTTTAGGTGCACACTGTGCAGAGGACACAGTGCGCTAACTGTAAATACTGTAGCTGCCTGCCTGTGGTATTAATAGGAGCAGAAGAACACCACTAATTTTCTTCAGGTAGTTTTAGGTGCACACTGTGTAGAGGACGCACTACACTAACTTGTAAATACTACAGCTGCCTGTGGTACTGTACTAATAGAAGCAGAAGAACACCACTAATTTTCTTAAGGTAGCTTTAGGTGCACACTGTGCAGAGGATGCACTACACTAACTTGTAAATACTGCAGCTGCCTGCGGTACTGTACTAATAGGATCAGAAGAACACCAATAATTTTTGTTTAGGTAGCTTTAGGTGCACGCTGTGCAGAGGACACATTACACTATCTGTAAATACTGTACCTGCCATCCTATGGTATTAATAGGTTAAGAAGAACACCATTCATTTTCTTCAGGTAGCTTTAGGTGCACACTGTGCAGAGGACACAGTGCACTAACTGTAAATACTGTAGCTGCCTGCCTGTGGTATTAATAGGATCAGAAGAACACCACTAATTTTCTTCAGGTAGCTTTAGGTGCACACTGTGCAGAGGACACAGTGCACTAACTGTAAATACTGTAGCTGCCTGCCTGTGGTATTAATAGGAGCAGAAGAATACCACTAATTTTCTTCAGGTAGCTTTAGGTGGACACTGTGCAGAGGACGCACTACACTAACTTGTAAATACTACAGCTGCCTGTGGTACTGTACTAATAGGAGCAGAAGAACACCACTAATTTTCTTCAGGTAGCTTTAGGTGCACACTGTGCAGAGGATGCACTACACTAACTTGTAAATACTGCAGCTGCCTGCGATGCTGTACTAATAGGATCAGAAGAACACCAATAATTTTTGTTTAGGTAGCTTTAGGTGCATGCTGTGCAGAGGACGCATTACACTATCTGTAAATACTGTACCTGCCATCCTATGGTATTAATAGGATCAGAAGAACACCATTCATTTTCTTCAGGTAGCTTTAGGTGCACACTGTGCAGAGGACACAGTGCACTAACTGTAAATACTGTAGCTGCCTGCCTGTAGTATTAATAGGAGCAGAAGAATACCACTAATTTTCTTCAGGTAGCTTTAGGTGGACACTGTGCAGAGGATGCACTACACTAACTTGTAAATACTGCAGCTGCCTGCGGTACTGTACTAATAGGATCAGAAGAACACCACTAATTTTGTTTAGGTAGCTTTAGGTGCACACTGTGCAGAGGATGCACTAAGCTAACTTGTAAATACTGCAGCTGCCTACGGTACTGTACTAATAGGATCAGAAGAACACCACTAATTTTCTTCAGGTAGCTTTAGGTGCACACTGTGCAGAGGACACAGTGCACTAACTGTAAATACTGTAGCTGCCTGCCTGTGGTATTAATAGGAGCAGAAGAACGCCACTAATTTTCTTCAGGTAGCTTTAGGTGCACACTGTGCAGAGGACACACTAAACTAACTTGTAAATACTGCAGCTACCTGTGGTACTGTACTAATAGGAGCAGAAGAACACCACTAATTTTCTTCAGGTAGCTTTAGGTCCATACTGTGCAGAGGACGCACTACACTAACTGTAAATTCTGTAGCTGCCTGCCTGTGGTATTAATAGGATGAAAAGAACACAACTAATTTTCTTCAGGTAGCTTTGGGTGCACTCTGTGCAGAGGATACAGTGCGCTAACTGTAAATCCTGTAGCTGCCTGCCTGTGGTATTAATAGGAGCAGAAGAACACCACTAATTTTCTTCAGGTAGCTTTAGGTGCACACTGTGCAGAGGACACACTACACTAACTTGTAAATACTACAGCTGCCTGTGGTACTGTATTAATAGGATCAGAAGAACACCACTAATTTTCTTCAGGTAGCTTTAGGTGCACACTGAGCAGAGGATGCACTACACTAACTTGTAAATACTACAGCTGCCTGCGGTACTGTACTAATAGGATCAGAAGAACACCACTAATTTTGTTTAGGTAGCTTTAGGTGCACACTGTGAGGAGGACGCACTAATCTAACTTGTAAATACTGCAGCTGCCTGTGGTACTGAACTAATAGGATCAGAAGAACACCACTAATTTTCTTCAGGTAGCTTTAGGTGCACACTGTGCAGAGGACGCACTACGCTAACTGTAAATACTGTAGCTGCCTGCCTGTGGTAATAATAGGATCAGAAGAACACCACAAATTTTCTTCAGGTAGCTTTAGGTGAACACTGTGCAGAGGACACAGTGCGCTAACTGTAAATACTGTAGCTGCCTGCCTGTGGTATTAATAGGAGCAGAAGAATACCACTAATTTTCTTCAGGTAGTTTTAGGTGCACACTGTGCAGAGGACGCACTACACTAACTTGTAAATACTACAGCTGCCTGTGGTACTGTACTAATAGAAGCAGAAGAACACCACTAATTTTCTTCAGGTAGCTTTAGGTGCACACTGTGCAGAGGATGCACTACACTAACTTGTAAATACTGCAGCTGCCTGCGGTACTGTACTAATAGGATCAGAAGCACACCAATAATTTTTGTTTAGGTAGCTTTAGGTGCACGCTGTGCAGAGGACGCATTACACTATCTATAAATACTGTACCTGCCATCCTATGGTATTAATAGGATCAGAAGAACACCATTCATTTTCTTCAGGTAGCTTTAGGTGCACACTGTGCAGAGGACACAGTGCACTAACTGTAAATACTGTAGCTGCCTGCCTGTGGTATTAATAGGAGCAGAAGAACACCACTAATTTTCTTCAGGTAGCTTTAGGTGCACACTGTGCAGAGGACACAGTGCACTAACTGTAAATACTGTAGCTGCCTGCCTGTGGTATTAATAGGAGCAGAAGAATACCACTAATTTTCTTCAGGTAGCATTAGGTGGACACTGTGCAGAGGACGCACTACACTAACTTGTAAATACTACAGCTGCCTGTGGTACTGTACTAATAGGAGCAGAAGAACACCACTAATTTTCTTCAGGTAGCTTTAGGTGCACACTGTGCAGAGGATGCACTACACTAACTTGTAAATACTGCAGCTGCCTGCGATGCTATACTAATAGGATCAGAAGAACACCAATAATTTTTGTTTAGGTAGCTTTAGGTACACGCTGTGCAGAGGAAGCATTACACTATCTGTAAATACTGTACCTGCCATCCTATGGTATTAATAGGATCAGAAGAACACCATTCATTTTCTTCAGGTAGCTTTAGGTGCACACTGTGCAGAGGACACAGTGCACTAACTGTAAATACTGTAGCTGCCTGCCTGTGGTATTAATAGGAGCAGAAGAACACCACTAATTTTCTTCAGGTAGCTTTAGGTGCACACTGTGCAGAGGACACAGTGCACTAACTGTAAATACTGTAGCTGCCTGCCTGTGGTATTAATAGGAGCAGAAGAATACCACTAATTTTCTTCAGGTAGCTTTAGGTGGACACTGTGCAGAGGATGCACTACACTAACTTGTAAATACTGCAGCTGCCTGCGGTACTGTACTAATAGGATCAGAAGAACACCACTAATTTTGTTTAGGTAGCTTTAGGTGCACACTGTGCAGAGGATGCACTAAGCTAACTTGTAAATACTGCAGCTGCCTACGGTACTGTACTAATAGGATCAGAAGAACACCACTAATTTTCTTCAGGTAGCTTTAGGTGCACACTGTGCAGAGGACACAGTACACTAACTGTAAATACTGTAGCTGCCTGCCTGTGGTATTAATAGGAGCAGAAGAACGCCACTAATTTTCTTCAGGTAGCTTTAGGTGCACACTGTGCAGAGGACGCACTAAACTAACTTGTAAATACTGCAGCTACCTGTGGTACTGTACTAATAGGAGCAGAAGAACACCACTAATTTTCTTCAGGTAGCTTTAGGTCCATACTGTGCAGAGGACGCACTACACTAACTGTAAATACTGTAGCTGCCCGCCTGTGGTATTAATAGGATCAGAAGAACACCACTAATTTTCTTCAGATGGCTTTAGGTGCACACTGTGCAGAGGACACAGTGCGCTAACTGTAAATCCTGTAACTCCCTGCCTGTGGTATTAATAGGAGCAGAAGAACACCACTAATTTTCTTCAGGTAGCTTTAGGTGCACACTGTGCAGAGGACACACTACACTAACTTGTAAATACTACAGCTGCCTGTGGTACTGTATCAATAGGATCAGAAGAACACCACTAATTTTCTTCAGGTAGCTTTAGGTGCACACTGTGCAGAGGACGCACTACACTAACTGTAAATACTGTAGCTGCCTGCGGTACTGTACTAATAGGATCAGAAGAACACCACTAATTTTGTTTAGGTCTTCTGCATGTTGTGGCTCAACACGGCCAGCTGCTGAAAAAAAGGACAAGCGTGTTCCATGACCACGAGCTGATGAGGATGCACCGTCTCCACGACCAGCACTGTTGCCTCTAGACACAGAGCCTGCTTGCCCTCTTTTATTGGCTTGTGACTGTCTGCCTCTCCTTGTTGGCCTTCCAGACACACTAATGGCCTGCAGTGAGATGTAGCTGCACAAAGCTGGGATATATATATATATATACTGATACTGCAGCTAGCAGAATCAACTGCCTGCCTGTAGTATTATTAGTATGGGAACACCAGCAATTGTCTTCAGGTAGCTTTAGGTGCACACTGTGCAGAGGACGCAGTACACTAACTGTAAATATTGTAACTGCCTGCCTGTGGTATTATAGGAGCAGAATAACAGCAATTGTCTCCAGGTAGCTTTAGGTGCGAACAGTGCAGAGGACGCACTACACTAACTGTAAATACTGTAGCAGCCTGCCTGTGGTATTAATAGGTTCAGAAGAACACCACAAATTTTCTTCAGGTAGCTTTAGGTGCACACTGTGCAGAGGACGCACTACACTAACTGTAAATACTGTAGCTGCCTGCCTGTGGTATTAATAGGATCAGAAGAACACCACTAATTTTCTTCAGATAGCCTTAGGTGCACACTGTGCAGAGGACGCAGTGCGCTAACTGTAAATCCTGTAGCTGCGTGCCTGTGGTATTAATAGGAGCAGAAGAACACCACTAATTTTCATCAGGTAGCTTTAGGTTCACACTGTGCAGAGGATGCACTACACTAACTTGTAGATACTGCAGCTGTCTGCGGTACTGTACTAATAGGATCAGAAGAACACCACTAATTTTGTTTAGGTAGCTTTAGGTGCACACTGTGCAGAGGACACACTACACTAACTTGTAAATACTACAGCTGCCTGTGCTACTGTACTAATAGGAGCAGAAGAACACCAGTAATTTTCTTCAGGTAGCTTTAGGTGCACACTGTGCAGAGGACGCACTACACTAACTTGTAAGTTAATATGGAGTGATTTGCTTCCCTAGGTCAAGAAAAGCAGTGCCACATCCAATAATACACATGTATATAAGAAATAAGTTCCCCTGGATAGACTTTAACTGCACTTGCTAACAAATATTTGGATAATAAGTATGTGTAGCAGAGTATAGAGAGTAAAAAGATTTTTTATTTATTTCGACATACCATAGATTAAAAACATAATGTATCATACATTCAACAGAGCATATTACAGAATCAATAAATTTTGGTGTTGTTATCGAACAATAAATTATACGAGGGCTCTTTTTCACACCCAACGCGTTTCAGAATAAACAGTGTTTTTGTCCTTCTTCAGGGATGTAGCAGAAAAGAGCAATTCATCTAAAGTAATTAAAATGTAAAATAATGAGTGGGTTACCATGACATGTAAATATGGATGTATTTATCCAATATATGGTTAGATAATAAGTCACTCACTTATAATATGTTTCGTTGAGTTACTTTAAAACTCCAAAATTGGAGTAGCATTGGGCTTTATTGCTGGTGTAGTTGTTGTCATTGGAACATCATAGTTAGCACTAAATAAAATTACTTGGTAGTAGTCCCATTTAATGGGGCATGGTATCTCACCTACCCCCGTCCCTCCCGGATGCGTGCAGACCAGAGAAATATACTGAGGCAAAAGGAGAGGGAACCCCTGGAAGTAAAAGAATGTAAAAGGGGTAAGTATTTGAAAACAGAAATTAAACATGAGTCTAAGAATTGAGTGTACATAGTGTCTCATATAAGAAATAGTGTTTGTTACTATATAAATAACATGTATCCAAAATAGGTAGAATATATATGGTACAAATATGGTTACTTATGTATCTATGTCTTTAAAGTGAATGTACATCAGCATGAGGTTTATCAATAAAAGAGACGTGATTGATTTTTATGGTTTAGTTTCTAAATATATTGCAAAAAAGAGGGGGCATTAGAGAGAAGGAAAGAGGATTGCTGCTCACCCCTTAGAAAACTAGAAACAAAAAAGGAGGGATTTCCCCGGGGTGGGGTTTTTTGGCAGCACAGTAATGAGTGGAGTCAATATTGTATGAAAAGTAGAACAAATTTATTGTACAAAAATAACCTATCATAAAAGTTAAAACAATGAGCTCCACTGGGAAGTACCTTAAAACTAAATTGGCTAAACATACATTTGCAGACATATATTCATAACAAGACTTATTATCATGAACATTAAACCTGACGCGTTTCAACCCATACACTAAGGGTCTTCTTCAGAGGGTCAGTCTGCTGGAAAATATACATAGATAGGGTTGATGTACATATATGGATTCCATTAATATGGCAACAATTACATTTACCATGCAATACACAAATATAGTATAATTACCCAATAATGTATGTCCAGCAGGAAAGGAGAAAAACCTCCCACATGGAGATCCCTTAAAAAATTGTCTTCCCCTCTTCCCCAAGGAAGAGTCCCAGGCACCTCTACCACCGCCGCAGCCCAGACCAGGGCAGTGAAAACAGTGATGTAACTTACGAGAGGTCACACTCTCAGGCACCGCCCGCCAGGCCAAATAACTGGCCGAAAGACAAACCACACCTGCGATGAAAATTAAAAGACAAACTAAATAAACGCCCATGACAAAATATAACAAGTTAACCAAATTTGTTGTGTGGATAAAAAAGCCACTAGGGGACTGGAGTCTCCATTATTTATCATACGTATAATGTGTATAACTCAAACAAGGAATTCAAAGCCATGTTTGTATAACAAATTCTAAATACCAATTAATGAAGATAATTCATAGAAATGTATAAGGTACTATTAAACACTCAGTCTGTGCCATATGTGAAGATAATAATGAGGTAGTGAGGGGGGAGTGAAAGAGTGGGAGGGAGTGGGGGAATGGGGGGGAGGGAGTGGTAAAGCAAGCCATGCAATATATGTGTATGGTGTAGGAAGTAAGTGACATGGGTGCCAGTATGTGTGAAAAAAGCAGGCAGTGAGCAAAAAAGGGGGAGGTTTTTATAGTGCCAAAAAGAGTAGACCCAAATAGAGAAAAGAAAAGAAGACAAACTGTGAATGCAAAACATTACCTCAAAAAGTGTTAGGTAGCGCATGTGACTGCACCATATTGCCCCATGTAACTAGACTGTTACTTATCAGCCAGCCCGGAATTGGTCGCAAGCTGTGTCAGACTCAGCGGATTAGTATCCATTCCTGAGTCGACCAGTCTAAAAGAAAAAAGAAAAAATGAAATAACAATATCATTATAAATAAATAAATAAGTAAGGATCAGTGTGGGATTGATTAGTTTCCACATGAGCCATAATTGTATAGGGCAAAGAATGGTGCAAGGACACATCGCTAGAAAGTATACTTACTGTGTGACAACTACAAGTGCTTCTGGTCCACCAAACAGGGAAAGACTGAGGGTGTATTGCAAATACCACTTTTATATCTACCACTTACTGGGGGCGTGTATACCTTGTTTCAGTCCATCACAGGTGTGTGCAATCCCTCGATTACTCCATAGCAGGCGGAATGGCCGCCATCCAAGCGGCCGAGTGTGGCCTCCCTGGCGTTCGGGAAAAGCCAAAGGCTCCGAAAGGACGTCACTCTACCCGTAATCTCGCGATGCCCCTACGTCACGTCGCACGTGCGGGGCCCCACGCATGTGCAGTGACGGGGAGCATCCAAGAGTGTTCCGGAATGCCGTCGGCAAGGGGAGAGATCCCCAACTCGGCGCCGGTGCCCACCCGAGCGTCCAATGGGGAACAAGGGGGGAGGAGCCACATATGAAGGCCGGCCCCTCCCCCCCTTGCCGGGAAGCCACATCAAAGATCACCCCCGACCCGGAAGTGACAGCGGAGAAAGCACCGGAGCCCCACTGGGCAAGGGAGAAGCAATTCAAAAGGGGGACACTGAGCAAAATAATGATAGGTTATGATGCTTAAACATAACAATAAGGCACGCTTGTGAGGAGGAGGGGACCAATGGCGCCATCTGAACCAATCCCTAAAACCTCACAATGCCCTGCATGTACATGTTGTTCACAGTTCGAAAGTGGTGTCATTATCCGCTAGGCATTACATATATTGTATGTATATAAAGCATCAGTGAATACAGGAAAATTCAATAACATACATTGGTAACTCTGCAATATCAAATTTAGACTAAAAATAAATAAAATAAAGTAAAATAAAACAAGAATAAGAATGCATTGAACAGGGGGGGAAAAAAGGGGGAGAGGAGACAGGGACAAAGAACATGGCCAGAAGTACTGATTGTTTTTATTTTATTTTATTATATTTCATTCTGTGACCAATCTAGAGAGGAATATTGCTATTGGGTTTTTCCAGAAACAAAGCCCTTTAAAAATGGGGCGAACGACATGGCCTCATTTAATCCTGGGAAAGAGGTGGAATTTAATTTAAATATCCACCTCTGTTCATGCTGCAACAAAGTTTTGTTCCAGTCGCCGCCTCGTTCTGGTATATGAATTCGATCGAGTGCGGCAAAGGACACTTTAGGCATTTTATAGTTGTGGGTTTCCATCACATGTCGCCCAAGTGGTAAATACGGGTTGCCAATTTGCATGTGGTAGACATGTTTGGATATTCGCCGGTGGAATTCTTGTTTCGTCTTACCGACGTAATATGCTCCACATTCACATGACATGAGGTACACAACTCAACTCAAGATCCCAAAATGGAAAAAACACAAAAGCGCACAAAAAAGACGAAAACACTGTTCCATTTTGGGATCTTTTCCCTGTGGACACTGTTCTTTTTGCCAATACATAAGATGCGAAAAAATCTTCAATCTTCCGAATGGGACAATTTTCAAAACGGCACACTTTACCAACTGTCAGATACATACATGTAATGCCTAGCGGATAATGACACCACTTCAAAACTGTGAACAACATGTACATGCAGGGCATTGTGAGGTTTTGGGGATTGGTTCAGACGGCACCATTGGTCCCCTCCTCCTCACAAGCGTGCCTTATTGTTATGTTTAAGCATCATAACCTATCATTATTTTGCTGAGTGTCCCCCTTTTGAATTGCTTCTCCCTTGCCCAGTGGGGCTCCGGCACTTTCTCCGCTGTCACTTCCGGGTCGGGGGTGATCTTTGATGTGGCTTCCTGGCAAGGGGGGGAGGGGCCGGCCTTCATAGGCGGCTCCTCCCCCCTTGTTCCCCATTGGACGCTCGGGCGGGCACCGGCGCCGTGTTGGGGATCTCTCCCCTTGCCGGCGGCATTCCGGAACACTCTCGGATGCTCCCCGTCACTGCGCATGCGCGGGGCCCCGCACGTGCGACGTGACGTAGGGGCATCGCGAGATTTTGGCGAGAGTGACGTCCTATCGGAGCCTTTGGCTTTTCCCGAACGCCAGGGAGGCCACACTCGGCTGCTTGGATGGCAGCCATTCCACCTGCTATGGAGTAATCGAGGGATTGCACACACCTGTGATGGACTGAAACAAGGTATACATGCCCCCAGTAAGTGGTAGATATAAAAGTGGTATTTGCAATACACCCTCAGTCTTTCCCTGTTTGGTAGACCAGAAGCACTTGTAGTTGTCACACAGTAAGTATATTTTCTAGCGATGTGTCCTTGCACCATTCTTTGCCCTATACAATTATGGCTCGTGTGGAAACTAATCAATCCCACACTGATCCTTACTTATTTATTTATTTATAATGATATTGTTATTTCATTTTTTCTTTTTTCTTTTAGACTGGTCGACTCAGGATTGGATACTAATCCGCTGAGTCTGACACAGCTTGCGACCAATTCCGGGTTGGCTGATAAGTAACAGTCTAGTTACATGGGGCAATATGTTGCAGTCACATGCGCTACCTAACACTTTTTGAGGTAATGTTTTGCATTCACAGTTTGTCTTCTTTTCTTTTCTCTATTTGGGTCTACTCTTTTTGGCACTATAAAAACCTCCCCCTTTTTTGCTCACTGCCTGCTTTTTTCACACATACTGGCACCCATGTCACTTACTTCCTACACCATACACATATATTGCATGGCTTGCTTTACCACTCCCTCCCCCCCATTCCCCCACTCCCTCCCACTCTTTCACCCCCCCCTCACTACCTCATTATTATCTTCACATATGGCACAGACTGAGTGTTTAATAATACCTTATACATTTCTATGAATTATCTTCATTAATTGGTATTTAGAATTTGTTATACAAACATGGCTTTGAATTCCTTGTTTGAGTTATACGCATTATACGTATGATAAATAATGGAGACTCCAGTCCCCTAGTGGCTTTTTTGTCCACACAACAAATTTGGTTAACTTGTTACATTTTGTCATGGGCGTTTATTTAGTTCGTCTTTTAATTTTCATCGCAGGTGTGGTTTGTCTTTCGGGCCGGTTATTTGGCCTGGCAGGCGGTGTCTGAGAGTGTGACCTCTCGTAAGTTACGTCACTGTTTTCACTGCCCTGGTCTGGGCTGCGGTGGTGGTAGAGGTGCCTGGGACTCTTCCTTGGGGAAGAGGGGAAGACAATTTTTTAAGGGATCTCCATCTGGGCGGTTTTTCTCCTTTCCTGCTGGACATACATTATTGGGTAATTATACTATATTTGTGTATTGCATGGTAAATGTAATTGTTGCCATATTAATGGAATCCATATATGTACATCAACCCTATCTATGTATATTTTCCAGCAGACTGACCCTCTGAAGAAGACCCTTAGTGTATGGGTTGAAACGCGTCAGCTTTAATGTTCATGATAATAAGCCTTGTTATGAATATATGTCTGCAAATGTATGTTTAGCCAATTTAGTTTTAAGGTACTTCCCACTGGAGCTCATTGTTTTAACTTTTATGATACGTTATTTTTGTACAATAAATTTGTTCTACTTTTCATACAATATTGACTCCACTCATTACTGTGCTGCCAAAAAACCCCACCCCAGGGAAATCCCTCCTTTTTTGTTTCTAGTTTCTAAATATATAATTTGCATGCAGCACTGGAGTATCGCAGAGTATTTACTATTACTGATGGTAATATAGGTAAATGCATAGATATACATTTTAGAGGGTCATGAATCATATTATTATGTGGTATTAGAGGTGGCCCAAGAATATATTAAACAATGGTATTAGTGTCAGCATGGAGGCAAGCAAGTAAAAAGATTATAGTCTGCTACCCAAGCTGTAGTTTTAAAAGATGTAGGAAAAGAGTACCATAAGTAAGGATTATACATACTTTATAAATAGGCCATAGAAACTAAATACCAGTGCATGTAATGCAATTATGTGTGCAAATAGTGGTTTCAGAGCAAGTAGTTATAGAGCAGACAAGGGGAGGATTGCTCAAGAGTTGTTTAAGTGACAATAGACAAGCCATGTTGCACAATATAAAGTAGTTTCCTTACCTATTTGTGTCAAGTTTCAAATGTGCCAGCCACGCATCCCAGCATCCAGCGTGTGTAACGCCTGAGCTGGGAGTGAGAGGATCTGGCATTTTATGTTGGCGGACTCACAATCAGCTGGTGCTAATAATTGCGCTCAGCTGATCTGTGTAGTTCTTAGTAGGGGAAGCCTCGTAGACACCCCCTGAGTCGTGTATGCCCGGCGCCGCCCCTACCGCGCATGCGCAACCGCACTTGCGTTGGGGCAGCGTCACGCACACCCGACCCACCGACACGGAGAGCCATACCGGCGGACTACGCATGTCTGCCAGAGTAGCAAGATGGAGGTCCTGGGCGGTGATGTTATACGTCCAGGAGCAGAAGAACACCACTAATTTTCTTCAGGTAGCTTTAGGTGCACACTGTGCAGAGGACGTATTACACTAACTTGTAAATACTGCAGCTGCCTGCGGTACTGTAATAATAGGATCAGAAGAACACTAATTTTCTTCAGGTAGCTTTAGGTGCACACTGTGCAGAGGACGCACTACACTAACTGTAAATACTGTAGCTAACAGGACTAATAGGATCAGAAGTACACCAGCAATTTTCTTCAGGTAGCTGTAAATACTGTAAAAACACCTGCCTGTCAGTAGGAAGAGAATAACAGGAACGAATCTAGCTAAACTAAATACAGTATATATATATATATATATATATATATATATATATATACACAACACCTAGGATGTATATATATATATATATACACAATACACTGTAAGTGTGGCTAACTGACTCACCTGCCTACTCTATCTCACTTAAAGCAAATGACACTGTCTCTCTGTCTATTTATCTCTCTCTCAATGCCAGAACACACTACACAGGGCCACCGTGCAGGTGGCCTTATATAGTGTGGGGCGTGTACTAAACCCCCTGAGCTATAATTGGCCAAAGCCACCATGGCTTTGCCCAATTATGGCTCTCTGTACAGACGGCGCTGTGATTGGCCAAGCATGCGGGTCATAGTGCATGCTTGGCCAATCATCAGCCAGCAACGCACTGCGATGGTGCTGTGAATTATGGGCTGTGATGCGCCACTTGAATTTGGCATTCAGAATTTGGCGAACGACCGAACAGGCAATGTTCAAGTCGAACATGCGTTCGATTCGAACACAAAGCTCATCCCTAGTGGTGATAAATAAAATGTACTCAGACTGATCTGGAGCGGTAAGTGGAATACCCCAAGGCTCTGTCCTGGGACCAATTCTGTTTATTTATTCATAAAGAGATATAGAGGTTTGTATAAATAGCTCAAACTTGGGGCAATAACTTCAAAGCAGGATATATAAACTTTACAAGCATACCTCAATAATATAAAGGCGTGGGCAACTAAATGGCAAATAAGGTTTAATGTTGAAAAATGTAAAGTAATGGGGCTATAAATATGAACGCAAGTTACTCACTAGGGGGAGAACCTCTGGTGGAATCCAGAATGGAAAATTATCTGGGGGTCCTAGTGGATGACAGACTCAGCAATGGCATGCAATGCCAAGCTGCAGCAAGCAAAGCTAGCAGAATATTAACATGCATAAAAAAGGGAATTTACTCAAGAGATAAAATTATAATCTTGCTACTTTATAAAACTTGGGTTTAGCCACAACTGGAGTATGCCATCCAGTTCTGGTCACCAATCCTCAGGAAGAATGTGCTGGAACTGGAGAGAGTCCAGATAAGGGCAACAAAATTATTAAGGGGACTGGAGGACCTTAGTAATGAGGAATGACTACAAACATTAAACATATTCTTCCTGGAGAAAAGATGCTTGAGAGGAGATACGATAGCGATGTACAAATACCTCAATGGTGATTCTAGCAGAAGGAATAAACTATTCAGTCTCAGGGAGTGTAAGAAGACGTGGGGCCATTCAATGAAATTGGAGGAGATGTGGTTTAACCTTAAGCTGGGTAGGGGTTTTTTCACTGTCAGGGCGGTAAGAATGTGAAACTCACTTTCACAATCGGTGGTGTCAGCTGTAGGTATTAATCATTTTCAAAAAAACTCTTGGACGGACATCATATCGAACACAGTATACAGGGATATAGGAAATGATTTTTGACATAAACACACACTCACACAGCTTGAACTGGATAGATTAGTGTCTTTGTTCAACCTTATCAACCCATCATGTAAGTAGAAGAAAAGAATCTGGTTGGCTGCACATCTGATAAAATCACCTTTATTCGGACATATTCAAGAAAGACCCTCCACACTACAATCAATGGAACATAGCACTCCTGCTAACGCGTTTCATGCCAAGATCAGTGCTTAGACATAGATGTGAATCGTGTTAGCAAGAGTGCTTGATTGATTGTAGTGTGTAGAGTCTTTCTTGAATATGTCAAAATAAAGGTGATTTTATCGAATGTGCGGCCAATCAGATTCTTTTCTTCTGCTGTCAAGTCTGTGATGTACAGGGCAGGCACCTGCTAGCATGCAGTGGAGGTAATACAGGTGTAAACCAACCCTGAGCAGTGATTATCTTCTATTCGACTATGTAACTTGAAATTCAAGCAGGTGTGCAATGGAAAGTAATTTTATTAAAAGCATTTCAGTAATAAAAAGTACCATTCGCAAATTTCCAGTGAACGTACAGTATATCATACATTGACTAAATGTAGATGTTTACTCTACGATTTGTTTTTATTTATTTTAATTCTTGACCACATACGCATTACCTTCAGTGTTATTGAGGTGTTGTTGCTGTAACAGCCAACATTTTTGACCATACCCTAATGGTTTCTGTTTGCTATACAGCACATCTTTGGAACTGAGCAAAGTCAAAATGGAAAACCTATTCTTAATGGAATAGGTTTTTTGGTGAGATACATTTTCTGAATTAATTGCTTAGTTAAAATTCTATTTGAAAAGCTCTAGGCACTACAGAATTGCTGAGGCCGGTACACCTCTGTTACACCAATGGGACACATAACTCTTCCAAACATTAAAAGAAAGGTAATGTAAGTTATGTGAAAATGTCAAAATGAAAATTCATCAAAGTCACATCTGCTATTTTGCTCTGGTAAACTATTTTTTAAATTTAAACATTTTTCTTTGAGAAAGTAATTCAAAGAGAATTAGAGACAGCAGCTAAAATATATATTTATTACTAAATAAATCACTGCTTAATTGATGGAAACACAAAATGAGGCCTAAATGTTTTATATAATATGCTTTTTTCCAGAAATGTGTTAGTGTATTTTCCTATCATATAGTATTTACCGGTATGTTGAAAAGATTTGGGATTTGCAATGAAGAGTTGATATGCTGGAGGTGAAAATCATTAATGTTTTGGCAATCTATACCAGGCAATCTACGCTGCCTCCATGTATGCACAGTGGATGACAGACTCCCTCACAATGTGTTGAATTTATTGTAGTCCTCTGTTAGATCCTTCTGCCCTTTGCAGCATCCAGTCATCAAGGGTGATGTGGTTTGACACTCATCACAATAAAGCTTAGGAAATGACTAAAGACACCGCAGAAAAATGACTGACAGAGTTGCACAGACGTTTTTGTCTACTCCTGATGTTAGCGTAATAACACCAGCAGTAGACTACATTTTTCTTTTGGCAGATGTACTTTTTGTGTTTTTGCTGGACAATTTTGTGGCACACACACACAGAGGATGACAGGTTAAGGAGGGAGATGATTAAATCTAAACTCTGGGAAACTGAAAATCTACCCTTACTCTGCTTTTCCGCCTACACTATAAAGGTTTAAATGCTTGCTTTTGCTGATGGGAACCAGGAAAAAGACCTTTACTTACCTTATCCCTCGCTCCCCCAGCATCTGATACTAGTCTCTTGTTTGCAATGTTTCAGGTTGTGGGCAGGCCCCTGGCTTACTCCTGTACAATGCAGAATTGTTGCAAACATATATTTGATATATTCTGCTTGTAACTTTTAGCTATACAGTATTATACCTTCATTTACCATAGTACAAAAATGTCTTGTATAATTAACTTCCAATAATACATTGCTAATGTAAATTTGTTTCCTAATAAAGACTTGAGGTACATTCTGTTCATTTTTTTTTATTGTAACAGGTAAAGATTTATTGAATAATGCACAGGCTAAGTACAAAAATCACAGTCGGTATAAAACAGGTCAAATCCATCACATATGGGTCACAATCAGGAATACAAGAGAGTGAATGTACAATGTATATGTAAAGGGCTGTGTATATTGACGGCGCTATATAAGTACCTGAAATAAGTAAATAAATAAACAGGTCTTAACACAGTTCCCAAACAGTACTGAGAATAGGCGGGAGGTGTATATATGCAGTTTCTCACGATAAATGGATATCAAAGCTTACGAAGCATCCCTGACATAAGAAAAATGTCACTCAAATTGTCCCCCCACCAAACAGGTACAGCAGGATAACACATCACTCAAGGTTGTAATTAAAGTAGGGGGGCATGGGGGGAAATATGAGAGAGGGGAGGGAAGAAAGGGGAGGGGCAGAGCAGGGCAGGGAGGAGACAAGGGGAGATGGGGAGGGAATCAAGAGAAAGAGGATAAACCAAGGAGAGAGAGCCACGCTGGCCACAAAAATGTTCATTTATGTTTAAATGCCTCTACAGTAAATATCTCTATATCAGATAAAAATACAGAGGACAAAAAGAAAGTGCTGCGTTGTTGATATTTCCATTGTGTTGTGGTGCTGCCATTGCGTGTTGGTGACAGGAGACAACAGACATGCAGACACTAGAAACTAGCAGTAGCAGGTTCCTTGATTTATACATTATATACAGTTGTTCTGTAGGTTTCTATATACAAGCAGACTTTTTCCATTTGTACAATATTCACTGGGGCAATCTATTAAGGTCCTCAGTTTGGGCAAATTGATTTGCCCATATGATAATTGTGATTATCAGACATTTCCAATTTTGGCAGGTATAAAAAAATCCACTTAATAGAGTTGGTTTACTAAAAAAGTGAAGGCTGTTCACTTAACAAAGTAAATGTAAGTCAATTTGGTGAACCTGTTTTATGTACTAGCCAGTGGCAGTGTGTCCATTAAGGGCCACCCCCTTTATGACTAATGGATAGATTCATGGATAGATTCATGCATAACATTTTTTTTTACATTTCCTATGCTCATGATTGAATACAGGTTCCCCTTTTTAAGGACATTCCCTTTACAAAGTATACAGCTTCTGCACCTTTATTCAATCAACACAGGTGAAAGAGTATAAGCAGCATACCCACACAGATATTTTTTGTCACAGTGAGACGAGTCAACAATTTTAATAATTGCATATTTTGGGGAAAACAGAAAGCAATGTAAGAATAAAAAAGAATACAATGCTTGGCACTATAACATACCACTCATAATATAAAAGTAAATTGGCTTTCACAGTTTGTAGTTTAACAACCTCAATACTGGGCACTTTCACTCCTTCCTGCCCAGGACAATTTTCAGCTTTCAGTGCTGTCGCACTTTGAATGACAATTGCGTGGTCATGCAACATTGTGCCCAAACTAAATTTTTCTAATTTTCTTCCTACAAATAGAGCTTTCTTTTGGTGGTATTTGATCACCACTGGGGTTTTTGTTTTTTGCTAAACAAACTAAGAAAGACCGACATTTTTGAAAAAAAACCTGATGGGCACTGATAGGCGGCACTAACGGCATTGATAGGTGGCACTGATGGGCACTGATGGGCACTGATAGGTGGCACTGATGGGCACTGGTAGGGTGCACTGGATAGGCATTACTGATGAGGAGCTACTGACAGGCATTACTGAGTGGCATCTGAAGGGCACTGATGGGCATTACTGATGGGGCACTGATTGGATTTTTATGGGCACTGATTGGCACATTTACGGACACTGACAGGTGTTCTTTATGGGGCACAGGCTGGCAGCTGATGGGCAGTAATTGGCAGCTGATGGGCACTTCTGATGGGGGCTGCACTGATAATCAATGAGCTGATTATCAGCGCAGACCCCCCCTCTGACAGGGAGAGCTGCCGATCAGCTCTCCCTGTCAGGGTGAACTGAGGAAAGCCGTTTACCGGCACTTCCGGGTTCACACGATGATCAGCTGTGATTATCCTGATGTCACATCATATGATATCCGATCAGGATAACTAAACCACTTTGCCAATGTCATATTGCTATATGGCGGGTGGCAAGTGGTTAAGTAATACCTCCAATATTTTGGCAAGTAGAGGTTTAGGCCAAAGGAATAGTAGTTATGTGTCAAGAGAAAATGTATTAGCTAAGTTCAACGGGCAGGTCCCGTTTCTGCAGCAGGGGCAGCCCGTTCCATTAAGTGCGCACGGGCGCCGCCTCCCCTTTCCATTGCTGCTGCCATTCCCTATTCATGCGTCTGGCCCCTTTCAGGATGCCAGGTGCATAAATTACAGCGACGGGGGTGTTTTTTTGAAGCACCTGATTACAGCCAGAGGCTCTAATAGGCTTCAAAATAGGGTGTGCTCGTGGCGCAGAGCATTGCGCTTGGAGCCCACCTAGGTGTGTTAGAAAAGCAATTGAATATTAGCTTTTCTAACACTAAATCTCCTCTCCGCCAATCAGGAAGCGTGGAATGATACCCATTTCCCGATTGGCTGAAAGGACAAGTGATCCTATTGGATGCCTAGGAGGAGGAGGGAGATGCACGGCGGAAGCCGTTGTGATCCACAGGAGGAAGAAAGATACCTGACACTCACACGCTTCCTAGAGGGGTAAGTGTGGGGCTTTGATGTCCTGAAAGTCCTCGGGGGGGTTACAGCTGACCGACCGGGGGGTGTACTGTTCTGCAAGTAAGCTGCAATACATGTCATGGGACATGTTGGTCTTTAGGGATTATAAATTCATGGTGGCTAGAATGGATCTTTCAGGTATAGAGCTAATGGCAGCAAGTTTGTTTAGGGACTTCATTGTGTCTTGAATGTTTTCTAGGTTTCAAGATTTTTTCCACAGAGTGTTAGATATTTTTGGTGAGTGTTTTTATTATTTAGACTGTAAGCAAGGAGGATTTATTTCAGTTTCATAAGAACTACAACAACTTCTATTTAACAATAAATCTTACAATAAACTGCCCACAAACAGAAAGAGAAAAAAAACTTCATGTCATTAAACTGGTTTAAATAAAAGAATTCTAATTAAAGAATAAACCTTACAAGCCTTCATTTACCATAAATGCATAGACCATTTGGCATAGCTTAGATATGACAGCTTTCAGATAAAGGGAGATTTCATTCTGAGTTTTATAACAATTTTCAGGATTGTATAATGCCTGAAGAAGGAATGTAAAGTTCTGAAAACTTGCATCCTAATGCCCTAATGCCCCGCACACACATTGGATTTTCCGACATACAAATGCTGGATGTGAGCTTGTTGGCGGAAAGTCCAACCATGTGTATGCTCCATTGAACATTTGTTGTCGGACTTTCCACCAACAAATGTTGGCTAGCAGGTTCTCAAATTTTCTGCCAACAAATGTTTGTTGTCGGATTTTCCGATCCTGTGTACACAAGTCCGTCGGACACAAGTCCGTTGGACAAAAGTCCACGCATACTCAGAATCAAGTATGAGCTGGAGATATAACTAGCGTTCGTAATGGAGACATCACGTAGGTCTTGTAAGTCACTACGTTCATAAATGTTGGCCAACATTTGTGTGACCGTGTATATGCAAGACAAATTGGAGCCAATCCTTTGAACAAAAATCCACAGTTTTGTTGTCGGAAAGTCCGATCGTGTGTACTGGGCATTAGGCCTAATACACACTTCAACTGTCAAATGCCCATTTTACAGATATTTGACTTTTTTTATTCTGCCCCTTAAAGGCAGGGGTGTTTAAGGGCAGAAATCTGAACACACCAAAACTGCATTCAGGAGAGGAGCAATTGGGCAGAAAAAATGCCTGATGTGCGTAAATGCATTTAAATATGTCTAAATGCAGCTAAAAGCTAGACATGTTTAGCACTTAAGCATTCATTCATTTAATTGGCCAGAATAAATTAATATTGTGGCCAATTAAATGAATTAAAGTCCAAATGCTTGATGTGCCTGAATGCATCTAAACGTGCCTAAACGCATTTAAAAACACGGGTTTAGGCATGTTTTTAACTGATTTTATCTTATCAGGAGAAGACCCTAGTGTTCAAGAGGCCTTAAAAACTCAAATTGGCCAATAAAACGTATCACTAAACTACAAGCTTGCTATAATGAATGTTAATTTTAAGCACAGCACAGAGGAAATACCAATGCATACAACATAGCTTTTCAGTGAGATTTGTACTTTTGTTCTCTTTATGTGGTGTCTTTGATTATACTTTCTATTTTTTCTGCACAGCTGGAATGTTAAGACCTTTATTTTTTAATCATTTCAGCAAACTGCTTGTTTGTCATTTTCCTTGGTTTATATGTTACCAGATATTTTGCTTCCTAGTGTCCACCTGGGCATCAAGAAACACAGTCACCTAGTTAAAGTAAAGTTATTGTACTAACTGCAGTAACCCTTAACTATTGGCAATGCTACCAAGTAATTTTGTCTATGTGCAAAATCTGTATTTAAAAACACAAGTGAAGTTCTGTTTCTGCATGTGCAAATTGCTTTTATTATTTGGCAGCCCAACACAACTACCTAAAGAATGCTATTTGAACAAAGTGACTGCCTAAAGAAAACTATTACTCTCTCTCCTACCGTTCACAACAGGTTTATGAAATATTTCAACTACATTGCTTATTTCACCTTATGATAATTTTCTCATGAAAATGTTCAATTCCTAAACATAAATATAACATGTTTATGCTTTTTCCCATGAAATGGATATTTAAATACAGTACAGAAAAACGCTATTTTTCACAACTGTTTTAGCTCATGAATTGGTATTTTATCTCCATTCCACAAACTGTAGCAGCTAGTGATAACATGTGAAATGACCCCATAGTGTTTGAGGCTTGACCCATCCTCAGCTCTGACTCCACATATCGGTTCATTTATTTCTGATTTATTAAAGTGGCATCAAAGCCTAAACATTTTTTCCTTAACCACTTTGCTGTCAGAGCCGTTTTTGTGTATTTTGAACACATTTAAAAAATAGTTTTAGACCTGAAGATTACACAAACCCCCAAACATTCAGAAATTTGAAAATCCAAAAATTTGAACTTCCCAAAATTTGAAAATCCGAAATAATAACTAACTAACTAATAATAACTAACTATTAAAATATAGGTATTGGAATTTCCTTTCAAATCTGTCTGTTTATGAATGAATCCAAATTTATCCAAAGTTACAAATGACCCAAAATAACGAATAACTAAATGAATGGAACGTAACAAATTGATAATAATAAATAAATATATTATTATTATTATTATTATTATTATTTTTATTATTATTAATTTATTATGTTCCATTAGTTTAGATGCAGCATTCCTTATTTCGGATAATTCGTAACTTTGGATAAATTCATATTCATTACATTCACTAAAAGCCAAATTTAAAAGGAAATTCCAATACCTATCATTTAATAGTTTGTAATAGTTGTTATTATTAGTTAGTCCTTATTTCGTATTTTTGGGTTTTCATTCTCATTTTCGGATTTTCATTCTTTCGAATTTTAGGATCTTCACTCTTATTTTCAGATTTTCGAACTTTCGAATTTCCGAATTTACAAATTTTTTAATTTACGAATTTTCGGAAAAATTAAATAAACAGGTTTTCGTTAATTTGACTATTTCCAAATTAAGGAATTTGTTGAATTTCACTAAAAAACAAATTCGGAATAAAAGAAATTGCACATGTCTACCACCAACATTATTTATGCTGACAATGTGACCCAATGGGTTCAGGAAAGGAGTTCCAGCTGGGTTCAGAATTTTCCTCGTGTGCAAAAAGCATTGCTGATATTACTCAGGATATTACGGCCGTCCAAGAGGCCACTGGGCGTAGGAGGGGGAATCAAAGAGTTCCAATTGAACCACTTGAGCTCTGGAAGATTTTACCACTCCATGACCAGGCCATTTTTTGCTATTTAGCACTGAACTACTTCAACTGGTAATTGTGTGGTCATGCAACGCTGTGCCCCAACAACATTTATGTAATTTTTTTCACACAAATAGATTTCATATGGTAGCATTTGATCACCACTGGGTTTTTCATTTTTTGCGATATATATTAATGAAAAAGACAGAACATTTTGAAAAAAAAAAATGTTTTCACTTTTGCTATAAAACATATCCAATAGAAAAAAAGTAAAAAAATCTAATTTCTTCATATATTTTGGCCAATATATATATAAATATATATATATATATATATTGTATATATTGGAATTTTTTTATACTAGTAATGGTGGTGATCAGCGACTTATAGTGGGACTGTGACAGTGTGACGGGCAATCTGACACTAACTGACACTGGGGGGGTGAAGGAACTGACACTAACATCACCAGTGACACTAATAAAGTGATCAGTGCTAATATACACTGTCACTGTACTAATGACACTGGCTGGGAAGGGGTTAACATTTAGAAGCAATCACAGAGTTAACTGTGTGCCTACAATGTTTACTGTGTGTACTGTGTGCTGTTCTTACTATGCGATGTGCCAGTTTTTACTCCCTGCTTTGGCAGGAAGAAAATAAATGGCACAAAGCTGCTGTCTGTAGAGAGGCCTGTGTTGTTTACCAACACAGGGCTTTCTTCTGTCATTTGCTCAGCTGATCAGTGGGTTCTGGCCATAAATCATTGGCCGGGACCCACTGATAGGCTTGTGCTGCAGTTAATAACAGCTCAGGTTTCCGGGTGCATGCTCACATGCACTAGTGGACCTGGAAGTAAAGCTCCAACCTACAGGTATATTACAATGCCTGTACGAGCTGCCCTGCTGCAGTATATGTACTGCGGCAAGTGGGCAGGTATTTAAAAAAAAAAAAGAATTCACAGTGCTTAGGTTTATGTGTCTGTAAAAATTTACAAGGACTGTGGCATTTGTGTGTAGTATATACACAGGCAGGTTCAGTCTCCATGTCAAATTTCAGTGTGATTTAACCATGCCCACTTTTTTCACAGTGCACATAGCGCATTGTAGGCTCTACCTCCCTTACATAACCATCTTTCTCAAGTTCTAAAGTTCTAAAGTTGAAAAGTATGGAAGTATGGTAGGTGTCTGGAAGCTTGTGTGGAGACATAGGGTATATACTGAGTAAATGAGTAGATACTGGTAAGGGAACCTGTTAGGCTATGGCACTCTAAATTTCCCACAAACATTTTTCAGCACACTAGGCCAAAAGGTTGTCTACCCCTGTAATAAACACTAAGGCTGCTTTCACACTGGGGCAGCGGGTCCGTTAGCAATAAAGCGCTGCGAACTCCACCGTGGCCAGTCCCAAGTCCGTGCTTAGAAAGGAGGAGGGGAGCTTTGGAGGGGAATGGCCAAGGGAAAGAGCAGGGAAAGATTCTCAGTCTACCATGTTGTTGGTAACTCCACCGTGGCCGGTCCCAAGTCTGTGCTGAGAAAGGAGCAGGGGAGCTTTGGAGAGGAAAGGGCAGGGAAAGATTCTCACTCTACCATGTTGGTAAGAAAAAAAAAAAAAGGAGGGAGGAGTCTGGTAATGATGCCATGCTGCACGCCGTGAGAATCCCATGGTCTCTCCCTCTACTTCTGAGATGAAAGACAGGCTGATGAGCAAGCGTTAGCAGCTCCCCTCATCCATCCCCCCCTATAGAGTCTGCGGTCTTGGCTCCCTTCTGTAGTGATCGGGTATATTAATATACACTGGGTGATATGATGTAGAGTGGGTATGATAATTAATTAGTGGTTATTATAATGATGTAAGTACTCTTCCGCAGCAACCCAATTCTTCCAGAGAGATGCACTTTATTGACTTCCAACACAGAACAAAGTCCAAAGTCCACAAATGACAAAGAAATCCGACAGAGGAAATATAATTCAGAGACCCATATTCCTAGGCCTGTGTGTTCCCAGCCATGCACAGACAAGCCTCACCCATACACAGAAAAGCCTCACTCCTACCTAGACAAGCCTCTCTTACAACCTATAGACTGAATGCCGTGTTATATTCACTAAATATTGAATGGCTGAGCAATTTGATTGGCCGTTTCAATTTAGGACTTTGATTAGCTTTAGTCTTTCAAACAGACAACAACCCCCAGCCGTGAACAGCCGTGAACCACCCCAATTTGCACTCCCGCATATCAACATCAACAAGTCCCCTTTAGATATATGAATTAGATAAACAGAACACCCTTTTGAGCCCTTGGAATACCTACATTCCTGCATATCAACAAGCCCCCCTGATAAATTAGCCCCACAGGAGGGAGCCTCCGCTAGGCCAACCCAAAACACTCCTTGATCCCATTGTTACCCCCTCAAGTCTAATTACCATCAATAAATATTTCTTCTATGGTCCTTTAAACAATGTACCCTTTGAAATGTTCAATTAGGTTAACAGCCCATACCTCACACCCCTAGGTAGACTTGCATGAGACTAACACATCAAAGGGTTTTCAGCTGTTATATTAAAATTTAGTTGGTTTGGACAAAATAGACCATCGTCAACTCAATTCTGGCCTGGTTAATATTGACTGTATGTGTATATACATATAATAATGTCCCACATAAATCGGTGAACATTACAACATATTACAACATATACCCCCACTTGGATCGGTTCGAATCAGAATCGATTCACAACCAAACTGCTCAGACATCCCTGGCTCTTAAGATTGAAGCCATCTCTATGCTTTCCTTCTTCCTCTGGATTGTTCTTAGTTGTCTTCTACCACAACAATATAAACAAAACAAAAAACATATTAATATAAATTGAATAAACACAAAAATTATGGACAGAGTTCTCAATAGCGGGTGAGTAAAAGTGTTATTGGGTATGCTCCACCAAGGCTCCTGAAATTCTTTAGCAATTTTATTAGAACTAATGAGGTTTTCCTTTACCAGTTCTTGTAATTCTATAATTTTCCTACTATCCCTCTTAAATAATGTATCCAATTCAACTGTAAGTGGTGGTATTTTCTTAAATAAAGGAGAAATCAGAGTCCCAATTGCCAAGATCAGTTTGCTCAATGTCCATAGATACTTGATTCATCTGTATATTGGCTCGAATGTATTCCTCTCCAATTGTTAGCAGTCCATCGGTGAGATTCACACACCATCCTGTGATAGGGGTCCGGCACTGAACTTGTTTCTGGCAAGTGAATGAGGGAACCCCCAATGCACAGACCCTTGGGCCTTCTCCATGAATTATTCTCTTCCAGGCTGGTTCAAATTTCTGCAATCGAACCAGGCAGTTTCCGGAGTGTGCAGCAGCACAGCCCTCTATGTGCTCCAATCGCTCAAAAGAACAGGAACAAAGCCAAGTCTGGGCATGCCTGGTACAGCAGTTGGGGTCCATGGTTTTCCACACTTGGTTGTCCTTGACGACGAGTTTGCTTTCTGGTAGCAGTTGTTTCAGTATATTAGTGTCATTTCTCACCTCCACCTCACCAAGAACGATCATCTTGTATACGGGTAAGGGTATTGTTGACCATGTAGGGATGTCGACAGTCAGAGGTATTTCCTGCTTTCCGATGCGATCTCTATTACAAATAGTATCCATGCTCCTTAAATTAGCAAGGGCAAAGTTCCTACAAGTAACACCACTGTCTTTGATAAGATTGAATAATAAAGTTGAGTTCATTATCCTTGGCCATTCTCCTTGTTTGATTTCTTGAAGCCCTAAGCTCAGGTGTTCACTCAGCAAGTTTCCTATAATACCACAGACTATAGACTTGGATACATTATTGGTTTGAAGGGTTTTATTCAGTGCACTCACCGACATTTGAATGTTCTGCAAATCTGCAGCAATGGTGTGAATGTTCTGAATATCTATTTTCATTTCAGCTAGAGTGTTTAAATCCACTCTTCCCCCTTTAAGCAGTATCTGCTGTAATCCACCCACAAAATTCTGTTCTCTTATATTTAAACTCTCTATATCAACCTTATTCCAAATCGAACTACCCAAACTGAGGCCTGATATGATATCAGTACCCAGATCCCTCTTTGAAACTTTCTTAAAATTAAGCCCTTGTGTAGCATCCCAAAATAAGTTTACATGTGTTTGAAAAACCGTTTTAAACCATAATCCCATTGATTTTGGACAACTCTCTGGAATGTTAAATGATGTAAAATTCAACAATAATGGTAATGATAAATATGATATTACAACACCTTCTATCTCCCCTGTTGCTTCCCGGATGACACCATAACACTAGCTGGATAAATTTACCTGAAGAGAGTGAGCCCGAGAGCAAGAGCGATTGCCCTTCCCCCACTGCATGCCCCTATTTAATTTCTCAGCTTGCACGGACACCCAGGCATTTGGGAACGTGGGCCCTAATCAATGATCCCCGCCCCAAATGCCTTTTAGTTGTCCCTGCGCATTTTTGAATGTGTTTCCATTAGTACTTGTACTCCTGAAACTACGGGGCTACTTTTGAGAATTTACACTTTGGCTGATCGCTCTCCCCTACAGTTTCCGGTCTCCCTATGTGTCTCTCGCTCCCCCCTCCCACTACATGTGGGCAAAGTATCTTTAAAAATGGCGATTGGTGACTGCGTCTATGCAGTCTCTAATACATCCTGCCTCCATGGCGGACGCATGCGCAGAGACAAGCTTTTTCACGTCCGCAGCGTGGCGGCGATGTCAGACGCCGCTACGCTGGAGATCTAATACAAATACGGGGATCTCCTTTGCTCTCCCTGTCACTTCTCTGCTGGACACCACAGCGAAAGGAGGGAAGGTTCTTTCCTTCCCTGTTCGTTCACCCTAATCCCGGCTTATATTGAACAAAGGTAGGTGCACTTTACGTGCGGCAGCCATGTATCTTGGATTATCCTTCTCTATATATAGCAACTGTATGTTTTTTACTATCTATTTTTTGATGCCTAGGGCTCAGGCTGGACACTGGTGGATACCGATCCCATCCTCTCCAGACCCCTACAGCCTCTTTGAATCACAGCCTCCTTTATCTCATACATCCCATCAAAAAAGTGTTACGGTCCAAATAAACACTAGGGATGCTACCCATATAATAAGATTGATTCTATTAAAGTACCATCAAGGTAAATTATATATTTATTATTACAGAATGAGTTTCTCCATTTGAGAATACCTAATTATATATATATTTTTTTCTATTACACTCATAGAAATATATTTTTTCTTTTTTCTTTTTTCTATTCATTTGTCCTTTCTTTTATAGAAAAGGACATCAATAACCCTACACGCACTTGTATTGTCTCTGCAAGCTTTACCTGGGGGTATGAACCCAGTGGGAGAAGGCAATTCATGAATCTAAATGTTTCTAATACTTGTGACCTCCCAGTTCCAATTGTAAGTTTATGAGGTTATAATTTTTTTGGCAAGGTTTTCATTTTGAATAGCAACTCAGCATGTATATTAAACATAATTATTCATTTATGTCTATTATAAATTAAATATACTGTTTAATGCATCATTTATGTAATTCTATTCATTATCTATTATTATTTTTTTCTTTATTTTTCATTTTCTATTTACCCCAATATAGAAGTACCAATGAGTAACTGTTAGCATATAACACTATACTATGTGTATGGTGAAGTTTCATTATATTGATTTCTTTTTTTCTCTTATGTAATTTTAGTTTAATTGATGCCATATACCATATCTCCTGAAGAAGCTCCACTGAGCGAAACATGTTGAGAACAAAGTGGTATCCATATTAGGCATTGTAACTGTATTTTATTAACTTCGATAATTGTGTATTGTTATAGCACGTCTATGGCTTTTTTTAATCGCTGTAATAAAATTTATATTTTTTAACCAATATGTTTAATTGGGAATACTTTTTTGAAAACTTCCACAATTCAGACACCTTTAAAGTCCCAAGGCTTTATGCCTTAAAGTCCATTTCCTCTCCATAAATGAATATCTGGGATGTGGTGTCATAAATTTTGGTTTTCCTTTGTTTCATTCTTTACCATATACCTCGAAACAAGGTTTGGAGACCCTGCGGGTCGGCCTGGGGGTCCCCTCTCCCGGTCCTCTAATTGGACCGGGGGAGGGGACTCGGGGAGGACACGTGGGGTTAGAGGAGAGAGGATTGAAGGGAAAAGAAAAGAAAAATGGAAAATATGAATAGCATAAAAAATTTGTCCTATAATATACGAGGACTGAACTCTCCGGGGAAGAGAAACATAATCCTCCGAGAACTAGATAAAAGCAATGCAGAAATAATATTCCTGCAGGAGACACACATTACTCAAAATTCAAATATAAAAATTTTCTCTAGAAGCATACCAACATGGTATTATGGAGACTCACCAATAAAAAGGGCCAAAGGGGTGGCCATTGAAATAGGGAAAAATATACGCTTCCTAATAGAACGAAGAAAAGTGGACCCTGAGGGACGCTTCCTTTTTCTCATAGGCTCCATACAGGGAGTAAAGTATACACTTGCCAATGTTTACTGTCCCAATACAAACCCCAAAAAATATCTGATAGATATATTAAAAGTCTTAATGGAATTCCAGCAAGGCAAATTAATACTGGCTGGAGACTTCAATTTTAGCATGGATCATGGAATGGATAGCACCTCCACAGCAATAGATACAGAAATAAGACAACTAAAGAAACTAAAGAGAAAATTACATGAATATCAAATAATAGATCCCTGGCGAATTCAACATCCAAGTACAAAAGATTACACTTTTTACTCAACTGTACATGAAATTTATTCCAGGTTGGATTACATTATGATTGAACATAGAAACTTGGAAGAAGTAGTAGAAACGAAAATAGGAATAATAACAGCCTCGGACCACAGCCCAGTAATGCTGAAAGTTAAAATACAAGGAGAAGCTCCTGAGAAAGGACCATGGAGAATCAACGAAGATGTAATTGAAGATAATGAGATGGAAAAAATCATAAAAGAAGAGATCAAAAGATATTTTAAGGAAAATGACACCCCAGAGGTATCAAAAGCAACGATCTGGGAAGCACATATAGTCGTCATTAGGGGCAAATTAATAGCTATTGGGGCGGGAAAAAAGCAGGAAAGAAGAAAAACATGCAGCAAATTATAAAGGAAATATATGAATTGGAGCAAAAACATAAAAAGCAATCGGATAACAAAATATACCGGCTATTAATTCAAAAAAGAGACCAATTAAGGGAATGGATGGAACAAGAAGAAAGGAGGGAATACAACAGAGTCTTACAAGAGAAATTTAAATGGGACAACAAACCAGGAAAATATCTCGCAAATTTGGTAAAAAAAAAGAAGTCTCAAAACTTCATTGAGAAGATCAGAAAGGAGAAGTAGTAAACAAGACAACAGATATTGCATTAACATTCCAAAAATATTTCAGCTCATTATATGCGATAAAAAGGCAGGAAACACAGTTAGAGGAAGATATAACAAAAAAGAAGATAAAAGAATACTTAAAAAAAGCAAATTTACCAAAAGTAAAACTTGAGCATTTAAAAGAGCTGGAAAAAAAATAACACAAGAAGAAATAAAACTAGCATTTAAGGAAACTCCCGTAGGAAAGAGCCCAGGACCAGATGGGTTCACGGTCAAGTACTATAAGAAATTCTAAGAACAACTGATCCCCAAGCTACAAGAATACCTGAACAATATAGGTGAAGAGGAAGAAATAAGAAGAGAGTTGCTACTAGCCCATATCACAATATTGCCTAAGGAAGGGAAGGATAGAACCAACTGTTCAAGCTACAGACCTATTGCCTTGTTGAACGTGGACACAAAAATATACGCAAAAATCCTAGCCACCAGAATAAAAAAATTAATCCCATTCTGGATTAACCCTGATCAGACTGGATTTGTTCCGGGGAGAGAAGGAAGGGACAACAGTTTAACAACAATATTGATGTTACACAAGAGTGGGCAAAATTAGTCCCCAGCTCTATTCCTGTCATTAGATGCAGAAAAAGCATTTGACAGGGTAGACTGAGGATTCATGATGGACACATTGCGTCATCTGGGACTAGGGACAAAAATGATGAAGTGGATATCAAATTTATATAATGGCCCGACAGCAATGGTAAAGGTAAATGGTAGACTCTCTCCTTTGATCGAGATGCAAAATGGAACACGGCAAGGTTGCCCGCTCTCTCCATTACTACATGTATTGGCACTGGAACCACTGTTAGCGACACTCCGTAATAACCAAGATGTGAGAAGGGTGAGAATTGGAGAAAAAGAACATAAGATCGCGGCATACGCGGATGACATCTTGTTGTATGTAACTAACCCAAGAGTGACACTGCCAAACATATTGAAAGAAATAAAAAAATATGGAGAACTGTCAAACTGCAAAATAAACCCAATAAAAACAGAGATATTAAATATAGAATTGGGGAAAAAAGAAGTCCAGTTTCTGCAAAAAGAATTTCCATTTACCTGGATAAAAGAATTAAAATATCTTGGAATCAAACTAACCCCAAGGGTCGAAAAAATCTATCAGGCAAATTATATCCCACTGATCAATGAGGTTAAAGAAGACATAAAAAAAAATAAGTACACAACCACTTTCATGGATTGGAAGAATAAATATGTTTAAAATGATGGTCCTCCCAAAAATAATATACAAAATCCAGATGTTGCCAGTAATGATTCCACAGAGTTTTTTCAAAACAATCAAAACAATATTGTTAAAATATATCTGGTTCAATAAAAAAACAAGAATTAAATATACGCAGATCACAAGGAAAAGGGAGCACGGAGGTTTAGCTATCCCAGATATAACCAGGTACTATAAAGCAATTGTTTTGACACGTATGTTTGAGTGGACACGTGAAAATAGTGAAAAAAGTGGGTAGAAATGGAAAACACACTGCACAAAAACCTATGGATACCACAAAAGTTTAGACTAATGGGCACGGAAACTCACAAAATAACAAAAAATGTTTTTAAAATTTGGGATATAGTACATTTGAAGAATGAATGGAGACACAATTCACCGCTATTAGCACTCACAGGAACAAATTAGTTTATCCCGGGGAAGGAAATATTTGAAGGTCAAGGAATAAGAAATCCACAATTGAAAGACATTACTACAAATGGCAGGATTAAAACACGATTGGAACTAGAAGTAACCAATGGGTGGAAGATGAGTGAATGGAATTATTGGCAAGTAAGACACTTAGTAAACACAATACCACATCCACTTAGAGAAGAAGAGAAATTAAATGCATTGGAAAAGCTCTGTTTCAACAAAACACCACTGAAAAATGGAGTATCAAGAATATATGGAATATTAGCAGATCTGGATGGGCAAGAAAGACCCGAGTACATAAAACAATGGGAGAGAGAAATGAATCTAAAACTTGAAGACCAGAAAGCGGAAAAAAATAATAGAAATGGGATATAACAATGCCTGGGATATGAAGACTATTGAAATGAACTACAAATTGGTAGCAAGATGGTATTTGACACCAGTAAGAACTCATAAATACCAGCAAGAAAAAAACACCTCTGTGTTTGAGAAAATGTGGTCAAAAAGCCACGATGACGCATCTATGGTGGGGATGCCCAATAATAGAAGACTACTGGCAAGAAGTACTAAAAAACATAAGGGAAATAACCGGTGAAAAAATAGAACAAAACATATGGACTTGCCTGTTCCATAACTATAAAAAACCAAGGAAACAATATATGAGATCAATGGTTCCGAGTCTTCTGAACGCTGCTAAGGGTCTGATCCCAAGATATTGGCTAAAAAGTGGAAAACCAGATATTAGAGAATGGTTTGAGAAAATAGACTATTATTGTAAAATGGATCTGCTGAGAAGCAGAGAAAGGGGAGACAATAAGTGCAATAGCCTCTGGGAGGGATGGAAAAAATATAAAACCTCGGATATATATTTAGACAAGGTGAAGGAAGCAACAGGTACAGAGCTAAAATGATATAAAAGATAAGAAGGAGTAGACCAGACACAGAAGAGGGGAGGGGGGGAAGGGGGGATAACTTACAGAGGGACTAAGAAGGAATAAAGGTGCAGTGGTAGATACATATTTTGGAGCTTATTCTGTTTTTTTGTACTTAAATAAAGATAAACGATGGAAAAACTAATAAAAATAAGACGGAAATAACCCACAATGATGTTGAAAATGAGAGGAGATAAATTTTGATATTCAAAGTTGATACAAAGTCCCTCAGAAAAATTTTTGCCGAAGTGGAAAAAAAAAGCAAAAAAAAAAAAAAAGCAGTAAAGCGCTGCTAAATTTAGCGGCGCTTTACCGTTGTTTTAGCTGCACTTTTTGGCCACTATCTGGGCACTTTTAACCCCCACTAGTGGTCGAAGAAAGGGTTAAAATCACCCATGTTGCTGTGCTTCTGAAGCACTTTACAGGCACTTCAGAAGCACTGCCCATTCATTCCAATGGGCAGGAACGGTGTAGGAGCGTTATACACAGCGCTCCCAAACCGCCCCCAAGATGTTGCTCGCAAGACTTTTTTTTCCCGTTCCGCAAGCGTACCGCCCTGCAAGCGCACCGCCCAAGTGCTTTCACACTGGGGAGGAATGAGAGGCAGTTTTCAGTCGCGTTTCAGGCTCTATTTTTAATGCTAAAACGCCTGAAAACTGCCTTAGTGTGAAAGGGGTCTAAATCATTTTTAACAAAGTAACATTTTAAAAATGCTTGTTTACTGCTAGTTTCCACAGGCAGATTCTTTTATTCTTTTATGTAGACAAGCAGTTGCACCATTCACTATTTCAGCTTAAGGCTTAATATACACGGGACATATGACAGATAGTAACCGACGTTTAAAAACTTTTTTTTCTGCGCTTACATCCCGCGTTTAGCCACGTTTGAGTTTAAAAGTGTATTTTTTTTTCAAATAGTCAAAAACTAAAGACGCCTGAAAAGGAAACATGGCTAAACACGAGTTACTGTGTTTACAAGCTGTTACAGGCGTTTGCCTCTGAACATCCATCCTGAACGCATTTTTTTGTTTTCTAAAAAATGCTTCTAAACTCAACTGCCTAGAAACGATTATAAAGGACCCTGTGTACATGTACTGATAAGATAACATAGAGGAAAGTTCAGAGGCAGCTGAAAAAAACGCCAAACCGCTCCTAAACATCCCTTTACCAGCAGCAGTGTACATTAAGCCTTATAGCTTATTAATTTTGATGAAAAGGATTTACTTTAACATTATGGCTTTATTTCTCTCTCTGTCTCTCTCCATTATGCATATGTGCATTTTTATATCAAATTAGCACACTTTTTCTGAACACTACATGACAATAAGAAATAGTGAATAGATATTCATATGATTTTACCTAATTATGGTCTATGTCCTCACTAGCCAGTGAAAAATTATTAAAGTTTCTTTCACATCAATTCTTAAAAGTTTTGTAAATGTCATTTGGAGATGCTGTTTACAGTTTGTGTCTCATGTCAGAGCAAACTGTTCTTGTAAGGGTACCACAGAAATGAAATTTGGAGTGACAGGGGAGAAGAGTGTGGGACTGGTAATTAAAGTAGCTGGTTGGGATGAGGTATAGAGATGAGGAGAAGAATAAAAAAGACAGCCAAATGACATATGACATATTGATGCCACAGGGAATAGAAATGTGCACAATGAGAAGAACAGATGAAAGAAAAGCGAGGAGTCAGTTAAATTATTATACCTGATTCTAAAAAAGGGGAACATGAGATAATCTTTCTCTCAGACCAGATAAAGTGTCTATTATGAAATACATGAATAGCTTTAAGAAATAAAATATAAGGATTTTTTTTTTATTAAAGAAAGAATTCCATCACAACGAACTGGCTTTTCATTAATCAGGGTAAATAACAATCATATGAGGCAATAAAATGGTGGACTTCAGCCGTAAGAGTAACCAATCAATCCTTGTATTAAATTGTTGCGTCTGATAGACATAGTGATATAAATAGTTTCATCCTTTATTGGATGGTGCTTGGAATCAAATTAACCTTCTTCTAATATGTCTTTGTCTCTGACAACAACTTTATCCTGCTCCTCATGTCAGATGTTGAGAGGTGCCATTCCCTAGCAACCAGAAAATGCTAATTCACGACTTTGATTAAATTGTCTGGTACAAGCAAGGCCACAGAGATGCCTTTTTATGCTCTGGATTTATTTCTAATTTACAATGCAAGTAAAGGATAAAGCTAAAGTTCTCTCAGTGATCTTTAGGTTTTACACCAAATGTGCATATACATATGTTCTGCAATACAATATCATCAATATTACTAAGCTATAGCAACAACAAAATAGCATTGACAATATCCCCAGAAAAGATCTTTTCTTTTTTTACTATAAAGGTACAAACCAAAATGTAGTAATTCCATTTTGGAATGTTTGTACAAGGTTCATTTGCACATCTAGCCTTTAGAAATAGAAATTTTTTCTGAGCACTACCCTATACTTGGCCAGAAAAGAAAATATATCACAAAATATTATACAGTACTTTTACCCAAAATCTAATGTTTAACTGTTTGACAAGCAGAGTTGCACCAAGTACAAATGCTGCCCAAGGCAGCAATTTTTCTTATTAAATAAGCAGGCTCAGCATCACTGAGTAAAAATATTTGCCTGGCCACTGCATTTGTCAATCAGATAGGCACAGTGGCTGCAGTACTGTGCTCAGTGATGCTGTGCCTGCACCGTTAACAGGCTGTGTAGGTAGCTGAGTAACACCGAGCCTGTGATTCTATCAGGCTCGTCATTACTGAGTTGTACTGAGGGCAATATGTCAGGTATAGTGTCCCACTGGCTATACCTTTATGAGTGCCATCTAAGGTGGCCAGCTCAATTGGCTGCATTGGCAGTGCAGCCCTGTTAATGAGGAATAATTAACATACCTTAAAGTGGTTGTTAGCCCTCACATATACCCAGTGAAGGGAACAGCCTCAGGTGATTTTGTAAAAAATAAACAAATCCTCCTACATTTTACTTGTATATCTGCTGTCTTCCCCTTTCTACACCCTTTGAAAAGTGCAGATCATTTTAAAAATCTTTCTCCATCTTTCAGCAGTACATAGGGGTGGGTGGGGAGTCTGCACATACACTGTGTGAGAGCTGATTGGAGGAAAGGGACACACCTCCCCTCCACATAGGCAGAAGAAAGAAGGAACATGCAGCGCTGTATTCTGTATAAACAAGCTCCCTACTTATCTTCTTCTAAGCACCCTCCCCGACACACATTTTAGCTCATGTTATCTCATGTGTCGGAAAACTTCTTAGAAGCGGCTCATGCTGATGACAGAGGAAGGAATCACCAGAGAGAAACAACACTTAGAGCTTTGGAGTAAACACTACAGACATATGTGCTTAGTTCAAATTTCATGAATGGGGTTTACAACCACTTTAATGTCACAAAATAAATCAGTAAATAAATATACCCTTTAGCACATAATTACTGATGAAAAGCAACAGAACACTATGTGCCTAGACGTATTCTGTTCTTCTAACCTCACTCTTCCTACTGGATTGTAATGATGACCTCATCAGGGGACAGGGTCTAGGAAAAAGGAAAAGTTGCTCAACAGGGGCATTCTGCAATGCATGTGCCAGGAACCATGAATCGGACTGAGACAAGTGCAGTAAAAATCACACCATTTAATAATAATAATCGTAAAAGGTAAACAGAGCAAACGTAATCAAAACATAGCCAGAGTTCGGTAACTGGAATGGATAGTCAGACAAGCCAGGACATCAGGGAGCCAGGGATCAGCGTACTTCAGAATAGGCAAGAAAATTAGGAAACCCGTGAATCAGCATAGTGGAACAGCAAGCAGAATCAGTAACCAGAAGGGACATCAGGAGAGAGTCTCTTGATATGTTGACCAAGGTGAAGGCAGAGAGCATCTGGACTGAACAGCTTAAGTAACCAGCAGGACTGATGAGCAGGATATCATCACCAGGTGAGTCATTGTGGAAAGATTAGAGGTGGCAATTAACCGACAGCTGAGCGGCCTGCTCTGAGAAGGAAGGGCTGAGTCCAGCCCTGACAGTACTCCCTCCTCAATGACCCCTCCCCCTCAGAGGACCGTCAGGTTTGAGGGGTAAACATCTATGGAAAGCACAGAGGAGGACAGGGGCATGTACGTCCAAGGATGAGACCCGAGAGCGTTCCTCCAGACCGTACCCTTTCCAATAAACCAGGTACTGTATGCACCCACGAAACCTATGGAAGTCAACAATGGACTGTACTTCATACTTCTCATGGTTCTCAACCTGTACTGGGTGAGGATGTGGCACCGAGGTGGTGAAGCAGTTGCAGACCAAAGGTTTTAATAAGGGGATATGAAATACATTTGAGATACGCATATTCAAAGGAAGGTCTAAAGCATAAGCCACTGGATTAATCCTGTGGAGAATATGGAAAGGCCCAATAAACCGAGGTGCCAACTTCAGTAAGGTAACACTGAAGGCACAGGCAGGCGTCTGCAGTCAGCATGGAGTCTGTACCTATCATTGGCATTTTGGAAGGACTCCTTGCCTTGTACCCAAGTGGAATGAAGACCACGGAGATGCTCTTCTAACACAGGAATGCTCTGAGGAGCAAATGAGTCAGGCAACATGGATGGTTGGAAACCATAGTTCGTCATAAATGGGGACAATCAGGAAGCAGAATTCATGCCACTATTGTAAGCAAACTCCACCCAAGTAAGAGGTCTGACCAGTTGTTATGATGTTCAGAAATATAGCAACGTAGAAACTGCTCCAAGGACTGGTTGGCTTGTACTGTGGCCCTGTTAGACTGCGGGTGATAGGCAAAGGAGAAAGAAAGCTGAATTCCCAACTGTGCACAAAAGGCTCGCCAGAACCGGGACACAAACTGACTACCCCTGTCTGGGACGATCAACTTGGGTAGACAATGTAAGCAAAAGATCTCCCGAGCAAAAATGGAAGCCAGTTCCTTAGATTTGGGCATCTTCTTAAGTTGAATACAATGAGACATTTTCGAGAACCGGTCAACCACCATAAGGATAACAGTTGGGTAACTCCACAATGAAATCCATAGACAGGTGGGTCCAAGGCCTTTCTCCATTAGGTATGGGTTGTAGGAGACCCACTGGAAGGTGGTGTCTTACTCTCCGTACACACGGAACAAGCAGCTACGAAGGTGGCTACGTCAGCACGTAAACTAGGCCACCAGAATTGTTGGGAAATGGCCCAAAATAGTTGGTTCTTCCATGGGTGGCCAGCAGCCTTGGGAGAATGGTAAGTCTGCAGCATGGCAGTATGGAGACTCTCAGGGGCAAAGCAGTGGTCACAAGGTTTCTCAGGAGGAGCATGGATCTGAGCCTCAAGAATTTTGTCACCCAAAGGTGACAAAAGGTGACTAAGAATGATACTTCTTTTTGACACGAAGAATAATGGCCTGAATTTAGATATTGGTTTCCTTACACATTATGCTAAAGTTTTACGACCGCTCTGTGACTAGCATCCCCCCCTGCATTCCCCCCTAGCTCTCCCTCTGTCTTATCTCATTAACTCTGTTGCTATCTTTATTACCATTGATTTGTATGTGTTTGGTTTTCTTTTTTTTTTTTTTTTTTTCTTCTTCTTTAACATTCTGCTTAAAAATTTGTGAATCAGTACTGCTTGGACCTTGAAGAAGGGGACATACCCCGAAAGCTTGTCCTGAAAAATTGTATGTTAGTGCAAATAAAAAAGTATCACGGACAATACTCAATTTTCTCTGTCACCCAAAGGAGAAGTGAGACTGGGGCAAACCATAGCCAGAATATGATCAGGAGGAATCACAGGACCATTAACTGATTCTATCTTGGAAGTGGAGGAAAACTGTCACAACAAAGCATCAGCCCTTACATTCCTAGTACCGGGTAAGAATGAGACTATGTATTTGAAACTTTACAAGAACAGAGCCCATCGCGCCCTTCTGGGAGGGAGGCATTTAGCCTCAGACAAGAATATGAGATTCTTATGGTCAGTCAGAATGAGAACAGCCACAGTGGTACCTTCAAGGAGATGCCTCCATTCTTTAAGGGCTAAAATGATCGCTAACAACTCTCTGTCCCCAATCTCATAATTCCATTCCACAAGTGACAATTTCTTGGAAAAGTAGCCACAAGGAAGCATAGCGCTCTCAGAGGTAGGACGTTGGGACAGAAGGGCACCAACTCCAGTCTCAGAAGCATCAACCTTAAGGATAAAGGGTAATGTAGGATCAGGATGTGCCAACATAGGAGCCAAAACAAAGGCAGCCTTGAGACTCTCCAAGGCCCTAATGGATTCTGGAGACCAACTCTGTGGGTTACCGTCTTTTCTGGTCATATCAGTCAGGGGCTTGACCAGAGACGAGAAGTTATGAATAAACTTCAGATAATAGTTGGCAAAGCCAAGAAAACATTGCAGAGGGCGTAAACCCACAGGTCAGGGCCACTGCAGAAAGTTTCTCTGGGTCCATCGAAAAACCAGCAGCGGAAATGACATAACCCAGGAATTTAACCTGTTCACGATGGAACTCTCACTTCTCCAATTTACAATGCAGATTGTTTTCTCTCAGCCTCTGAAGCACACAACAGACATCTGTGTGGTGGCTCTCTAAGGACTTGGAAAATATTATCGTCGAGATAAACCAGGACATCGTCGAGATAAACCACCACAGATAGCTGCAACAAATCTCAGAGGACGTTGTTGATAAATTCCTGGAAAACTTGCTATGGTACTTTATGGCGGGAATGTGTGGCGGTACTGATGGCAGTACTGATGACGGGCGGTACAGATGGCGGTACTAATGGCAGTGCCGATGGCGGGCCTGTTTGACAGATTGGCTGTGCCAGATGGGCTGTGACAGATCCAGATGGTGGTACCAATGGCGGCCTGTGTGACAGATTGGCTGTGACAGGTCCAGATGGGCTGTCACAGATCCAGATGGGCTGTGTGACCGGTTCTCTTTTTGGGAGGGGCATGTTGTGCACAGTAATGTGTAAAATGCAGACAGTAAAGTTGTAATTCACAGATCGCTCACGATCAAGTGTGTGGAGAGAGAAGGACAGATCCCTGGAAACCGCCGTTTGTGTTTATAGTTATGACCGGCTGTGATTGAACACAGCCGATCAGATGGTGGACAGCTTATTTCATTGGCTGTTTACCCTGATCGGGGATGGGCTATTTCCAAGGGATACGCGCCATCCCCGATCACTGCAGTGCACGCCTCCGGGGGACGCGCATCAGGCACGCATCCTCGTCTGTTGACAAACGTGACCAGCTGTGATTGGACACAGCCAATCACATGGTAAACAGTCAATTTCATTGGCTGTTTACCATGATAGGGGATGAGCTTTGTCCAAGGGACACGCGCCATCCCCAATCACTGCAGTGCACGCCTCCGGGGGGCGTGCATCAGGCACGCATCCTCGTCTGTTGACAAACATGACCGGCTGTGATTGGACACAGCCAATCACATGGTAGACAGACAATTTAATTGGCTGTTTACCGTGATAGGGAATGAGCTATGTCTGAGGGAATCGCACCGTCCATGATGGCCGCGCTGCGCGCCCCTGCGGGCGCACACCGGCAAATCTTCCTGCTAGACATCTTATGACGCCCAGTCAGGATAACAAAACCACTGCCCGACCATCAATCTGCTATAGGCCAGGCAGGAAGTGGTTAAACTGGTCTCAAATGCATGCTGAACGCACCTGAAATCCCACACTTTGTTTGCCCCTCTACTCAAAAATGGTTCTAAAGCTAAAACTTTTTTTAACCTTGCGAATTCCCTGCATTAACCACTTGCCGACCGGCTTACGCCAATATGCATTGGCAGAATGGCTCTCCTGCGCAAACTGATGTACCTGTACGTCAGTCCGTAAAATCAGGATAGCATGCACGTGCCCGCAGCGTGCCACAAGAATGTGCTCACGAGTCCCTCAGACTCGATGTCCGCTGACGGCCCACAATCGTGGCGAGGAGAGGCAGAATGGGAAACTGCCTATGTAAACAAGGCATTTCCCTGTTCTGCCTAGTGAAATGACAGGGATCTACTGCTCCCAGTAATCGGGAGCAGTGATCTCTGTCATGTTCCCCCTACAGTTAGAACACGCTGGAGGAAACACATGTAACCCCTTGATCTCCCCCTAGTGTTAACCCCTTCCCTGTCAGTGTCATTTTTACATTGATCAGTGCATTTTTATAGCACTGATCAATGTAATAATGTCATTGGTCCCCAAAAATTGTCATTTAGAGTCAGATTTGTCTGCCGCAATGTTGCAGTCCCGCTAAAAATGACAAATCACAACCATTAACCGCTTGCCGACCGGCTCACGGCGATATACATTGGCAGAAGGGCACGTACAGGCAGATTAACGTATCTGTATATTGCCCTTTAAGAAGCGTTTTGCGGGAGCGCGATCACCTCCGTGAGTGTGATCGCGGGTCCCGCAGATTCGATGTCTGCGGGGATACCCGCGATCGTCTCACGGAGAGGAAGAACGGGAAAATGCTGATGTAAACAAGCATTTCCCTGTTCTACCTATTGACACTGACACTGATCACAGCTCCCTGTAATCGGGAGCGGTGATCAGTGTCATGTTACACACAGCCCCTCCCTCCCACAGTTAGAATCGCTCCCTAGGACACACTTAACCCCTACAGCGCCACCTAGTGGTTAACCCCTTCACTGCCAATCACATTTACACAGTAATCAATGCATTTTTAATTGCACTGATCGCTGTATAAATGTGAATGGTCCCAATATCGCACCAAAAGTGTCTGCTCTGTCCGCCATAATGTCGCAGTCACGATAAAAATCGCTGATCACCGCCATTACTAGTAAAAAAAAAAATTATTAATAAAAGTGCCATAAAACTATCCCCTATTTTGTAGACGCTATAACTTTTGTGCAAACCAATCAATAAACGCTTATTGCGATTTTTTTTACCAAAAATATGTAGAAGAATATGTATTGGCCTAAACTTGGAAAAAAATGTTTTTTTATATATTTTTGGGGCATATTTATTATAGCAAAAAGTGAAAAATAATGCGTTTTTTTCAAAATTGTCTCTATTTTTTGTTTATAGCGCAAAAAATAAAAACCACAGAGGTGATCAAATACCACCAAAAGAAAGCTCTATTTGTGGGGAAAAAAGGATGTCAATTTTGTTTGGGAGCCACCTCGCATGACCGCGCAATTGTCAGTTAAAGAGACGCAGTGCCGAAACGCAAAAAATGCTCTGATCTTTGGGCAGCCAAATGGTCCTGGGTTTAAGTGGTTAAGAGTAAAAACAATAAAAAAAAAAAATAAAAGTCCCTAAATCGATCCCGTAGTTTGTAGACACGATAACTTGTGCACAAACCAATCAATATACACCTATTGCAATTTTTTTACCAAAAATATGTAGAAGAATATATATATCCACCTAATCTTGTTTTTTTTATATTTTTTTTTTTGGTATGTATTATAGCAGAAAGTAAAAAAAATGTTTTTTTTCAAAATTGTCTCTCTTTTTTGTTTATAGCACAAAAAATAAAAACTGCAGAGGTGATCAATTACCACCAGAAGACAGCTCTATTTGTGGGAAAAAAAGACGTCAATTTCGTTTGGTGGATACAGCGTCGCACCACCACGCAACTGTCAGTTAAAGAGACCCAGTGCCGTATAGCTAACAATGAGACTGAAGTGGTTAAGGTAAAAATGTTTTGCTGTTTGCTGTGCCCCCCCCAAACACTTACCCGAGACCTTTATCGTTTTAAACATTTTTATTATGTTTTCATAAGTTTAACCACTTGACGACCGCCTCACGCCGATTTACGTCGGCAAGGTGGCACGGACAGGCAAAATCACGTACATATACGTGATTTGCCTTCCGCGGCTGGGGGGTCCGATCGGACCCCCCCCGGTGCCCGAGGCGGTCGTCTTTTGTCCCACGGCGATCGGAGATGAGGGGGAGGCCATCCGTTCGTGGCCCCCCCTCGCGATCGCCGCCGGCCAATGAGAACATTCCTTTGCTGCTGTATGCTAAACAGCAGCAAAGGAAATGATGTCATCTCTCCTCGGCTCGGTAATTTCCGTTCCGGCCCGAGGAGAGAAGACAGGTATGTGAGTGCACAACACTACACACACACAGTAGAACATGCCAGGCACACAAAAGACCCTGACCCCCCCCCCCGATCGCCCCCCCGATCCCCCCCAATCACCCCCCCCCCCGTCACAAACTGACACCAGCAGTTTTTTTTTTTTCTGATTACTGTATTGGTGTCAGTTTGTGACAGTTACAGTGTTGGGACAGTTAGTATTACCCCCCTGTAGGTCTAGGATACCCCCCTAACCCCCCCTAATAAAGTTTTAACCCCTTGATCACCCCCTGTCACCAGTGTCACTAAGCGATCATTTTTCTGATCGCTGTATTAGTGTCGCTGGTGACGCTAGTTAGTGAGGTAAATATTTAGGTTCGCCGTCAGCGTTTTATAGCGTCAGGGACCCCCATATACTATCTAATAAATGTTTTAACCCCTTGATGGCCCCCTAGTTAACCCTTTCACCACTGATCACCGTATAACTGTTACGGGTGACGCTGGTTAGTTTGTTTATTTTTTATAGTGTCAGGGCACCCGCCGTTTATTACCGAATAAAGGTTTATCCCCCTGATCGCCCGGCGGTGATATGCGTCGCCCCAGGCAGCGTCAGATTAGCGCCAGTACCGCTAACACCCACGCACGCAGCATACGCCTCCCTTAGTGGTATAGTATCTGATCGGATCAATATCTGATCCGATCAGATCTATACTAGCGTCCCCAGCAGTTTAGGGTTCCCAAAAACACAGTGTTAGCGGGATCAGCCCAGATACCTGCTAGCACCTGCGTTTTGCCCCTCCGCCCGGCCCAGCCCAAGTGCAGTATCGATCGATCACTGTCACTTACAAAACACTAAACGCATAACTGCAGCATTCGCAGAGTCAGGCCTGATCCCTGCGAACGCTAACAGTTTTTTTGGTAGCATTTTGGTGAACTGGCAAGCACCAGCCCCAGGCAGCGTCAGGTTAGCGCCAGTAGCGCTAACACCCACGCACCGTACAGCTCCCTTAGTGGTATAGTATCTGATCGGATCAATATCTGATCCGATCAGATCTATACTAGCGTCCCCAGCAGTTTAGGGTTCCCAAAAACGCAGTGTTAGCGGGATCAGCCCAGATACCTGCTAGCACCTGCGTTTTGCCCCTCCGCCCCGCCCAGCCCACCCAAGTGCAGTATCGATCGATCACTGTCACTTACAAAACACTAAACGCATAACTGCAGCGTTCGCAAAGTCAGGCCTGATCCCTGCGATCGCTAACAGTTTTTTTGGTAGTATTTTGGTGAACTGGCAAGCACCAGCCCCAAGCAGCCTCAGATTAGCGCCAATACCGCTAACACCCACGCACGCACCGTACACCTCCCTTAGTGGTATAATATCTGAACGGATCAATATCTGATCCGATCAGATCTATACTGGCGTCCCCAGCAGTTTAGGGTTCCCAAAAACGCAGTGTTAGCGGGATCAGCCCAGATACCTGCTAGCACCTGCATTTTGCCCCTCCGCCCGGCCCAGCCCACCCAAGTGCAGTATCGATCGATCACTGTCACTTACAAAACACTTAACGCATAACTGCAGCGTTCGCAGAGTCAGGCCTGATCCCTGCGATCGCTAACAGTTTTTTTGGTAGCTTTTTATTGAACTGGCAAGCGCCAGCGGCCTAGTACACCCCGGTCGTAGTCAAACCAGCACTGCAGTAACACTTGGTGACGTGGCGAGTCCCATAAGTGCAGTTCAAGCTGGTGAGGTGGCAAGCACAAGTAGTGTCCCGCTGCCACCAAGAAGACAAACACAGGCCCGTCATGCCCATAGTGCCCTTCCTGCTGCATTCGCCAATCCTAATTGGGAACCCACCGCTTCTGCAGCGCCCGTACTTCCCCCATTCACATCCCCAACCAAATGCAGTCAGCTGCATGAGAGGCATTTTCTTTATGTCCTCCCGAGTACCCCTACCCAACGAACCCCCAAAAAAGATGTCGTGTCTGCAGCAAGCGCGAATATAGGCGTGACACCCGCTATTATTGTCCCTCCTGTCCTGACAATCCTGGTCTTTGCATTGGTGAATGTTTTAAACGCTACCATTCATTAGTTGAGTATTAGCGTAGGGTACAGCATTGCACAGACTAGGCACACTTTCACAGGGTCTCCCAAGATGCCATCGCATTTTGAGAGACCCGAACCTGGAACCGGTTACCGTTATAAAAGTTAGTTACAAAAAAAGTGTAAAAAAAAAAAAATATATAAAATAAAAAAAAATAGTTGTCGTTTTATTGTTCTCTCTCTCTCTATTCTCTCTCTCTTGTTCTGCTCTTTTTTACTGTATTCTATTCTGCAATGTTTTATTGTTATTATGTTTTATCATGTTTGCTTTTCAGGTATGCAATTTTTTATACTTTACCGTTTACTGTGCTTTATTGTTAACCATTTTTTTGTCTTCAGGTACGCCATTCACGACTTTGAATGGTTATACCAGAATGATGCCTGCAGGTTTAGGTATCATCTTGGTATCATTCTTTTCAGCCAGCGGTCGGCTTTCATGTAAAAGCAATCCTAGTGGCTAATTAGCCTCTAGACTGCTTTTACAAGCCGTGGGAGGGAATGCCCCCCCCACTGTTTTCCGTGTTTTTCTCTGGCTCCCCAGAGAAGGTCAGATCGAGGGCAGTAATTTTTGCAGTAGACCTCCTCTGTAAATCTAAAGTGGTAACCTGTAAAGGCTTTTAAAGGCTTTTAAAAATGCATTTATTTTGTTGCCACTGCACGTTTGTGCGCAATTTTAAAGCATGTCATGTTTGGTATCCATGTACTCGGCCTAAGATCATATTTTTTATTTCATCAAACATTTGAGCAATATAGTGTGTTTTAGTGCATTAAAATTTAAAAAAGTGTGTTTTTTCCCCAAAAAATGCGTTTGAAAAATCGCTGCGCAAATACTGTGTGAAAAAAAAAAAAATGAAACACCCACCATTTTAATCTGTAGGGCATTTGCTTTAAAAAAAAATATATAATGTTTGGGGGTTCAAAGTAATTTTTTTGCAAAAAAAAATAACTTTTTCATGTAAACAATGAGTGTCAGAAAGGGCTTTGTCTTCAAGTGGTTAGAAGAGTTGGTGATGTGTGACATAAGCTTCTAAATGTTGTGCATAAAATGCCAGGACAGTTCAAAACCCCTCCAAATGACCCCATTTTGGAAAGTAGACACCCCAAGCTATTTGCTGAGAGGCATGTCGAGTCCATGGAATATTTTATATTGCGACACAAGTTGCGGCAAAGAGACACATTTTTTTTTTTTTGCACAAAGTTGTCACTAAATGATATATTGCTCAAACATGCCATGGGAATATGTTAAATTACACCCCAAAATACATTCTGCTGCTTCTCCTGAGTACGGGGATACCACATGTGTGAGACTTTTTGGGAGCCTAGCCGCGTACGGGACCCCGAAAACCAAGCACCGCCTTCAGGCTTTCTAAGGGCGTGAATTTTTGATTTCACTCTTCACTGCCTATCACAGTTTCGGAGGCCATGGAAAGCCCAGGTGGCACAAAACCCCCCCAAATGAACCCATTTTGGAAAGTAGACACCCAAAGCTATTTGCTGAGAGGTATAGTGAGTATTTTGCAGACCTCACTTTTTGTCACAAAGTTTTGAAAATTGAAAAAAGAAAAAAAAAAAAGTTTTTTCTTGTCTTTCTTCATTTTCAAAAACAAATGAGAGCTGCAAAATACTCACCATGCCTCTCAGCAAATAGCTTGGGGTGTCTACTTTCCAAAATGGGGTCATTTGGGAGGGTTTTGTGCCACAGCAGGCAGTGAAGAGTGAAATCAAAAATTTTCACCCTTAGAAATCCTGAAGGCGGTGCTTGGGTTTCGGGGCCCCATACGCGGCTAGGCTCCCAAAAAGTCCCACACATGTGGTATCCCCATACTCAGGAGAAGCAGCTAAATGTATTTTGGGGTGCAATTCCACATATGCCCATGCCCTGTGTGAGCAATATATCATTTAGTGACAACTTTGTGCAAAAAAAAAAAAAAAAAAAAAGTGTCACTTTCCCGCAACTTGTGTCAAAATATAAAATATTCCATGGACTCAATATGCCTCTCAGCAAATAGCTTGGGGTGTCTACTTTCCAAAATGGGGTCATTTGGGGGGGTTTTGTGCCACCTGGGCATTCCATGGCCTCCAAAACTGTGATAGGCAGTGAAGAGTGAAATCAAAAATTTACACCCTTAGAAATCCTGAAGGCGGTGCTTGGTTTTCGGGGCCCCGTACGTGGCTAAGCTCCCAAAAAGTCCCACACATGTGGTATCCCCATACTCATGAGAAGCAGCAGAATGTATTTTGGGGTGCAATTCCACATAGGTCCATGGCCTGTGTGAGCAATATATCATTTAGTGACAACTTTTTGTAAATATTTTTTTTTTTTTTGTCATTATTCAATCACTTGGGACAAAAAAAATAAATATTCAATGGGTTCAACATGCCTCTCAGCAATTTCCTTGGGGTGTCTACTTTCCAAAATGGGGTCATTTGGGGGGGGTTTGTACTGCCCTGCCATTTTTGCACCTCAAGAAATGACATAGGCAGTCATAAACTAAAAGCTGTGTAAATTACAGAAAATGTACCCTAGTTTGTAGACGCTATAACTTTTGCGCAAACCAATAAATATATGCTTATTGACATTTTTTTTACCAAAAACATGTGGCCGAATACATTTTGGCCTAAATGTATGACTAAAATTTAGTTTATTGGATTTTTTTTATAACAAAAAGTAGAAAATATCATTTTTTTTCAAAATTTTCGGTCTTTTTCTGTTTATAGCGCAAAAAATAAAAACTGCAGAGGTGATCAAATACCATCAAAAGAAAGCTCTATTTGTGGGAAGAAAAGGACGCAAATTTCGTTTGGGTACAGCATTGCATGACCGCGCAATTAGCAGTTAAAGCGACGCAGTGCCAAATTGGAAAAAGACCTCTGGTCCTTAGGCAGCATAATGGTCCGGGGCTCAAGTGGTTAAACAACAGATGTACAGTAATATCATTTGTGGAAATACAATATTTGACGGAATAGAAAATAACAGAAATGAAGTTTCATTAGTAATAAACATTAAAATAAGCTATAAGGTAAAAATTAGTAGATGATACAAAGTTACTTGTAACATATATGACTGAAATTAGGATACTTCTTATTTCAGGAATGAGTATGGAGGATAGAAATAATTCAATAGAATATTGTACCTATGGTTTTGAGTGAAGAGCCAGGTAGTTAAAATATGTATGAGATGGTACATTAGGAGTGTTACAGGGCAATCAAGAGAAATAGGTAAGTTTTCAAGGGCCAAGTTCCTACAAATTGGCTTGGCATTATCTGGAAATATGAGTAATATTTCAGATTATCCTGCAAGACTCCTATTAGTGTAAAAATAACTAGTGTAAAGAGAAGGGGAAGCTTAGATAATGTTATGATGAAGAGACATTGGGATGTGAAATGGGGTATGTTACCAGAGGGGCCAGTAGACTCGGAAGGTAAAAAATGAATGGATTAAATCACAAATCAGATTTTAGCTCTTAAGTCCTTAAGGGGGTAGTAAACAGGTGTCAAAGCCCGGGGGCAGGAAATGTTCAATCCATGGTGTCCACAGGGCTTCAAATTTAGATATATTATCAAGATAGATAGCTTCTGTTTTAGCATGGATTAGGGATTGGGTAACTCTTTGTTTGACTAATGATATATCAAGTGAATCTGTTTTCCAAGCTTTCGCTATGACCTGTTTTGCTGCTGTTGTTACAAAGAGCATGAGTTTAAATTGGCGGTTTGACAAGGCATGTGGTTTACTATTCAGGAGTGCAATAGGTGCATAAGGCAGTAATATAACTTTGAACATTGTGGAAAGAATATTAACCACTTGCCGACTGCTGCACGCCAATATACATCGGCATAATGGCAGCGGTGGGCAAATGGGCCTACCTGTATGTCCCCTTTAACTGGTGGGGCGCGCACCCACCGTGTACAGCATGACCGTGCCCACGGGACCTGCAGACTCGATGTCTGCCGGTGTCCAGGCGATTGTGTCACAGAGCCAGAGAACGAGGAGATGCCTTGTGACATGACAGAGATCACTGCTCCCTGTCATCTGGAGCAGTGATCTCTGTCATGCGAGTGGAAGCCCATCCCCCCCACAGTTAGAATCACTCCCTAGGACACACTTAACCCCTTGATCGCCCCCTAGTGTTTAACCCTTCCCTGCCAGTGTCATTTACAAAGTAATCAATGCATTTTTTAGCACTGATCGCTGTATTAATGACAATGGTTCCAAAATAGTGTCAAACGTGTCCGATGTGTCTGCCATAATGTGGCAGTCACGATAAAAAGCGCAGATCACTGCCATTACTAAGAAAAAAAATAATAAAATTGCCATAAAACTGTCCCCTATTTTGTAGACGCTATAACTTGCGCAAACCAATCAATATACGCTTATTGTGATTTTTTTTACCAAAAATATGTAGAAGAATACATATCGGCCTAAACTGAGGAAAAAAATTGTTCTTTTATATATTTTTGGGGGATATTTATTATAGCAAAAAGTAAAAAATATTGCTTTTTTTCAAAATTGTCTCTCTTTTTTTGTTTATAGCACAAAAAAAAAAAAACGCAGAGGTGATCAAATACCACCAAAATAAAGCTCTATTTATGGGAAAAAAATGGTGTCAATTTTGTTTGGGTGCAACGTCGCACAACCATGCAATTGTCAGTTAAAGTGACGCAGTGCTGAATCGCAAAAAGTGCTCTGTCAGGAAGGGGGTAAAATTTTCCGGGGCAGAAGCGGTTAAATACTTCTGACCAAAAGGATCTGATAATATTACATTCCCACCAGATATGTACCTGAGTACCCAGAGTAAAGCAGCCAGGAAAGCAATGGGAAGGATATTGTGGAGAGAATTTAGAAATTCTGGCTGGGACTAAGTACCATCTTGTGAGTACCTTATAATTGATTTTGAGAGCCTCTACATTCGGGGAGGCAGACTTTGTTGTTTGCCAGATTTGAGACCAATTTATGTCTGCAGATTGTAATTTGAGATCTTTTTCCCATTTGGTAGTATATGTTGGGGGTGTAGAGGTAATGTGTGATAGTAAACGGGTGTATAGGTTGGAAATGAGACCACGTTGATGCGGATCTGGTTTACAGGCTTGTTGAAATATAATGAAGCTTGGTGATTTCGGATCAGAGGGTGCATTGTTGTGAAAAAAGTTTTTCATTTTAAGATATCTGAAAGTTTTTGTATGTGGGAGATCATAGTTTTCACGAAGAGTAGAAAATGGCGTGATTAGAGAAGATTTATAGAAATGATGAGTGCAGGTCAAACCAGCTCTTGACCATGTCAAGAATGAGTTTGGGGAGGACCAAGCTGGGTAGAATGAGAGATTATGGAGGGAGAGAAGAGGATTATGTCTAGATTGTAGGCCAAATCGGGTTTTTAACCTATCCCAAATGGATAGGCTGTGTTCGGTAATGGGATTTGTTACTGTTTGGCATTGCGTTGGGTTTAGCCAAAGAAGATTTGCAATGAATAGAAGGTCACAATCGACCAATTCTCCTGCTACCCAAAGTGGGATTTCCTTCTTAGCATGGTATTTGGAAAGTTGTGATAATTGGGCTGCATAATAATATTTTGTAAATCTGGTACACCCAGACCACCCTGAATTTTAGGAGCATATAGGGTATGTTTAGGAATTCGAGGTTTTGTCTTACTCCAGATAAAATGTAAGGTTTTAAGATGTACAATGCGTAAGAGGTGTGATGGTATAGATACATATAGGGAGTACTTAAAAAAGATATGAGTTTTGGGAGGATTTACATTTTTTTATTACTGCAATTCTTCCTAACCAGGACATTGAGAAGCTTATTAGGTTGTGAAAGCATAGGTGGGTAATTTGTTGCATAGAGCTCCAGAGGGTTGGCTGTAAAGTTAATACCTAAGTAGGAGATAAACGTGGTAGACCAGGTGAATTGTAGAGAGTGAAGAAGTTGGGTTTGGATGGCAGGTGTCAACAATATATTTAGAGCTTTAGATTTGTGGGGGTTTATAGAAAGTACATATTTGGGGGGCACACCCTACAATGCATTTAAATTCAAGATGGTGCTGCTATAAGACCTACAAACAGTACAAAATATTTTACATTGCACACATACAAGAATTACATTTCCTGCAAGGCTAGTTAAAAACACCTGAAAATATTCAAAAAATACGGGGGTTTGGTCACACTATATAGTCATATAGTGCTAAGCCCACTTACTGTGACAAAGTACCCCAAATTAGTGGGTCCTACTCTAGTAATAGAATGGAAGATCCTTTGTCTCAACCATGGGAGCTAAACTCCTCTATGTGGGAGAACTGAAGGGGATACATCCTATACATTGATGGCCACTAAATAGGAGGTAATGAGGAGGGGGAGGGGTGCTCCAGCCCCAAAAAAACCTGGTCAGGGTCTATTCCAATATACAAGTACATATTTGGGGGGCACACCCTACAATACATTTAAATTCAAGATGGTGCTGCTATAAGACCTACAAACAGTACAAAATATTTTACAGTGCACACATACAAGAATGACATTTCCTGCAAGGCTAGTTAAAAACACCTGAACATATTCAAAAAATATGGGGGTTTGGTCACACTATATGGTCATATAGTGCTAAGCTCACTTACTGCGACAAAGTACCCCGAATTAGTGGGTCCTACTCTAGTAATAGAATGGAAGATCCTTTGTCTCTGTTTATAGAAAGGCCTGATACATGTTCAAATTTAGAAAGGACGTTCAGAAGAGTTGGCGCTGAGGTTATGGATGAAGTTAAGGAATATTAAGACATCGTCTTCAAACAGACATAAATTATGTTGATAACCACCAAGTTCGAGTCCTTTTATGTTTGAGTTGGATCGAATGAGTTGGGCCAGGGGTGAATTTGCCAATGCAAAGAGGAGAGGGGATATAGGGCATCCCTGCCTCGTTCCTCTCTCAACATTAATAGGATCAGATTTAAAACCCGAATAGGAGATATGTGCTTTTGGGTGTTGATATAAGGCAGCTACCTATTTCAAGAAATGTGGTCTGAAACCACAGTGATAAAGAATTGAGTGTAGATCAGGCCATGATAATGAATTGAATGTCTTTCATTTATACCAGAGGAAAAAGGCAGGGATATGGTGTGAACGAGCTGCGTGAGCCAGAAGTGTAGCTCGACGAATATTTTCGCCAGCTTGTCTTGAGGGAATAAATCCTGTTTGATCTCTATGAATAAGGGTGCCAATAATTGGAAGTCTGGAGGAAAATATTTTGGCCAATATTTTAATATCGATATTGAGGATAGATATTGGTCTATAATTAGACCAAGATGTGTCATCTGTATTGGGTTTAGCGATCATGGATATAGAAGCTGTAACTGATTCCATACAAAGATTACATTCTTTGAGAAGGGAGTTAAAGGCTTATACCATAAGGGGTGATAATAAAGATGCAAATCTTTTGTAGTAAGTTGCTGAAAGGCCATCTATGCCTGGACGTTTATGTGATTTGAGTGATTTTATAACTTGTTGTATTTCAAATTCAGTAATAAGTTTATCAAGAGTATCTTGATGAGATGAGGAAAGGGAGGGGAGATGAATTGAAGAAAGGAGTGAGGTCAGTTGAGAATAGTCTAAGGTGTTAGGGTCTTTGTATAATACAGTTTTTTATGAAATTCTTTTGAAATTTTTAGTGGACTACTGGTATACGTATCTTTTTTAATTTTTAGACAAATAGGTTTAGGGGTATAGCTGGTCTTCTGCAATGCCAGGGCTAGAAATGTGTTTGGTTTATTAGCTTTCATATAAAAGATGTGCTTGGATTTATGAAGTGTTTTTTCTGCTGATTCCGTCAGAAAGAAGTCCAATTCTAGGCGTGCTTTGTCATATATAAGTTTATTCGGTTGTGTGGGTTTGGTCTGAAAGTCTACCGAAGCTTTGTAAAATGTGTCTTCGATTTTTTTATGAAGTTGTTTTTTTTCTTTACTGTAGAAAGAGGCGTGGCTAATACAAACCCCTCTAATATAAGGTTTGAGAGCTTCCCAACATGTCAGGGGATCTGTGTTGGTGGAATTCTTGGTGATGAGATAATCTTATATGGCCGTTTCCAATTACTGCTGGAATGAGGAATTTGCAAGTAAACTATCATTAATATACCAAGTACGATGATTGGATTGTGGAACTAGAGATGAGAAAGTTGTCATTACAGCATTATGATCCGACCATGCACATGGTATAATATGTCTATAATGAGTGTTGAAGTTGAAACCGTAACAAAAAGGTGGTTAGTACGGGAGAATTGCTTGTGGGGATGTGAATAGTGAGCGTATTGTCGTTTTGTAGGATTATGTTCTCGCCAAGTGTCTAAAAGAGAATATTGATGCAGGAGTCGTTGATATGAAGGTTTAAGGATATTGGTTGGGACCGGAGATTTGTCAAGGAATGTATATATTATTTGGTTGGAATCACCACCAATAATAAGGGTACCTTGTGTATGCGTTTCAACCACCGAGAGCAAGTGTGAGAGAAATGCCAAGGGGTTCTTGTTAGGTGCATAGTAAGAAACAATCGTAACATCATTATCTAGTAATGTACCTGATAAGATCAGGTATCTACCTTCGGGGTCTTTAAGTTCCTTTTTAATAGTAAATGGTGTTGTGCGGTAAAAAGTTGGGGATATCTGCGGCCAAAATATTTTGGTGTGGATTGCTGAACAAAGTGGGTCTCTTGCAAACAAACTACATGAGCTAATAGTTTGGAAAAGAAGGTAAAGGCTTTAGTTCTTTTCGAAGGAGAGTTGAAACCTTGTACATTTAGTGGTAATACATTTAAGGAAGACATTATAGATTATTGATAGGGATCAATAAAGAGCTGCTTAATATTATTCAAAAGTTACTTCACTGGAGAAAAGAATACTAATGAGGAATGGGAAATTCAGCAAGGTAGGAGCAGTAGAAGCGTATCAATTTAGATTGTATACCTTATATTATCACAGAGGAAAAATTGTATATTCAAGAAAAACTTTTAAAAAAGGAAATAAGTTGTAAAAAGGAAAGGGCCCCCTATTGGAGCGAATATCCTGTGGATGGTGAATAAACACCAACCAGTGTATTTGAAGTGGTCCAAGGGTGTCCAAATCTAAGTTGGACACTCAAGGAATGAGTGGAGGTGCAGTGAGCTGTCTCCGGGACTACGACAGCCTGCATGTTATTAAGTAAAATTATTGAATAAAACAAGTCATAAGTATAATTTTAGTTTAACATAACTGTAAAAATAATGCATACTATAATGCAAGGTAGTAGAATTCAGGTTAAGCTCAAAATATATTGCAGTTAAGGATAATTGAAACTGATAAAAAAAAAACTCAAGATAATTCTAATGTTAGAATAAAAATCTTATAAATCTTATAATAATGCTAGTATAGAAAATATACCATTAAATCTTCACAGAAAGGGGTAATAATTAGATCATGTGAGGTAAAAGAAGCAGAATATGTATAATATGTAAAACCAAGTCAGTCAAAAAAGGGGGGGGAGATATAAGATTGGATTCTTAAATATCACCCATATGGTATACATATATATATATATATATATATATATATATATATATATATATATATATATATATATATATATATATATATATATATATATATATATATATATATATATCTGCAATGTCATCTTCTTCAGGCGGTGGTGAAGCAAAGCGACCCCTTTTATGAGGACTAAGTGGGGCTTGAGTTATTTGAGGTGCTTAGGAGTGTTAAATATCTTGGGTCTGTGAGAGGGATGTTGAATTCAATTCGTCGTTGGGGACCATCCGTTGTTGTGGAAGATGTTGACAGGCGGAGATCTCTAAGTGTAGAAAGAAGATCATTTGCCGATTTACATATATATGAAATTCCTTTGTAAGTGAAGCGAAGGGAGAAAGGAAATCCCCATCGATAATTTATTCGATGATATTTAAGGACTTGCAAATGTGGTTTAATTTCTTTACGTTTAAAGAGAGTTAGTCGAGATAAGTCTTGAAAGACTTGGCATTTATGGCCCTGAAAAATTAAAGAGTCTTTGTTTCTTGCAGCTGCCATCATTTGTTCTTTTATGCAAAAATAATGCATTTTTATAATTATTCTAGGGGGCCCGTCTTCTTTACGTGCAGATAAAGCTTTGTGAATTCGTATCTGTTTCCAATCTTTCTAATGGGATGGATGGAACAAGTTTCTGAAAAAGTGTTGTAGCAGTTGATTGTAGATCTTCTATTTATTCAGGAATGCCACGGATGCGTAGGTTCGATCTTCTAGCCCTGTTCTCAAAATCTTCCAGTTGGGTTTGAAGTGTAGAATAATCCTCTTTAAGGGATTCTAATTCCTCTGAATGCGCTGTGGTAGAGATGTCAATTTCATCTACTCTCTGCTCAAGCATAGATGTGCGTCTGCCTACCTCACCTCATCTCCTGTGTTAGTTTATCAGTAGTTTATCAGTAATAGCATCTGAGGTATTCTGTAATGCTTTATGCAATGCCCATTCCAATTGGGAAAGCAGGTCTGAACCTATTTGATTATTATGTAGAGTAATAGGAGACAAATTCAAGTTGTATTCAGTCTCACCACAGTGCGCTGAAGAGGGAGACCTGTGATGCTGCTGTGTAACAGTCTGTGAGGAGAGATGTGATGGTGCTGCTGCCATTTTAGATACCATTCTAGTCAGCTTTTCCTGAGGCTTTGTTGTTTTCAGCTTCACTTTTCTCCCGCTGTACATGTCACCAAAATGTGCCCACGAGTTTCAGGGATTAATGTGGTAATGTGGGGAGGTTATGGTCCAGTGTGACTCTGCTTAAACGGCTGTCGGATCCCAGTCAGTGCGGAGCTCTAAGCAAACATGTCCTGCTTAGCGGGCTTCGCGCACGTGCCTGCTCCGAGACCTTTATCAAGCCAGCGCTGTGCCAGACTTCAGGTCTTCTCCCCTGTCCTCTTCTCAGAGGATTGCTCTCAATCAAATCCTGTGAACAGAAGCAGAGCTGGAGCTGGGCTGGGCTGTGCATCAATGGACACACAGAGCCTGGCTCGGGAGTGAGCCTGCATGTCTACCCCCATTGCAAGTGGCTTGCTATGAGGGCAGACACAGAAGAGAAAGGAGTACTGGCAGGGGACTCCAGAAGTTAAGGCCTGAGGCAGGCACATAAGAGGAGGAGTGGAGAGTGCTGGTGGGAGACCCCAGAAGAGGAGGTTAGGAGTCGCTCTGTGCAATTTCATTGCACAGAGCAGATAAGTATAACATTATTATTATTATTTTAATTTAAAAAAAAATGCATTTAGAAATGCTTTAAGCTTTTTGTACAGCTCTTTGTACAGATACCCTTAAACCACTACACTACCCCCATAAAGTAAAAAATTATGGCGTAGTGAACAATGGAATGATGAATGTCTATTTCTGGATTGCCATTTATAAACCTTACCTCCAGAAATAGCCCTTGGGCTGCAAGTTCACTTGTTTATTATCGGTGAACTGAGCCTTGCTCAGATGTCTTTATTCATAAGTGCTGTGTACAGAGCTGATTTAAATGGCTCTGTACTTTAGGATTGCTGTGATTGGTCATTGAGAGACAAATCAAAGTGATCACATGATGTAAACAGAATTTGTGAGCTTGCCTCTTTCTCTTATATGAAAGGAATGTGAAAATGAAAGTAATAAAGCAATGTGTCATTAATTCCTTGCTGAACACAGCAGAGATCAGCAGCAGATACAGATTCAAGTAAAGTTTAACCCATTCATCCCACTTCTCTCCTATAAATATGATCTTCAGCCTGTCTCTTTGGTGACCTGTAAATTAACCTTTCAGCTTCATTATCCTGCACATATGTGCCTATAACCTCTTCATCTTTTCCCTCCCACCGTTAAGGATGAATTTAAAGCATTTGTTGCCCCATATTCCTGATATGTGCCTGCTGTACCAAGTGCTTGTATGAGAAAGTATCCTGTTCTATTTGTATTGCTTCCTTTGTGTGAAGTCCCTGGTGTCCCTGTCAGTCCCTCTGATTTCCTATTAAAAACTGACCACACTAAGCAGGAGAACACACAATGGTCAGTTCTCTAGCTATGCTGGCAACTCAGCCTGCTCTCTTCCAATGAACAGACCTGTCCTGACACGCCCACCCCCCCTCACAGCCTTTCACTGGGAAGCTCAGTGTCCTGGTGCTTCTCCTCCCCCAGCTGTTATGCAGCTGAGAACAGGGGGAACAAAGAAAATGTAAACTTATAAAAAAGGGAAAAACAGGTTTTTATATATTTTTTTTAATCTATACACAAATGTTTTACCTTTCATTTCTATTTAAAACCGAATGGGTTGTTTTACAAGGTGATCATTTACAACCACTTTAAGGTTCAGACAAAATATTTACCCATTTGGTTGAAGCATAGCATTACTGTGGCATCTCTGGCTCCATTCACTAACATGGCCAGGAATCCCCTGCCATGTTTGCAAAGGAGAGAGGAACAGTTGAAAAAAAAAAGGAGTAGGGGTTCGCTTGTTCATACCAGGCTGGTATTCATTTTAAGGGGGCCCAACACAAAAAAAAGCAAAAAAGGTCCTCACCAAATTCTATATCAGACCCAAAAATCCACACTAGACCCATATCTGAGTATGCACTCTCCCTTCCTTAATCACACCTGGCCTTACCTTTGGGAGGTTATGACAAAGCACCTTGTCCCCAAGTTGATGAGGACAAAGACCTCTTCCTCACATCCCTAGCTTGGTGGCTGTCAGGGTCTGTGGGCAGGGGCTTATCAGAATCTGGAAGCTGCCTTTAACAATAGGGGACCCCCAAATACTGGCCTGAATAAGTCAATGGTACATAGTTTCCCTACTGATTTACAAAAAAAAACCCACTGTCAGTTAAGCCGTTTAGCTATGTTGATCTATATCAATCATGATGGCCACTGACAACCCACTGCCTGTTGACACAACTGGCCAATGATGTCATGGCGATACCTGTAACATCATTCACCATATATGATCATAACTATATACTGTATGGTCAATTACATCATCCGGTAAAGGGATCAGACATGTGTTGGAAGGCTGCATGTTTTTTCTTTCAATGGATCAGCCAGTGGTAGGCATCATGACTGACATAGATCCACAACACTAGGTGATGTGATTGATAGTGAATGTACATTGTGAGATTTTTAAAAATTAAAAGTAATTGTCAGAAATGGTGCCTTTACATTTTATTTTGTGAATAAGTAGGGATACTATGCACCCATATTCATTCACATGGGAGAGTGGTATCTGGGGTCCCATTATTAAAGGAGGCCTCCCGATTCTATTAAGCCTGCCTTACAGACAATCACAAGCACCAGGCCAAGGATTTGGGGAAGAGACCTCTGTCCTCATTAACATGTTGTGCCAGGATGTCCCCCGACAAGGCACACCCTATATTGAGGGAATGTGACTGTGTATAGTTCAGGAAGGGGGGCGCAAACCTGCCCCTGTCCCTTTCCTGGTCTGCTAGGCTGCATGCTCAGAAAAGGGTCTGGTATGGATTTTTGGGGGGAACACACACTTTTTTTTATTTTTGCATAGGGTTTCCCTTGAAGACCTAGGAGAAGGGGGATTGTGAGGCAGGATGGCAGGAGCTGGAACGTGTTACATGTTCCACCCTAAATGTGGGTTGAACATGTAAGATATTCCAAAAGGTGAACTTATCCTTTAACATCTATATGAGACCCTCATCTAGGATTAGGGTCTGGTATGAATCAATGAAATCCCTGGCCTCTCTCTTTTCAAAGAGAAGGAAACAGCTGTGAGCTGGCATATTTCTGACAATTTAACATTTTCTTTTGTAAATGGCTGTTTTGCTGTAGTAGGTTGTATACTTTACACTAATGCTCAACTTGACAGGTAGGGTCAGGGGATCCCCCAGGCATGTTATTTAAAGGAATTTTGCATTTAAAGGATAAGTTCACCTTTAAACATATGTGCATTTACTATTTTTTCCCTATTATCCTAGATCATAGCCTTTACTTTTTTAATACTTGGCTGCTACTGACTTTACTGGGGTTCAGATTCAGCATCTGAAATTTTAATAATGTTTGCTGAAGCTGCCTTAAACTGAATCCAGGTATGTTTGGCTCATCACTTCAATATCAGAATATTTCTTAATTTCCCAAAAATTGTAAAAAAAATAGATCACTTTATACAGAAAGTATGTTTTTATTAATAGTGTTGCCTTTTTTCTTTATATCACAAAAAATAAAAAATGGTTATTATAAACATTATTATAAACAAAAAACTCCATTGCAACTATGTGCAAGAAAAAAATCCCCTCCTACTTTACCTTCATGTACTGCTGCAATCAATACATGTGTTCTCACATATATCAAGAAAATATTTCATAAGTAAAACGGTGATGTGCAAAACTCAAATGTAACGTGCTTATGCATCAAACAAATAAAACAAACAAAAGAAATACTGTGTAACGTGAGTACATAAATACATCTAGTCAGTCCACCATATATCCGTATAGTGTCCTTATATCCTCTAAATTGACAAATATTCTGTTCTATAACTTTCACAAATTTTCATTGTAATCATGCTTCAGACCCCACCATATACTGTGCAATTACCCGCCACCAGCATACAATTTCCCTCACTTTCTCTTTATGATCTAAAATCAATCTTAGGTCCAATGTGCTTTCCCCTTTAAATCTGGATTATTATCACCATGACTATACACACCATACACCATGTCATTCCCATCACTGATATATGGAAAACATATTGGCCTAAACTGATGAAGAATTATTTTTTTTTTTTTGGGAGGCAGAGGAGGTATTTATTATAGCAAAAAGTAAAAAATATTGTTTTTTTTTTCAAAATTGTCCGTCTTTTTTTGTTTATAGCGCAAAGAAAAAAAACTGCAGAGGTGATCAAATACCACAAAAAGAAACCTCTATTTGTGGTAAAAAAAGGACATACATTGTGTTTGGGTACAACGCGCACGACCGCGCAATTGGCAGTTAAAGCGATGCAGTGCTCTATTGCAAAAAATGACTCGGTCAGGTAGGGGGCAAATCCTTCCGCGGCTGAAGTGGTTAAAAACCAGAGTTAGAGGAACTGGATAAGGGGTAAGTTAAAAACCAGAGTTTAAAACAGGAGATTATAACAGGGTTCAAAGTACCTGTGTACTGTGAGTAACTGAGTGTTGTCTGAGTAGTGTGTGGATCGTTAGTACCTGTGTATTGTGTATACTTGTGTATGCTGTGTACCTGTGTATTGCGAGTGCACGTAGGCTGCGAGTGCAAATGGTTTGTGAGTGCATGTTGTCTGAGAGTTCACGTAGGCTACGAGTGCACGTGGGTCTGCGAGTGCAAGCGGTCTACAAGTGCACGTGGGTCTGTGAGTAAACGTAGGCTGCGCGTGCAAGTTGTCTATGAGTGCACGTGGGTCTGCGAGTGCACGTGGGTCTGCGAGTGCAGGTGGGTCTGCAAATACCTGTGTATAGTCGCAACAAAAAAAGAGCAACAGTTTTGAAAAAAAACACAATATTTTTTACTTTTTGCTATAATAAATATCCAAATTAAAAAAAAAAAAATTCTTCCTCAGTTTAGGCCAATATATATTGTTCTACATATTTTCGTAAAAAAAAAATCGCAATAATCGTATATTGATTGGTTTGCACAAAAGTTATAGCGTCTACAAAATAGGGGATAGATTTATTTTTATTTTTTTAATAATAATGGCGGAGATCTGCAATTTTCATCAGAACTTGAAATTGCATTTTTGACACTATTTTGGGACCACTGATATTTATACAGCGATTAGTGATTTAAATAGTCACTGATTACTGTATAAATGTCATTGGTAGGGAAGGGGTTATCTGTGTGTGTTATAACTGTAGGGGTGATGGGACTGACTAGGGAAGGAGACTGATCGGTGTTCCTATATACTAGGAACATATGATCTGTCTTCTCTCCCCTGACAGGACATGGATGTGTGTGTAACACATATCCCCATTCCTGCTCTGTCAGGAGCGATCGCGAGTGCGCCGGCAGATATTGCGGCCGCCAGGCACGTGCACGGGCTCCTTAGTGATGCGGCGGGTGCGCGTGCCCCCTAATCCCCTTAAAGCGGCCGCAGTACAGCTACGGTGATTCGCACAGGGGAGCCATTATGCCGCCGTCAATCGATTGGAAGTGGTTAACTCACCAATTAGTCCAGTTCCACTAACTCTGGTTTTTAACTCACCACTTAGTCCAGTTCCATTTGGTCTAAGTTCCAGCAAGCTCAAGATGAGCAGGCTCAAAATGAGTTCTATAGAAGGTTATATAGGCCTCAATTAACCACTCCCCTTAAAGCGGAGTTCCACCCAAAAATATAATGTCCGCTTTTCAGAATCCTCCCCCCTCCGGTGTCACATTTGGCACCTTTCTGGGGGGAGCAGATACCTGTCTAATGCAGGTATTTGCTCCCACTTCCGGGCATAGATAGCCGCAGTGTCCGTGGATATCTACGCCATGTCCGGCGTCTCCTCTGTCCACCCTGCTGTCTTTTGGGAGACACACAGGTCCCAGAAGACAGCAGGGACCAGTGGGACTCGCGCATGTGCAGTAGGGAACCAGGCTGTGAAGCTTCAAGGCTTCACTTCCTGATTCCCTTACCGAAGATGGCGGTGCCTCCACCCGAGAGCTGAGGGACAGATCGGCTTCGGGTGCTGACATAGCAGGTGCCCTGGACAGGTAATTGTCCATATTTTAAAAGTCAGCAGCTGCAGTATTTGTAGCTGCTGACTTTAAAAAAAAAAAAAGGTTAGCCAAACTCTACTTAATTAGTAGGCTGAAGGAGGGAAAGAAAAAAAAAAGGCTGTTTAAAAAGTGACAGAGAGGGTGTTTAAAAAGCTGCAAGGAAACCCCCCAAAAATCCTAAATATGCAACACTGCAATCACCAGCAGTCAAAAGCAAAACTTGTTCACACTCTCCACTCAAGGTTCTCACGGTTCAGCTTCTAACCAGCAAGCATGTTCAAGCAACCACCCCCCCTCTTTTTTTAACTTACATTACACAAAACTAAATATTTTAAGTGAATACAGCTTTCCTTTATTTACTAAGTTAGGTATCCAATCACAGCCGGTCACATGTAAACAAGGAAGAGCCGGTAATCGTCTCTCCTCGCCTCACACTGACAGAGTGTGTGGCGAGGAGAGCCGATCAGCGGCATTTCCTCGCAGGGGACAGTGAGAGATGTAATTAGGGCACTGATGATCAGTGCCCTGATTACATTAGTGTGCCACCAGTGCCAGCAACCCATGCTAACCAGTGCCAGCAACCAGTGCCAACCAGTGGCAGCAATCAATGCCCACCAGTGTCCACCCATGCCAACAATCAGTGCCCACCACAGCCACAAATCAGTGCCCATTAGTGATGCCAGTCAGTGCTGGCTTTCAGTGCCACCTATCAGTGATGCCCATCAGTAAAGCCCATCAATGCCCATCAGTGCCACCCATTAATGCCCATCAGTGCCCATTAGTGCTGCCCATCAGTGCTCATCAGTGCCGCTTATCCATGCAGCCTATCAGTGCCCACCAGTACTGGCTATCAATGCCTGTCAGTGCCACCTATCAGTGCCCACCAGTGCCACCTATCAATGCCCACCAGTGCCATTTATCAGTGCTGTCTATCAGTGCTTATCAGTGCCACTTATCAGTGCAGAATACTAGTGCCTCCTCATCAGTGCCACCTAATCAGTGCCCATAAATCCCGCCTCATCAGTGCCCATAAGTGCAACGTCATCAGTGCCCATCAGTGCTGCCTCATCAGCACACATCAGTGAAGGAGAAAAATTACTTATTTACAAAATTTACTGACAGATACTAAGAAAAACTTTTTTTTTCAACAATTTTCGGTCTTTGGTTTTTTTTTTTTTGTTTTTTTTTTGGAAAAAAATAAAAATCCCAGCAGTGATTAAATACCACCAAAAGAAAGCTCTATTTGTGTGAAGAAAATGATAAAAATTTCACATGGTTACGGTGTAGTATGACCGCGCAATTGTCATTCAAAGTGTGACAGTGCTGAAACCTGAAAAATGGCTTGGGCAGGAAGGGGGTGAAAGTATCAGGTAGATAAATGGTTAATCAGCTGCAATGTATATTGATATAGTGAAACTGACATACCTAAAAGAATTGTATCTTGATAAATATGCACATACTAATTTCATTAAATATAGCATATTCTATTACATGGTCACTAGGAAGCTAATTATCCCATTTTCTTAAGTATCCCCACACGGGGTTACACAGTCTTTTCCAATTGTGAAGCAGTTATTCACATGTTAAATATTTGTAAGAAATATTTTCTGTACACTATGGAATGTGATCCAACAGTGCTCCTTCCAACAAACCACTTTCTAATGAGGACTCCACATTGGGTTTCATCTGTCATGTTTGATTACAACCTATGGTGTGATAGAATGTTATTGTTATTCATTAAACTAAATGCAGTTCTGTAAATAGGAATGCTTCCTCATAAACGGAACTGCAATAAATAACTATACAGTATAAATTCACTCTCCATAGGTTTTATTTGCCTAGAAACAATTTTAAATTTGTTAAATTTTGAGCACAAATATCATCATAATACAACAAATATGCGCCTTACACTAAAAAATATATGCATTGGGGGCAGGAGGCGGAGCCTAGCGGAGCAGACATGCATTGTTAGAGCTCCACACCGCTGAGGAGAAAAGAGAAGGACAAAGCGGAGCCTGCAGGCTCAAAAGGTATCCATTTGAACCTTTTTGCCCCAGGGAACAAACTGTGAAAGTTTGGGCAGGAAATATGGTACTGGGAGGAAACCGTGGCAGAAATAAAAATCACCTCACAAAGAGCTCACAGGCACTCACTGCAGCTGAAGCAGCTCCAGTCACCTCACAATATACAGCACCAGGGCGCTCTCACAGACAGAAAATGTCACAGCAAGACTCTCCATTTGAGTCAGATACAGAACAAATCCTCTCACAAACTTCTCCACAAACCTCCTCAGCATCCCCAGTAATATTATTACAATTTGAAAAGATGCTTCATAAGGCTTTAAAACAAACCTCAGACCAAATAACAAAAAGCCTAACCAAAGAAATAAGAGAGCTGGGAAACCGCACCGCAGCCCTAGAAATAAAAATGGATGAAATTGAAATTACAACCCAAGAAAATATAACAGAATTGGAACAATTAAAAAAAGAGAATTTAATACTTCAAACTAAGCTTGAAGATTACGAAAATAGAGCCAGACGTTCAAACTTGCGCATAAAGGGAATACCTGAAACTGTGACAGACCTGCAATCTACTATTACTGCTCTATTACAAGAACTAAAGCCAGATATCCCTATTGAACGTTTAGAACTGGACAGAGTACACAGAGCCCTCACAGCCAAAAAGAAAGATGGACCCCCACGTGATATAATCACAAAATTTCATTATTACAGAACGAAAGAACAAATACTAATTGCTGCAAGAGAAAAAAAGGAACTTAATTTTCAAGGACACAATTATCAAATTATTGCTGACCTATCCCAACTTACTCTTACTAAAAATCGATCCATGAAACCCCAACTAATGGAACTGCAACGCCACAACATTATGTATCAATGGGGCTTCCCCTTTTCAGTCAGATTTAACTACCAAGGTACAATTTACAGAAGCAGATCAGCAGATGAACTACAACAAACCCTTTTAAAATTAAATCTGACAGAACCCACAAGCAACAACACTCCCACACGCAGAAGAATGGCATCATCTTCACCTTCAGGCAGCACCCAGAAAATTTCAGAACAAAATGGGAATCATCATTCTCCCAAAAGAGGCCGTTATGCCACATCATCCATGGACCAAGAAGATTCAATGGACTGACATCCTAATTCCTGATATCTCTTCATTTATTATACTAAGAGATGGTTCTCTATAAAAAAACCTATATTTATAACTGAATGTAACTGCATTCTGATAGTCACACACTGTGTGGGATCATGTTACATTCCAGTTATATTTCTTATTACTTCTGATTCATATAGCCTTAGAATATATAAGTGAAATAAGGAAATTCTTGTTCAGTTATATATTATCAGGTAATAACAATAGATTTATTACTTTTTAGGACAAATATGTTCAATAATCCAGAAGTAATGGAAGCTTTTTCTTTCTTTTCTTAAAACAAATATATTATTACCTAACTAGTTCCTAGAATTATGTTTTTGTTTATTCTAATCTGAAGCAATACAACCTCAATTTTATGAGTTAACATATCTAAACAGTTGCATATGAATAAAATATGTAATTGTTTACTCTAAAAGGGTTAAAATCCCAAAATAATTCAAACTATCTTCATCAATACCAAAGTTATTAACAGTACCTTTCTAACTGAATTATTTAGCCTAGGGCAAGACTAACCATATACAACCACCCTGGAATAAATAATTTCAACAAAAACTATATTCTGCACTCCAATTAATGAAACATCATTTTGATGTCTTTTGACATAGCACTTCTCTCCTGTAAGTGGAAGATCCGTGTACCCCCATTAGCCCTCCTCATTCTCCCAACCATATTATATGGGAGTGTGACGAAGGCACTTATTCCCCTGAGAGAGATATTTATTCTCTTTCACGGGTAAATTGTGATTACTTGCAAAAAATAATTTATACAATGTATCATCTAATCTCATATGTTTTTTGTTTACTCTTTACTCCAGAATTCACTGGTTTCTTTTCTATCTATTCATCTCTTCAGTCCACACAGGTTGATCTGCGCAGTCAGCTCTGCATAACAAAAAGTAAGTCAAAACTATTTGATCTATTGCCATGGCACCACTGAATATACTTTCCCTGAATGTTCAGGGAATAAATGTCCCTCAAAAAAGGACCAAAGCCTTCCGTACTTTCCATAACAAGAAGGCTCACATAGTATGCCTCCAAGAAACACACTTCACCAAAGATTCTACTCCAAAATATATTTCTCCTTTTTATCAACAAATTTACACGGCTTCTGCCTGTACCAAGCAAAGGGGGACTCTAATTGCATTTCACCAATCCACACCATTCACCTTATCATCAGAAATTAAAGACCCAGAAGGTAGATACCTGATACTCATGGGTTATATAATGGATACAGCAATCACGGTGATTTCCTACTACGCTCCTAACAAACAACCTACACCATTCCTCTCACATATATTACAAGTGATTAATACACACAAAATAGGAACAGTGATAATGTGTGGGGATTCGAACCAGGTCCTCCTCCCATTTCTAGATAAATCACCTTTTACACCATCCAAAATAACCTCTAGATTACCTTTTTCTCAACTTCTTTCCAAATACAATCTGGTAGATTCGTGGAGAGAAAGTAACCCAATGAAAAAGAAATTCACTTATTTCTCGCACCCTCATCAAACCTTCACCAGAATAGATCATATTTTTCTAACAATAGGAATGATACCAGAAATTATTGCATCAGATATAATTCCGATTCCGTGGTCTGACCATAATGCAGTATACACTACTATAGCCTCAGCCATACCAAAAGCGCATGACCCAACGTGGTACTTACCGGACATAATGCTCAAACACTCACTACATCAGATGGCCATTGAACAAGCTTTAAAGGAATACATATCAATTAATAATACAACAGACATCTCCCCAATAACACTGTGGGAAGCTCATAAGCCTGTCTTGCGTGGTACAATACAAAGACAAATGGCACTATTTAAACGGGAACGCAAAAATCTAGCAAAAAAACTAGAACTCAATTTTAATGCAGCCTACATATCATTTCAAGATAATCCATCTCAGAGTACAAAATCTCATCTGGAAAAATCTAGATTGGAATACGATCTATTTCTCACTGAGTCAGTTGATAAATCCCTCAAACGCTCCAAACACAATTTCTACATGAATACAAACAAACCAGGTACATATTTGGCTCGGGCATTAAATTCAACTAACAAATCTTTCAAACCAATACGTTTGAAATTATCAAAAAATGTTTACACTTGTAATCCAGTTAAAATAGTCCATAAATTTCACTCACATCTCGCAACTTTATATAAGACAAACAATGAATTTAATCCTACAGAGGCTGAATCCTTCTTCTCAAAAATAACCTTACCTGAGTTATCTCAGAATCAAAAAAGCAGTTTGGATGAGCCTATAACTATAGATGAAGTTGCTAACGCCATAAAAGACCTAAAACTTAACAAAAGACCAGGCCCAGACGGCTACTCGGCTTTATACTATAAAACATTCTCAGAAATACTCTCTCCCATTCTCACTGAAACGTTTAACAAACTTCTAGATGGACATTCTTTTCGGCAAGAAACACTAATGGCAATTGTTTGTATGATCCCAAAACCCCTTTCTGATGATACTTCCTGTGTGAATTATCGGCCTATCTCTCTGTTAAACCTCAATATTAAATTATTAGCAAAAATAATAGCAAAACGCCTTAATAGCATTATAGGAAAATTAATACATAGAGATCAAGTAGGCTTCATGCCAAATAGACAGGCAGGCGATAATATACGCAGGGCAGTGTTATTGGCACATATTGCTAAAAAACGGAAAATCCCTTTATGTTTTCTATCTCTCGATATTAAGAGGGCATTTGACACAGTATCCTGGCAATATATGCAATATTCATTACAAAAATGGGGTTTTGGACCCCACTTTTTAACATGGATCAAAGCATTATATAATAAACCCAAAGCCTATATAAAATATGCTGGATACAAATCTGAAGCCTTTAATATCGAAAGAGGTACCCGACAGGGTTGCCCATTATCTCCCTTATTATTTGCCCTTATACTCGAACCCATGGCCCAATACATCAGAACAAACCAAACTATAACTGGCATTGAAGTAGGAGGTATTACACACAAATTATGTATATTTGCAGACGATATATTACTTTTTCTATCATCACCACAGGTCTCTGGTCCTAACTTAATACCAGCTCTTGATGGATTTGCAGCCCTATCCGGCCTTATGATTAATCCTAAGAAATGCCTAATGCTTAATATTTCACTCATAAACATGGAATTGATCCCGGCTAGGGCTGCACTCCCATTCACATGGGCAGAAAAATCAATCCCATATCTTGGAATTCATTTAACAGCATCTCATTCTGACTTATTCTCAACCAATTATCCTCCTGTATTAAGACAGATCACAAATCTAATAAAACAATGGTCGCAACTTCCTTTATCCTGGATAGGGAAGATGAATGCAATCAAAATGACTATTCTACCCAAATTGCTTTATCTATTCAGAGTCCTCCCTATTCCAATTCCTTCCTATTTTTTGAGAATAGTACAAAAAAGAGCAACTTCGTTTATATGGGGCTCTTCTAAACCACGTATACCTATACACACACTACATCTTCCCAAAAATAAAGGAGGCCTGGGATACCCTAATTTTACTAACTACTACAGAGCAGCACATTTGGCCAGTCTGTCCAAATACCATGCAAAACAGGAAATCCCATTATGGGTATTTATAGAGGCTTCAGAAAATGACCCTCTATTAATATCAAATTTATTATGGCTTGATCCTAAAGACCGCTTTAAAATTCATAATCCCATAACTAAACACTTCTTATCTCTCTGGGATAAACTAAAAACCAAATATCAGTTACAATCTCCACACAATCCTCTCCTTTCTTTTATCAGAAATCCGGCCTTTTATCCGGCATGGATCTACCCAAATTCTTTTAAAGCTTGGACAACATCAGGCATTCAGACACTAAATGACTTCATAGCATCTAAATCATTCCTTTCATTCCCATCGCTTAGAGAAAAATATGATCTACCAAACTCTGAGATATTTAGATATCTCCAAATCAAAAATTTCTATACACCATTCCTAAAGGGGGATACACCATTATCCCAATTATCCATTTTTGAATCAATCTGTACAAAAGATCCATTTGCTAAAGGTACAATTTCATCACTTTATAATCAATTATATGGAGTAGCAAATCTTAATAGACCCTCTTACGTTCAGAGGTGGGAGGAGGACCTGGGACGAACTTTAGAAGACACGGACTGGTCTAACATATGGCTCACATCTAAGTCATCTTCACCCAACATCTTAGCACTGGAGACAAATTATAAAGTCCTAACTCGCTGGTACCTTGTACCCGCTAGAGTGGCAAAATATTCACCTAATACCTCAGCTCTTTGTTTTCGAGGATGCCCAGAAATAGGCACATATTTACACATATGGTGGACGTGCCCAGTAATCCAAACCTTCTGGAAGGAAGTCTTCGTGATTGCATCTAAAATATTTAAAAAAATAATACAACCAGATCCATATTTAACTTTACTTAATCTAAAACCGGAATGGTTAACACTCTCTCAATTCAAACTTATGATCCAACTAATAACGGCTGCAAAACAAACAGTGGCCAAGGCATGGAAATCTCCTACATTGGTACTAGCAGAAACAATTCACAGAATGAATAATACAATGTCCCATGCTAAGATGGTAGCCATCGATCAAAATCAAATTCCAAAATTTGAAAAACTTTGGCATCCTTGGATAAAACAACAGTTCCTGTCAAACTTCAATGACTCTGTCCTGTTGCCATGGTAACAGATTAAATGACTTACAGAGACACCCATTCTAAGGCTTCAAAGAGAACTAAAAAGAATAATAAACTGACGGGCGGGACAACCTTGTGGACCATACCTCTACCTTTCAACCCTTTTTCTTCTTTTTCTTTCCTTTTCTCCACCTTACGATTAAAGCTCATTATCAGTATTTATTTGACCTATATACACTCTACTTGTAAACAATATGTATAGTAGGTATAAATCATTTAAATACCTACAAAAGTAACTAAGGAAATGATATATATCTTTAACTTAGGTTTACGTAAACCCAATGTTTAATATTTGAAATTTCATTATATTTACCTATAGAAACCCTACTGTAAAACAATGAGCTTACTTTATAGATCCTTGTAAACTTACTTTATGTATCTTTATAACATTGTATACTCAATAAACTTCTTTTGACAAGGAAAAAATATATGCATTAGGGATTTCTAAGTAGGTATTTTTTTATAGGTTGCTCTACTTTGCATATTCACTAACTTTTATAACACAGAGTGTATGTACAGTAGCATGTCCTGTCCCTCTCCCCTAACTGTCCCTTTTGCCAGCAATTTCTGTCTGTCAAAGAACAGTCAGGACTTGCTGATTATTACAGCATTTTCTGTTTGGAAAGGAGCACTCCAGCTCCGTTACCAATCCCACTGAGGGGGTCATGGTTGTGGCGTAATGGGTAAGGGGAGGAGCCAGTGACACTAGACGTTTGGATGCATTTGTAACTCTGTGAATCGTGAGCTATATTTTAATATAATATAACTGTTTTCAAGGGAAATAGTGGTAATTAAGGATGAGCCGAACACCCCCCGGTTCAGTTCGCATCAGAACTTGTGAATAGGTAAAAAAAGCAAAAATGCTCATTTTAAAGGCTTATATGCAAGTTGTTGTCATGAAAAGTGTTTGGGGACCCGGGTCCTGCTCCAGGGAACATGTATCAATGCAAAATAAAGTTTTAAAAACGGCCGTCTTTTCGGGAGCAATGATTTTAATAATGCTTAAATTGAAACAATAAAAATGAAATATTCCTTTAAATATCGTGCCTGGTGGGTGTCTATAGTATGCCTGTAAAGTGGCGCAGTTTTCCCGTGTTTAGAACAGTACCACAGCAAAACGACATTTCTAAAGTAAAAAAAGTAATTTAAAACTGATTACAGCTTTAATGAATTGTAGGGTCTCAGCAATATAGATAAAACTCATTGAAAAAAATGGCATGGGTCCCCCCCAGTCCATTACCAGGCCCTTTGGGTGTGGTATGAATATTAAGGGGAACCCCGAACCAAAAATTAAAAAAAAATTGCGTGGGGGTCCCCCCAAAAGCCACACCAGGCCCTTCAGGTCTGGTATGGATATTAAGGGGAACCCTGCGCCAAATTTTTTAAAAAATGGCGTAGGGGTCCCCCAAAATCCCCCTCTGACGCCACATGACATCAGAGGAAGGCGGGTTTGCCCATTTGCCCCGTCTCAGCTATATAACAACTATCATCAAGAAGAAGCGTCACTCGGCGGGATCCTCCCGTGGAGGTGGAGCTGTTTGTGGCTTTTTTTTTCTTTTTCGGCTCGTCGGGCAGCGTGAGATGGATCTACATCACGGGACATTTTTATTTTTTATTTTTAATAGAGGACTTGTCCCACCGTGTCTCCTGTCTTTTTTACTATTTTTGACACTATTTTTGTTTGTGAAATGGTAGGGGTACAATGTGCCCATTACCAATTCACATAGGGGGAGGCCGGGATCTGGGGGTCACCTTGTTAAAGGTTCCAAATTCCGATAAGCCCTCCGCCCGCAGACCCCTAGAACTACCGGGGCAAGGGTTGTGGGGATGAGGCCCTTGTCCCCATCAACATGGGGACAAGATGCTTTGGGGGGCTACTCCAAAGCACCATCCCCACGGTGAGGGCATGTGGCTCGTCCCCCCTCTTTTCCTGCGGCCTGCCAGGTTGCGTGCTCGGATAAGGGTCTGGTATGGATTTTGGGGGGACCCCCACGCAATTTAGAAAAAAAATTTGGTTTGGGGTTCCCCTTAATATTCATATCAGACCCAAAGGGCCACTTTACAGGCATACTATAGACACCCCCAGGCATGATATTTAAAGGAATATTTCATTTTTATTGTTTCACTTTAAGCATTATTAAAATCACTGCTCCAGAAATAGTCAGTCTTTTAAACTTTTTTTGCATTGATACCCTGATGTCCCCTGGGGCAGGACCCTGGTCCCCAAACACTTTTTATGACAATAACTTGCATATAAGCCTTTAAAATGAGCACTTTTGGTCTTTCATGTTAGTGTTCCATAGACTTTAACGGGGTTCCGCGGTGTTCGAATTTGCCACGAACACTGCATAATGTTCGATGTTCGCCAAACTTCCGAACAACCAAAGTTCGGCCCGAACTTATGCTTGGGCCAAACCGTTCACCCATCCTTAGTGGTAATACAGGGATCCCATCCTCAAGCTGCAGCCCCCATTGGAACCCTCTGTGGTGGTCTATTTTATGTGTGATATATCTGAGGTGCATCACCCATTCGCAACTTCATTGTGAGTATAATTTCTTTGGGGTTTGTTTATGTAATAAATATTTAATCAGTTGGAAAGTGTTTTACCTGTGAAAGATTGGGAGATGTATATTTCTCTAAATAGGATCCTGGAAAAAATGTAATCCATACTTGTGATGGGAGCATCACCCATTCGCAACTTCATTGTGAGTATAATTTCTTTGGGGTTTGTTTATGTAATAAATATTTAATCAGTTGGAAAGTGTTTTACCTGTGAAAGATTGGGAGATGTGTATTTCTCTAAGGTGTCCGTTTATGAAGCAGTGAAATCTATTCCCTGCCTCATTCTCCGGCATTCACAGTGAAGATCTTTCTCCTCTGTGTGCCAGTTTATGAAGCTTTGTAGATCGCTTCACCTTTTGAGGAGTGAAGAGATCTACAAATGCTTCCAACAGTGGAGAACGGCCCCTGATACTGGAATCTCGTGAGACTTTACGAGATTACAGCACCAGAAATACAGAGATGTCAGTTTATTAAGCAGTGATAAATTATCACCGCTCAATACACAGACAGACGGCATGGATTAATGTTAATAAAATAATGAGTCCCCCTACATTATATACATATGTATACACACACACACATTATATATACATGTATACACACACACACATTATATATATATATACATATACACATTATATGTATATATATGTATACAAATAAATATGACAGGGGGACATGCTTACAGTGTTGGGAGGTCTGAACGAGACATAAGGAAGTTCAAAATCTTCCTCCTTCCCCCTCAGATCCCCTGAGATTTCCTCTTCACTCCCCGATTCACCAGCTCTGAGCTGGTGAATCGGGGAGTGTGAATTCTGACACAGATCGCCAGTGAAGCGGTGAGATCACCGCTTCATAAACTGGCCCTTACTGTGTCATTCAATGAGGATTCTCTGTGTGTAGAGATCATCGGCGGGAGAACAAGTTCAAACATGTTCTCCCCCGATTATCACTGTTTCATAAACTGTTTATGGACTGTGATCAGCGGCGATGCTCAGGATCACCGCTGATCACTGCTTCATAAACGGACACCTAAATAGGATCCTGGAAAAAATGTAATCCATACTTGTCTCTTCCACTAAAGAGACAAGTGTGTATGACCTATTACTTGTAGGTCAAGGTATAAGGTGTGCGGCTAATGGTTGAGGTATATAGCATAGGTTGCTATATAGCACAATGGGATATAGTTTGAAATGTGAGGATGACTAACAAAACTGTGGATTAAGAGGATTTCTGGTGGCCATGGTCCTGCGAACCAGTGATGTCCAAAAATTGCATCGAAGCCTGTGGAGGCTGCGGCATCTGTGACTACCTGAGGTGACAAAGCTAATGGTGACAGAATAAACATGAATATGTCATTCCAGTTTGCAAATAATTCATCCCCATTGTCAAATCTGCTATAGCTGCTGGGTCCAGCCTGAGAACTTGATCTGGGTCTTGTACTTAAGAGAGGAAAACCAAGAGTCATGAAATGAAGGACCGCACCTGAGGAATAATCCTCATTGCAAAGTTAAGCATCCCTAGCAGAGATTGTAGCTGTCTCTTAGTACACCTTTGTGAAAGGGGAAAGTCGTGAATAACTGATTCGAGACAATTTGTCGGGAGGTAGGCTGGCCTGCATGGGGTGAGTGTCAAGAGTGATACCTAGGAAAGTGAAGGGCTGTGCCAGGCCTTCCACTTTATGCTCTGCTATGGGCACGTTGAGATTTGCCAAAACTACTCTTAATCTGTCCAAGTCTAACGGGGGCTCACCGGGCCGTTTGACCAGCAGGAAGTCATTAACGGTAGCGCAGAGGGATGGCTCAATGGGCAATAATTTGGATGCGTCTGAAATGTCCGCTTTGGACAGCCAAGCGCCTGTGCCTATGCTAATAATGGCTTGAATAGCTAGGTCAACTGACGCATATTTAAGGGAAAAATTCTTGGAAGAAATTAGGAATTTTAAATTTGGGATGTGAGAAGAATGAGTTGTACACCAACCAGAGTTTATTTGAAAACTTGCCCTTGATGAGCCCGATAGGACTGACTCTAAGTAGTGAAAGCTTATTTAGCAAAGGGGCCGATAATGAACTGTAATAAAGGATCTATGGCTAGCTCATCGGTGGTGGCTGAGAGGGGGTCCCTACACTCATGGGTCGAGTGGGGTAGCGTGATAAGGCCAGTGTGGAACTCCAACGTAAATCGTGCACCGGAAGGTGGCCAGTGAGGTACTCAGGAAAGGGGAGGAAAGGTAAAACCCCAGCCTCTGCACCTCCACTCAGCCTAGTCATGAAGTGTTGTGCTGCTTGAGGCTGCACGTGACTTTAGGATGTGCTCTGTGGCCCGTGATTCAAATGAGAAGCAGACGGCATTAGCTAACGTTGCAAGTCCCATCGTTGAAATTGAGTTACATATTGTCTAAGATTGTGAGCTTGTACGAACGTACAAATGGATGGACTGAGTAACGACTGCTAGCTTGTGGCAGGTGCCTCATGATGGAGACCGGGCTGCAGGAAGCTGTATGACAAATGGAATCGTGTTGTGTTATGCCAAGGATTCAGATCATTGTGCCGTTGACACGACTAGATTAGAATCGGTCAGTAGGGTGTGTGAAATGAGCTGTCAGTTTGTGAAGCAGAGTATCGGCTGAGTTACGAGTACATACGAGCGCACAAATGGATTGATCTGAGTAACGATTAGTAGCTTATGGCGGATGCCTCACAATAGAGACCGAACTGTAGTAAGCTGCATAATAGATAGAACTGTGACGTGTGGTGCCACAAATCGGTGTGTCACAGGTGCGAATGGATTTGACTGTAGGGATGCCTGCTGGCTGTTGGGCTGAGCTGTCACTGGCGGTGTCAGGAAAGGTCTCCTCCGCTGGTAATATCGATCATTTGGCATGCAGTACTGAGGTCCACCAGCAGGTGTCTCCTGGCAGTTCGGAGCTGTCAGAAGAGCTCTTTCCTGCAAGTATTCTGTCACCTTTGGGCCGCAGTACTGGCGTCCACCAGCGGAGGAATCCTGGCAGTATGGAGCAGGTATTCCTCTCTGCAGACAGGTGTCACCTGACATTAATTCGCAGAGCTGCAGTATAAATACCCGGCAATTGCACACTTATGTTGCCCTAGTATTGTCCTTGAGCCCTGAACTGCATCCTGTTACTCTGATTCCTGAACCTGAACCTGAACCTAAAGCCTGAAGCTTGAATCTGAAGCCTGATTCCTGGAACCTGTTTATCCTGTTTCCTGTCTGTTACCTGAACCCTGGACCCTGAGCCTTGTACCTGACCCGTCCCTTCCGTGATCCATCCATCCTCTCTTGTCCTGTTTATCTCCCTTCCCAGCTACTGATTCCCTGTTTATGACCCCGGCCTGGCTTGACTACGATTCTGGTACTCCCTCTTGCTACATATGCTGGTTGGTTTAATATCACTGATTGTTTGGTTGTTCACACTGTGTTGGTGGTGTGTTCACATATGCATTTTCCTTAATAAACTTACTTTCACCTATTTATGTCTGGTTCACTCTGTCGCAGTCACACAGTTCCGGTCACATCTGGTTTATGACAGAATACCAGGGCCATCCCTGACCGGAAGTGGCTGCACAGGGGAACCATTTTTGACTCAGTTTGGTTGCAAACATGAATGCCGATGAGGTTATTTATTTTTCTCTGCTGGCATCTGAAAGTAGTGATTATTGCCGCCAGGCTTTGAAAGGATGGTCTAGTGACCAGTTGTTTGCAACTATACGTTTGGCTCACTCCCTGGTCGATCAGGGTTATATATTGTGTGGGGAGGTGCAGCCTTTGATCAAGATCTGTACTGAGCTGCCCCTGCCCTGTATTCCAGAGGGCCGTGATGATTTCACTCCTCCTTTTGATATGAATCAGGTTGTATCCCTAGTGTGGCTTTTTGAAGATGATCCAGCCGATTTTTGTGAGCACTACTCAGCCTGTTCCCCACAGGTGATTGCTGAGTGCATTGTGTCTGCTCAGTCTTTTGTTAGACAGGGAGTTTTAAAAGCACAGTTTGTACAACCTATACTTTCAGCATGGTCTGACATGATACAATCAGCTACAGCCAAACAAACCACCTCTGCCACCAAACACCAGCCTACCCAAATGTATGTTTCCCCATCACCCATGTCAACCTCAGTTGCAGCTCAGTATACCCTGCTCCCAACCAAATACTTATATCCAGTCTCTGCTCCCTGTACCTATCCTGCATTCAATCCACCTGCCGCTTCTCAGCTGCCTACAAACCCACAGGAACTTCCCCCAGCTACTGTTACCTCTTCTCTACCATATCCCAATCATCCTCTCCAGTCTGCTGCACTCACCTACAGAGCTTCAGGGGCTAAGCCAAAGAAAAAACAAAAGTTTTTTCCAACCAAGACGATCCTGCCAGTAACCCAACCTGCCTCCGCACCAGCTAATCCAATCCAGTCTGATGTCCCAGTGCCTGTTATCCAGTTTGATGTCCTGGTACCCGCCTTCCAGCCTGAGGGGCCAGTGTTCCAGCCTGAGGGGCCAGTGTTCCAGCCTGAGGTGCCAGTGTTCCAGCCGGAGGTGCCAGTGCCTACTTTCCAGCTTGATGAGGCCGCTTTCCAGCCTGATGTGCCACTGTCTGCTGCCCAGCCTGATGACCCAAAGTTTGCTGCCCAGCCTGATGACCCGAAGCTTGCTGCCCAGCCTGATGACCCGGAACTTGCTGCCCAGCCTGTGCCCATGCCTGCTGCCCAGCTTGAAGTGCCTATGCCTGCTGCCCAGCTTGAAGTGCCCATGCCTGCTGCCCAGCCTGATGTGCCTGCTGCCCAGCTTGAAGTGCCCGTGCCTGCTGCCCAGCTTGAAGTGCCCATGCCTGCTGCCCAGCCTGATGTACCTGCTGCCCAGCTTGAAGTGCCCGTGCCTTCTGCCCAGCTTGAAGTGCCCATACCTGCTGCCCAGCCTGATGTGCCTGCTGCCCAGCTTGAAGTGCCTGCTGCCCAGCTTGAAGTGCCCGTGCCTGCTGCCCAGGTTGAAGTGCCCGTGCCTGCTGCCCAGGTTGAAGTGCCCGTGCCTGCTGCCCAGGTTGAAGTGCCCGTGCCTGCAGCCCAGCCTGGGGTGCCCGTGTCCGCTGCCCAGCCTGGGGTGCCCGTGTCCGCTGCCCAGCCTGGAGTGTTCCTGTCCGCTGCCCAGCCTGGTGTGTTCCTGTCCGCTGCCCAGCCTGGTGTGTTCCTGTCCGCTGCCCAGCCTGGTGTGTTCCTGTCCGCTGCCCAGCCTGGTGTGTTCCTGCCTGCTGCCCAGCCTGGTGTGTTCCTGTCCGCTGCCCAGCCTGGTGTGTTCCTGCCTGCTGCCCAGCCTGGTGTGTTCCTGTCTGCTACCCAGCCTGATGTGCCACTGCTTGCTGCCCAGCTTGAGGTGCCCACTGCCCGGCTTGACACCATGGACTTTCCCCAGCAACGGCTAGTTGGAGCGTCCGGAGGTCGCTCCTTCAAGGGGGGGTACTGTCTGGAAAGGTCTCCTCCACTGGTAATATCGATCATTTGGCATGCAGTACTGAGGTCCACCAGCAGGTGTCTCCTGGCAGTTCGGAGCTGTCAGAAGAGCTCTTTCCTGCAAGTATTCTGTCACCTTTGGGCCGCAGTACTGGCGTCCACCAGCGGAGGAATCCTGGCAGTATGGAGCAGGTATTCCCCTCTGCAGACAGGTGTCACCTGACATTAATTAGCAGAGCTGCAGTATAAATACCCGGCAATTGCACACTTATGTTGCCCTGGTATTGTCCTTGAGCCCTGAACTGCATCCTGTTACTCTGATTCCTGAACCTGAACCTGAAGCCTGATTCTGAAGCCTGATTCCTGGAACCTGTTTATCCTGTTTCCTGTCTGTTACCTGAACCCTGGACCCTGGACCCTGAGCCTTGTACCTGACCCGTCCCTTCCGTGATCCATCCATCCTCTCTTGTCCTGTTTATCTCCCTTCCCAGCTACTGATTCCCTGTTTATGACCCCGGCCTGGCTTGACTACGATTCTGGTACTCCCTCTTGCTACATATGCTGGTTGGTTTAATATCACTGATTGTTTGGTTGTTCACTCTGTGTTGGTGGTGTGTTCACATATGCATTTTCCTTAATAAACTTACTTTCACCTATTTATGTCTGGTTCACTCTGTCACAGTCACACAGTTCTGGTCACATCTGGTTTATGACAGGCGGTGGGAAGAGCAGCCTGAAGTGCTCAGCTTTCATGGATGTGGCGGGGTAGGGAATGCCCCTACGGTGCAGCTTCGCTGTGAGCTTGGGGATGGTCCACCCTCTGAGGGACTGCACGCTGCCGTGCTCTGAACCCGCAGAGGGTGACAGAGGGGCGAAGGTGAAGTCTTCACTGCCAGCCTGTGACCTGGCTCCAGCTATAAGACAAGGAGAGGGAGGTGCATGTGTTAAGTGGAGTTGTAGGAGTAGGATAATGGGTGGATTTGCATACAGAAAATTAGAAGGAAAACAAAGAGGACAGGAAAAGGAACGACAGGCGCATTTAGAAGGTTTGCGTTCTGAAGTGCCGAAGGCTGTTGAGTTAAAATTTAGAAAACTCAAAAGAGTGCATGACAACCGAGATGAGCCAGGAGGACTGGTCAGGTAACCGATAGCTTGGGTGCCCATCTGTTCTGAGCGCAAACCTGTGAACCAGAGCCCTGGGGCATACTGGGGTGAGAAGCTGAAGTCTGCTATGGCCTAAGTAGGAATGTTGCGTTCTGTAGTTTGTGACGTATGCTCGGCCTGCCAAGGCTTGCACTGTCGGCAAGCTCAAGGTTTGGTGACCTTGTCTGCATACATGAAGGGTCGCCCTTCGAAAACAGAGTGTAATGCAAACAGGGGCAGAGAATTAAGTCGACTGAGAACCTGTAGTAAGGGTGACATAGAAGTCCAGTTTTTTTTAGTTAAAACAAGCCACCCCACCCCTTGAAATGCGACTGGCCTCCTGGTGAAGTTGCAATCTGCGATCCTTATGTGTTTTTTTTTCTTTGAGGAAATAATGTCCAACCTGGTGCAGGATGGAACAACCTGAGCTCGACTGACCTAAAGGAGACACGACAGACAGAAAATGGTGAGTGGCTCAATTATATATATAAAACACAAAGCGCTGTGATGCTAAATAGCTGATAATTAAACATAAAACCAAGTGAGTCTGCTATCAAAAGAGAGTGTTTTCAGAGTCACTTAAAAAGAATAAATAATGATATTTGAAGCGCTTCACAATGTGCATGAAAATGAATATATAAGAATAAATATAAATAATCAAATAAATCCAGCGGTGAGTAAAAATTCCTAAAAAATCCAGCAATCAAAATAGTGTAAAATTATAAAAAATTAGTGACACCAAATCTGTAAAAAATTCACATAAAAAAATCCACATAAAAATAAATATATAGGGATGTATTCAGAAGGTTCAATTATACAGGTGTAGAATCCTGATTGGTATAGAGCTTTTGATCACTAGCAAACAGCTTTGCTAGTGATCAAAAGCTCTATACCAATCAGGATTCTACACCTGTATAATTGAACCTTCTGAATACATCCCTATATATTTATTTTTATGTGGATTTTTTATGTGAATTTTTTACACATTTGGTGTCACTAATTTTTTATAATTTTACACTATTTTGATTGCTGGATTTTTTAGGAATTTTTACTCACCGCTGGATTTATTTGACTATTTATATTTATTCTTATATATTCATTTTCATGCACATTGTGAAGCGCTTCAAATATCATTATTTATTCTTTTTGGCTCAATTATATGCCACTGGAAATGATGAGTGACTGGATTGTTTGCCACTGGAGAAATGATGGGCGGCCGGATTGTGTGCCACTGGAAGAATGACGCTTGCAACAATTGCAAGAAAGTAGCCTTTTTTGAAAGGCGAAAAATAAGGATAGCAGAAAACTGGAATACGTGGGAATGAACTGTAAACATGAGCAGCTGTCAACCATGACTGTAGAATGTATGAAATGGACCCAAACTAATCGTTGTGTTGCCGGCACAACTAGATTAAAAAAACTAGCTGTGGTGTGTATGAAATGGATCCGATATGAATCGTTGTGCAACCGGCACGACTAGATTCTAATCAGACTGCAGAGTGTATGAAATGGACCCAATATGAATCGTTGTGCCGCCAACACGACTAGATTAGAAATGGGCTGTGGCGTGTATGAAATGGATACGATATTAATCGTTGTGCTGCCGACGGAACTAGATTTGAATCAGACTGTAGAGTGTATGAAATGGACCCGATATGAATCGTTGTGCCACTGGCCCGACTAGATTCAAATTGGGCTGTAGCATATATGAAATGGATCTGATATGAACTGTTGTGCCGCCGATGTGACTAGATTCGAATCGGATGGTAAAGTGTATGAAATGGACCCGATACGAATTATTGTGCCGCTGACGCGACTAGATTTGAATCAGGCTGTAGTGTGTATGAAATGGATCTGATATGAATCGCTGTGCCGCCAACGTGACTAGATTATATTTGGACTGTGAGGTGTATGAAATGATGTACAAAACTGAAAGGCCTGTAACTGGCCGTATGCGGTGTAATGGTGTGGTGGCTGGCCTAAGTCGAGTGGTGTTGGATACCGACTGGCAGCGACTCGGGAAATGCTTCTATGAAGCAAGTGGTTTGTATGATGGAAAAACAAAGCCTACAAACAGTTTGTAAGTTTCGCTACGGGGGGCCGTAAATACAAAATGGGGAACACCACAAATCGAACAAAGCTTTTGCTAAGAGAAATGGTTACGAAACCTACCCGCAACAGTGAGTAAGACTCGATCGACTGAAAACCACGAACAGAGAAGCCGCAACACACTGGAATTGGGACACAGAACTCACGAACACGAAGTGAATTGGGAAGAGTCGGCCTAGTGACATATGAGTGGTCTGCTTAAATACCCCCCGACTCTTCCCATAAATTCATGCCACCATGCTGAGATATATATTTATTTATTTATTTTTACGAAAATAAAAATATGATGCGGTATAGACTTTAAAATCTCTGACTTTAGAATAATGTTAGTAGATGGTTGACTGATTTCACTTTTTGCCTGGATTTTTTTTTAAAGATAAATTACTCTATTGAAAAAAAAAAACAAATATTGTCTATATGTATGTATATGTAACTCTCACTAATACTTAAAGTGGAGTTCCACCCACTTTTACAACTCTTCAGCATCCCTCACTAAACTGTGCACTGTAAACGAATTGGATATTTTTTCATTTTTTTTCTCAGCACCTACTGTATATCTGCTGTATTCATTTTTCACTTCCTCCTCCCTGGCCGTGGCCCATCGCATCATTTCCTGTTTGCAATGCCTTCTGGGAAGGGGCGGCAACTTCCTCTGACACTGCTGTTGCTATGGAAACCTGACCTGAAACCTATTACACTGCTTGTGCTGCACTGAGCATGTGCGAGATCTGCAAGGATGAGATCCAGGAAGAAATACAGTCTGGCTTCAGATGCCCACACTTAAGATGGCCACGGCCTGCTGTAAGTTTATAAAATAACAAACTACTGCTATAAACTAACAAAACAGACCTTAGTTTACAGACTAACTTTACTAGAATACATTAAGCTTGTGTATTATAGGGGTGTTTTTATTTAAAAAGTATAATTTTGGCCGGAACACCACTTTAAGTGCATTTAAAAGGATGTAATCTCCCTTGACATATTATTTTGAACTATTTCATGACACTTGTGTTGGCTGATTCTGCTACAGTACTTTGTTATAAATGATCATTAAAGCATCCTACTCTAGGCATTCGCCCACTCATCTTTCCTTAGCAGCACATCCAAACCTCTTTTTTGTATATAATTTAATGTTATTTTTAACTGCTAATGCCAGCTGTCACCATAAACAGCAGGCCATGTATGAAAGCAAGAAATTACACCAACACTTCATGTTTTATGTTTGTTTTGCACCTCTTAGTTGAAAAAAAACAATGTCATTGTTAAGATTTGTATCACTCAATAGGACAATTACTTCAGCCTTTTGCTTCAAAGCTATCCAATAGAAGAATTACCCAAAAAATAGACACATCTATTATTTCTTCCTTTTTTTGAAATGTTGTTAGTACCTGGACAAATCACGAAAAAACAAAGCACACTGTGATACTGCCATCTCTAAAAGTTCCAAGTATTGTACCATGGCTGTACTATTAGATCTTTACACAATAATACATATTACAGTCACTGCATCAATATATATAATTTTAGGTAATGACGCAAAGAAACTCCAGAGAAAAAAAAAAAACTACTTCCACACCCCCTAGCCTAAGATTACTGTATCATAAAAAAAAAGAAATGTAAGGCCTCATGCACACTGATTATTTTCCCAGCTCTTCTGAGTGCCTTTTTCATGGCGACAGAAAAGCAGCATAAAAAACACACCAAAAACCGAATTTTGCAAATGCGTTTATACACACTTGTATCTCAGGTATTGCTTTGCCTAAACGTTCCTCTCCTGAATGCCAAGTGATTTTTCTTCCTGCCTCTAAATTCTCCTGCCTCTAAATGTATGTAAATGCCTATGTGTGCATTGTAGACACAGGCTAACACAGAGGGACATTTATAGGCAGAAGAAAAAAAAGAGACAAATACCCTTAAAATAAGAGTTTTTGATGCCCAGTGTGCACAAAGCCTAAATAAAACCTTTTTTTGTTGCCTTTCGACTGGATTCTAATGATGTTGTCTCTGTTGTTTGGGAAACCAAAAGGGAAGGGGTGCATGGAACCTACAGGGAAATGAGATCATAAATTGCTATGCATACTGCTTTTAACAAAATGGCAGCTGTCTACAGACAGACACCAACTGTCTGTTGCATGAGTGTGAAAAGAATGAGTAAAAATGGCTTCAGCTCCTGTTCTCCACCTGTAGAAAAGATTTCAGATGTATTTTCAAATGTGTTTCTCTCTTTTTGGGGCTTAATTGTAGCAGCCTCTATGATTAAGCCCTGAAAATGGCAAAACATGTCTGAGGAGTTCTCTACAGGTGGAGAACAGGAGCTGAAGTAATATTTTGCCCATGAAAATGCAGGCCGCACCTACCCTTCCTGAATACCATAAAGTCAAATATCAATTTAAATAATGACACATAACAACTTGTTGGCAAAAAATTGGCCACAACACATTTATTGGTGTATTCAAATCAATAAATAATAATAACAACATCTTGATAATTTTATTAATTCATAAAATTCTTACATTTCAAACAATAAACTTAAAACAGTCTTACAGCACTCGAGCATACAGAATATTTAAAACCAAAGTCCCCCCTATAAATATGAAGGGTGACAGAAAACATAATGTGCTTAAAGGGACCTTATCCCTAATATATTAAATATGTATATATCCATATGTATATATATATATATTTTTTTTTTTTTATTTACAAGGAGGGGCGACCGCATGCCCATGCTGTTGGGCTTAAAGCCTTAAGCCTTCTTAGTCCATGGGAACACAGGCCACACCTACCCTCCCCAAATACCATGAAGTCAAATACCTATTAAAATAATGACACATAACTTGTTGGCAAAAAATTGACTGTGGCACGTTTATTGGTGTATTCAAATCAATAAATAATAATAACAACATCTTAATAATTATATTAATTCATACAATTCTTAAATTTCAAACAATAAACTTAAAACAGCTTAGTGTTAAAGGACCAGAGCATACAGAATATTTATAACCAAAGTCCCCACACGCAAAGTTTGATATCTCAAGCCCAGCCTACACCACAGCCACGGCCAATGCAGTTTTGCAACCCTACATTAAAGATATCTACTCCTATTTCTGACAGATGAATGCCATCTGATCTATATAATCCAGCAAAACCACCCTCTAAATCACTATGTCTGTAGGAAAAACTGCCAATGTGTGGCATGAATTTTTCCATAGACTTGTTTAGACGTTTCCTAATTTTCTCAACATTTTTTACATGGGCATCCTGCAGCCATATGAGCCAAGGAACTATCTCTGAAAAATTTATTTTGGTATTCGGGAATGCTAACTTGAATCTATGAAGGTCACGTTTCATCATAAACATAACATTCAGTGTTCTTATTTTCCCAACATCGTTTGCCCCTAGGTGAACGATTAATACATCAGGGGCTGGCCATAACTCAAGCAACCTGGAGAGATAGAAACACAAATTAGACCATTGAAGACCTCTAATTCCTTTCCAGCATATCTGAATTTTTCCAGAGACAAATTGAATGTATAGCAGCACTTCATGGGTCTTTTATTTGGCCAATACACTAAAGAGTGGCTAGGATCCAAATATATCTTCTAGTGCCCGAAATTAATGAGATAAATCAGGTCTGACATAAATTTGAAATGTTATGATTCTCATCTACCTAACCTTTTGATTAGTGCATCATCCAATCCCATCTTAGCGGCCTCCGTAGCTGCACCGATCCTGAAAGAGTGAGAGGTAAACTTAAATTGTTGTAAATCCAGCTTCTTCATGCATGCTTTTAAAATTAAATTGAACTTATACGAAGGTGAATGCACGGAAGCGTCCAAGATGGCAGCATAGACCTGGAGCGTTGCACCGCAATGGCTCTCTAAACCCAGCCACAGCACACAGGAATGCTGTCTTTGGCCCACACAGCTACCAAAAGAGAGGGGATTACCCCAGGAACCACCTCGGGACAAGCATACTATACAAGGTCATCAAATCCAGATTTTTTCGGATCTGTCTCCCTATACAGTCCAAAAAAGGCGCAAAAAGAAATTGCTTACTGCTGGTCCTTCCCCTTCAGGTTGAACTTCTCTCATTGGAACAAACCCTTGGGTTTCTCATCATTCACAGTGGGTGAATGTTTGCTTGTACACCTGGGTCTGATCACACAAGAAAACCTGATCCCATCTACATTCAGAGGTTCCTTTTCTGCGAAAGGGCCAACTCCACCGAGTCCTCTCACCCCGGTCTGGCAGCAACAGCAGTCAAAGAAGTCGAGGGAAGCTCATCCTACCTGAGGAAGAGGCCCAGGATGTGGACACAAATGTCCAGTTTTACACCTTAAGGAACTGAACTTTAGAGAGTAACTTTTTCTTTACACATTATTTATATGGCGCTCCACGGTTTAGGCACAGGCAGTGCACTAAGACCCCGGAGTAGTCTCCCGGGAGAGTAAGTTAGGCCAGAAATCATGTTTATGTCCAGCTCTGAAGTCTACCATATGAACTTCTAGTAATCATAACAAACCAAGCTGGGTCACCTGCTCTCTACAATCTTGCTTAGATTTACCTGCAGCGTTAACACATACAGGGCCCTAAGCTGGTTATCAACCGGATCTCTTGCCCTTAGGACAGGAGTCCTAAGTTTAGCGAGCACAGTTAATAGCTCTAAATTAAGTTCCCAGGGTGGTAAGTGTGGTTATCCCCTGTCTCCCCAGCCTATGAGAACCTATCCCTACCTTGGGGGGCAGGGCATAGGGATTACGGAGATCGTGGGATTTACCATGCAGATCACACTTTTAACTTACAGCTGGGGACAGGTTTCTGGTTTTAAACTGGGTAGTCCCACAAATGGCAAGGTGAAGCTGCAAGTAATTTCCCACAATGTTCAAGGGATTCATTCCCCAGTGAAAAGAAGGAAGTTATTCCAACTATATCACACCTTAAAAATGGATGTGATTCTATTACAAAAAACCCACTTCCTTACCTCTTGCAGTCCTTTGTTTATCCACCAATGCTATCCTCAATTCTTTTTAGCTAATGCTGAAAACAAAACAAGAAGTGTAGCAATCTGCTTTTCCAAACATTTACACTTTTCCCCCTCTAATGTTATCAAAGACCCGGATGGACAATGTCTCCCAGTGGAGGGATCTATAGATGGACTTTCATCTCATACTACACCCCTAATAAGAGTCAAGGGAATTTTTTTGAAATTCTGATGATAACCCTACAGCCACACTGTAGGGGCACAGTGGTGATGGGAGGAGATTCAAGCATACCATTCGACCCCTCTCTGGACAAATCACCTAGAGGAACCCCGAAAATGAAGCAACCTCCCAAACAGAGCTTAAAAATAGCACAGCTTCTTAACTCATATGGCTTAATAGATATCTGGAGGGAACTGAACCCGCATGTCAGGGATTACATACACACTATTCAGCCCCACACCGTACATACTCCAGGATAGATTACATCTTCCTACAATCTGCAGTGACACCTCTAGCTCTCTCTTCCACAAACGTGACAAGACCCTGTCTGACCACTCCATGGTATCCCTACTAATACAGCGCCCACTAAGGGTCAAGGGAATGTCCAAATGGCACCTAACTGAAGCAATTCTCAGCAACCCAATACACTGTACATTATTAGTAAAATCCCTGAAAGAGTACTTCACAGATAATGATAACAATACAGTTTCACCAGCGACATTATGGGCGCCACACAAAACAGTAATCAGAGGGAAACTAATACAGCTGTCTTCTCAATTAAAACGCGAACGCGAAGCTGAAATTCGGAAACTGGAGAGTTTCTTGCCATAAGCAAACGACACAAACAAAGCCCCACTGCTTTAGCACAGTTGGAAAAAGCCTGAACGCACCTTAACTAAGCCTTGACCACAGCAGTGGAAAAACACCTTCGATGGTCTGGAGTAAAATTCTATTAACAAAAGGACAGAACTAGCTCCAAACTAGTAAAACAAAACAACAGGCGCCTCTTAGTAAGACTGTATAGATTTAATGACAAATTACATTAAAACACTCACATATAGGAAACTGTTGTCAGGTGCAGGGAAATCCAGTAAAGCCACATGCGATCTCAGCAATCCAGATAAAATGGAGCTTTGTGTCTCCCTATGCAGCCGGCATCCTGGTCCACAGGTTACTTCTGGGATTTGGATCCACAGCAAGGCCTGGAATGCGTCCGAACAGTCAGAAGGAGGGCTGGAGTGCAGAGTACAATGTAGTGGCTGTACTGCCGTAAAGCGAAACGTTTCCGAACATGAGCAGTAAGTTGGAGCTGGAGCAGTAAGCGCTTGATAAAGGAGCGCGCTTAATGCGCATGCTCGGAAACACGCCGTTTTATGGCAGTACAGCCGTAACATTGTCTAAACAGTGAGTCTCTTTTCAGCTGGTATATCCAGCAAGCGATCACAGCCTGAACATTTTTTGAGGCTCTGTGATTTGACTGAGCTGACTATATTTTCCTATCCAACTTATATGCGGTGCTATCTTTAATGTTTCATTGAAACATGGTGCTGAAGGACTAACAGGCTTGTTGTGGATCTATTCTTTCTCCTTGACTTTCTCCTTGAAGTTGCATGCTTACATCACAGCGTGCTGCATTTTTTACTATCTCTATGATTGACAGTGCTACATCCAGAAATCAAACCTGTCTTGTTCTCTAACTAGCAAGGATACTTCCTAGCCAGAATTGCATTTATTCGTCTGATGACCAATGCTTTTTTCAACATTGTAAAGACTTAATGCATCAGCTCTATAGGCATATAGGGAGTCTGGAGGTCCATGGTTAAGCACAATATGGGTACCGACTTGTGCTACCAAGGTTTCCCAGAACTCACCTCACCTAAACACATGTAAGCATTATATATTAAGTCACACTTAATAACTTGAGATGATTGACATGTGTGAATGACTGGGATATGGCTGAGCTGATGGGCATGCGTTTTTAAGTGACAACGTTGTCAGCTTTTACCATGTGCAATTTCCTATTGTTTATGCTTTCCTTTCAATGATAAATATTTTTGTTCTACTAATAGTTCTAATAAAGTTATATCAGGTTAAACCGCAGTTTGTTCCTTTTCCTTCACTGGAGGTAAGGACACCTTGGATCCTATTCACACTCCCCTTTTATTTATTTTTTTACTTGGAAAAAAACAACTTAAAAAGCACAATTTGCAATGCATTCAGTTACATTCGTCAATAAAGATATTTGTCCTTATATCGTTCACTGTATTTTTTCCAATATTCAACATTCCATGCCACCGTCTAGCATTAGGTTCAATTGTCATTTACATTTATGCTTTTAAGATCTCGATGCTGTGGATTAGTGTTCATTTTCCTATATTCCTTAATTATTGGGGTGGTAGTTTTATCATTCTGGGGTTTAATTTGATTTATCTGCATCTTTTGGGGTTATTCATACACAAGTTTCACCATCTTCCAACCATCTGTCCCATACTTTAGAATATTTGTGGTCACATCCCCTGTGAGTATATATATATATTATAAGGCAACGTATCATTGACTTCTTTTTTCCATTGCTGTATTGGGGAGGGCTGAGTCTGCATCCACACTTTGGCTATTACTTTGCTAGCTGTAAACAGTTTCATGTATAAATGTAGTGTGATATTTTACTCCCCTTTTATTTGGCTACTTCTCCTGTTTTGATAAGGAACATCACCCTATTAGGTGAGCCGGTAACTGTAAGGATATGATTGACTATACAGTTGCCATCTTAATTTTGCAGATCCATTTTAGAACAGAGAATTATTCATTAATAGAAACTGTTTAAGTTAAGTCAGAAACTGCTGATCATGTGTATCATGTTACCTACTAAATAGTTCATGGAAAGTACTTGGACATTTTGACTTGACCTGACCTGCCATAGTAAATAGTAGATAATAGATCAAACAGTAAAGATGATCATGTGTAATTAATCATTAAGGTCCCAGTGACATTTGAATTGTGTCTTTGTGATTGGTTCAACTTATGCCGCCTTAAAGTACGCCTCATATACTCTGCCTTGTAATAATACTATATATGCTATGAAAAGAAAAATAAATTTTGAGTCAAAGCATCATAACCCTGTCTCATGTGATGTTTTACTCCCGGATGCATTTGAAAGGTTTGATAACATGGTGATAATATTAAACTAGATGACATAAGAGCAAAGCAAGGAAGTCCACACAGAAACTCAAAGCACTAAATTAGTAGGACCAAGCTTTCAATTGGTGTCAGAAGTGGAATGTCTCACAGCGGTAGTCAATGGAGATGGTAAAGTATATCTTTTCTTTCCCTTCAGCTGTTTTCGCTGCTGGAAGACATGAGCTGGTGTGCTTATGAGTGAGATTTTTGTTGTGTGGCAGGTTGTGTTGCTGTTGGACAGCAAAAGTTTCTGCTTTGGGAAAGCAGGTGTCTGCTAGCATTTCTGCTGTGTTCAGCAGGTTGGTGCTCTGGGAGCACGGATTTTTTTAGATATATTTGAGGCGTCAGGTTTTCTTTGAGAAAACCAGTCATTAATACATTTTTTTGGTTGTTTTTCTTTTCATTTTTCTACTAAAAGAAACGTCATTATATATCACCAGGTTATCAAACATATATGTCTGTCTGGATTGTTTTATGTACTATATGTTTGTACTTCATGATTTACAGTAATTAAGTTTTTGTATACCTTGCTGCACATTGCCATAAAGTTATAAAGTAGTGTAATATTTACAGAAAGGCAATATACATAATTACTAACTGCTTATTTGTTTGAAATAAGATAAGCAAACTTCAACTTGGCTCTACGCCCAGTTTGGCAAACAAATCTAGAGGTTGTGTAACTGCAAACATTACATGTGTAAAGGTGTGCTGGGTGCAGTAGTGCTATAAAAAAAAAATTTTTGCCTTCTGTTTGTTGCATTTTTACTTTTAACTTTAAGCACCCTGTGTTTTAAATTGTAGAGTTGGTTAAATAATATCTGCATAATGGGTAATTTATTTGCTAAATGGGGTAAAAAAGATGATGCAACTTCTAAAACAAGGATTAAGTATAAAACACAAACTGATGTACCAAAGTCTGCAGGTAAGAGGTCCAGTGGAATAATTACCCCTAAAGCCCTGGAGAATGAAACACCTAAAGAGTTCATAGAGAGATATGCAGGGACTTTCCTTTTTGACAAATTTATTAGAATGGTCCCAGAACAAACTTGGTTTTGAACCATTCCCTAGAACGGGTTAATTTTCCCCTTCTCACATGGACATGATTAAAGGATTATGTTTGAATGGTAAAGAAGCATTCCCATACTATTCAGGTGACCCTGAATGTGAAATATATGGGTAAGTGAGCCAAGACATGGATCAAATTAGCTCCATATTATAAACCATTAGTCAATGATGGGAATAATAAGAGTCTAGTAGTAATGACTGAAGGATATGAGGAAGTCCCACTAACTAATCTCAGAAAGCAGGCAAAGCAAACAGGATTATGGCATATAGATGGTGCAAATAAAAGAAAGTTAACACAAATGTTAGGAATGGACAATTTTCAACAAAGCAGAGATGGGTCTTATGGAGAATACTCAGACGAGGAGCTAAGGAAAATGGGGAAACAAAAAAGATTAAAATTAGGATCTTATCTTACTAGGCAACAAATGATTACTCAATTGTGGCAGGATGATGGGTTACAAGAGCCAAGGACAATGCCATTCATGGGTACATGTGATTGCCATGACTGTATATTTCCAAAACCACCAACAGCTCCACCCCTATATATGCCATTATACCCCAGTCTAACTAGGGCAAATGATAATGATAGTGTTTGTCTTTTTGTAGCTTCATTACAGAAGACACACAATGAAGCACAAGGAGTGGTTAGTGATAGTGATGAGGAGGGTGAGGAAGGTTTTGGTGAAGCTGCCTCTCCTTCCATGCCCACATCATTTGCCCAAGCATCAGCCAGCATAGCTGCAGCCCCTGTAGTAGCTACAGCTGATTTTGTATCTACAGCAGATGCATCCATGGAACCCTCTACATCTTCCCAATCAGTAGGGCAAACAAAAAAAGTAACAGAAGAGGTAAAAATGCAAACAAGAGCCCAAACGGAGAAATTAAAACAAGAAGAAATGAGAAAACTAGAACAAAAGCACCTACCTTTTTTTAAAAGACATTGAAATTTCCCCCATTGTGTAAGCCCCATTCATTCATGTAGGAGAACAGATCATCATTAAGCCTTTGGACCCTTAAACTCTGAATAGTATTCTATCCGGTTGCCCACCTCCTCAGAAAAATCCCCAGGCTGCAGTAAATTATTTAAAGAGAACAACTAAGTGGGGGGGCGTGGCCAAGACTGGCATGTGAGAGGACGTGGATCTCACAGCTCCGCAGCAGCACCGTAAATTGATCTTCTCCCAGCAGCAATCCGCAGCCACAAAATGGCTTCCAGCTAGTTCCTGACCCCTCACCCTCCAGGACCACCCGCCAGCTCTCTGCACCCAAGGGAAGGCAAGGAAAGGAGAGGAAAATATGACCTCCGAATTCCAAGATGGTGACGCCGCGGCCCTGGCACAGCGCACACGGCGAGGCAGTGAAAAGACCAAGGGAGGCTCCAGCAAGGGGACACAGAAGCTACAGGGTAAGGATCCACCGAAAGACATGCTGTACTATCCCCAAAAGCTGGGGGGTTACCAGGACAGAGAAGCAGGGGGGTCTGCTGAGCGAGCACATGTGGCAGTTCATGAGACATTACTGCAGGACACACTGCACACTGAAGGGTATGGAGATACAGACACTCGGACAGAACAACCCCCCCTCCTCCCTGCTGATACTGACGCTGAGGATACAGTGCAACCCACTTTGGCTGACATACTTAGGGCTGTACATGTGAACACCCTTAAGGAGCAATTTGGAGGGTTGAGAGAGGATGTCTCCCTGCTAAGGCAGGACCTGCAAAAAATCAGAGAGCGCACGACTGCTGTGGAGAGCAGGGTGAGTGAGGTAGAAGACAGACTCCAGCCAGTTGCTCGTGAGGCCCATGCTGCCTATCAACTTGCCAAAGACACTAACCAAAGAGCTGACGATATGGAAAATCACCCGCATCGCAATAATGTCCATATTGTAGGTCTGCCCGAGAAAACGGAGGGGAGAGATACCACCACCTTTGTAGAGACCTAGCTGACTGAGATATTTGGGAAGGAAGCTTTTTCCCTTTTCTTTACAGTTGAATGGGCACATCGCACACCAGGCCGCCCGTCGCAGCCAGGGGCTCCCCCCAGACCTATATTGGCCTGGCTTCTGCATTATAGAGATAGGGAAGCGGTGCTGAGAAATGCACAAGAGAAAGCCAATATACAGGTAAATGGGGTCCGAGTGTCGTTCTATCCAGAATTCTTGGAGGAGGTGCAGAAATTCAGAGCCACGTTCTCGGATGTTAAGAGGCGCCTGAGAGCTTTGCAGCTACCTTATGCTATGCTGTACCCAGCCAAACTCAGAGTTACAGCAAATAGACAGTCCCATTTCTTTGAGTTGGCCCAGGAGGCAGCCTTGTGGCTGGATCGCAACGAACAGGCCCTACCAGTGTTCTGACTTGTGTGTATATACCCCCGCCGTTTTCGGTGGTGGTACTCTGACTACTGCTGATGTATTTAGAGGGCAAACCGGATCTACCACTACTGATAGTGGGTGACTTTAATTTCTGGTTGAGTCCCTCCATGGACAGACACCCGAATTTGGGGGTCTCTGTCGCATCGAGGGAGTCTCCATTGCTGAGACTACTAAATGAGGTGGGTTGGATTGATATATGGAGGTATAAACATCCTGTTTATAAACAATTTTCTTGCTTCTCCAAGACCCATGGGACATTGTCCAGAATTGACCTTGCTGTGGGTAACCCTGCCATGCTCCCATCCATCTCGGAGGTGATGTATAAGCCCCACAGTGTATCGGATCACTCGCATGTAGTGATATACTTGATTGTATCCCCGCCAACTACACTTCCCAGAGCCCCATGGAAATTTAATGCCTTCTGGCTGAAATTATTTTTGACACATGATGAGATGGAGCAGAGTATGAGGGAATTTCTGGATGGACGGGACTTTAATGATTCCCCGGCGACACTGTGGGACGCTTTTAAGACATATGTTAGGGGGTTACTTATCTCTGAAATTAATAAGGTAAAGAAGAAGTCCTCTGGGCACAGAGAGGACCTTGAAAAACAGGCGGCGGCTCTATGGCGGAGGCTTATGTACAAACCCCGAAAGACTTGGCCGGAGAGGCATGGCAGTCGGCTCAATCAGTTTATGAGTGACTGCTGTCCTTCACGGCAGAGAAAAAACTTTTTTCTCCAAGGTAGCTTTCTATGAGGAGGTACAAGAGCATGGGGTGCATGTTGGCCAGGATAGCAAACTCCCAACAACGCTCCCCGACTAGCGGGGCTATCAAAACGACAGGGGGCAGGATAGTGAACTCCCCTGACTTGATATTGGAGGAACTGACCAGATCCTATGAGAATCTCTATCTCCCGACTGGACAGTATACCCAGATGGCGCTTACAGAATACTTACAGAGTATTGCTTTTCCACAACTCACGACTTAACAACGTAGGGCCCTGGATGCCCCTATTACTTTTGAGGAGCTACAGACAGCACTGGCGGTGTTTCCCAACTGTAAGGCCCCGGGGGAGGATGGGCTACCCATGGAGGTATATAAGCAATATGCACATATACTCCTGCCCAAACTTTTAGCGGTGCTTAATGCGGCTAGGGAGCGGAGGGCTTTGCCTTCTTCCATGGCCGTGAATAACATTGTCCTCATATTGAAACCCGGAAAGGACCCTATGGACCCGGGCTCTTACAGACCTATATCTTTGCTACAGAGCAACATTAAGCTTCTGTCCAAAATTCTGGCAATTAGGCTGAACGGGGCCATCACAGGAATCGTTCACCCTGATCAGGCTAGCTTTATGCCTAATAAGTCGACAGCTGTCAACTTACGGAGGTTTTACCTTAATATGCAATCCCCGGCGGATAATGTAGGACAGAGGGCCTTGCTCTCATTGGATGCTATGATGGCCTTTGATAGCGTTGAGTGGGAGTATCTCTGGGAGATTCTCCGCTGTTTTGGCTTTGGAGAGTCATTTATCTCCTGGGTGCGACTGCTGTACCACAGTCCTCAAGCAGCCATACGGGCGACTGGAGCTATGTCCCGCACTTTCACGTTGGGTAGAGGCACGCGCCAGGGGTGTCCTTTGTCACCCCTGCTTTTTGCATTAGCCATCGAACCCCTAGCGATAAAAGTGAGAGCAAATCCAGGAATTGTGGGATTTAAATATGGGAATAAACAAGAGAAAATAATGCTATACTTTGATGGCACTATGATCTTACTGGGCGATGTGGAAGACTCTCTTACAGAAGCAATGGCCACTATAGGGGAGTTTGGTAGATACTCCGGCCTTCAGATAAACTGGACTAAATCTTCTTTGATGCTAATTGATGAGGGTGGGATGCCCCCGACCTCTAATGTATTACCTCTGACTACTTAATTTAGATACCTGGGTATTAAGGTGACACCCAACATTTGTGATTATGGAAGACTGAATGTCTCCACGCTGCTACAAAGATTTAGAGACCGGATCAAAACGTGGAACTCACTCTGCCTGTCGGTAACGGGCAGAGTGAATCTAATTAAAGTGATCCTCATGCCACAATTGCTCTATGTGCTCCACAATGCCCCGACGGTAGTGACTCTGAAGGTGTTTAGAATTGTTAACTCCCTGTTTCATACACTTATCTGGAAGAACCGCACACCTAGAATTAAACTTGAACATCTTCAAAGACCAAAGGATGAGGGACGGCTAGCTCTCCCAAATCCTTGGTTATATTGTATCGCTGCACAACTACAACAGTTGATCGGTATGATCCACGCGAACACAGACAGAGAGAGGGAGACCGGTGACTCTTCTGAATTAGTAATGCTACATACGGTGGGGAGAGACTCAGTATCAACAGCCCTGGAGTCGACAGCATTTGGGAAACCAAATAAACTATTCCCGACATATAACCTTTTCCAAAAAATTTGGAATAAAACTAAATATCTGCAAGGGGTGACGGGGTGCACAGAATATAGTCCTATCTGGGCTAACGACTCATATCCAGAACTAGCTAGACTACAGCACGGCAAGTTGTGGAAGAGGTATGGGGTGGTTTACCTTAGTCAGATCTTCCACAATGGGAAAATGCTTATGTTTGAAACCTTGCAAGGCCTTTTCGGTTTGCCGCAATCTATGAGATTTTATTATATGCAATTAAAACATGCTTTAACGGCCCAAAGTAGATCATCAGAGTGGGTCCTCTCTCTGACTCCATTGTTTAATTTAATAGCAAGAGCACCTAATACTAAGGGCTTTATATCACAATGCTATAATGTGCTATTACAAAACTTTTTGAATAAATACCCGCTGCAAATGTTGGACAAGTGGGAGGGGGAGGTGGGCCCGATTGACAGAGACCAGTGGGAGGAGGTCCTGCAGGCAGTACCCACTTGCTCCTAAAATATATCACATAGATTGTCGCAGCTGTATCTACTGTTCAGAGGTTATTATACCCCTCACAGATTGTTTATTATGGGCCTATCTACCCCGCTTTGCATCAGATGTAAGAGGGATCATGGAGACCTGATCCACCTACTGTGGAGATGCCCGAAGCTCCACCCCTATTGGAAGGGAGTGGTGGACACCATAAACAGGGTGTTTCGGGTCTCGGTGCCTACAAATCCCAGACAGTGCCTTCTTAATATTCTGGATGAATTGGACTAGTAGTGTACTAAGGTAGCAGACATTAGATCCCTGTTTCAGGCACACAAGTTAATTATGGCTCACTGGATATCAGAAGATCCCCCTACGCTTAAGGAGTGGATTAATATAATGGGAGATATGCTCCAGAGGAGAAGGAGAAGGTAATTTTTCAACATGGGGCACCGCCCAGAAATTTGAGAAGCTATGGGGACCGTGGCTAAATGTACCGGGACTTGCCCCGGTGGATTTGGTCATGGGCAGACTGCTGGGTATTGGTACTTAAATGGGGTATACCCTGGACTATTGTTTCAAATATGCAGGTGCTGGCAATGTAATCTAGAACAGGGCATGTGACATGACCAGGTAGTCAGGAAATGTTCAGAGAAATTTACAGAATGTGCAAAATGAATACATTTATTGTTCTTATAGGTACTGAAATGTATTTCTAGCTTCGCTGTTCGCATGTTCGCCTCGAACATCGGCTGTTCGATCGTTCGCCGAATTGCGAACGTTATGGGCCGTTCGCTCCAAATTCATGTGGCGCGTCACGGCCCATAATTGACTGCGGCATTAAAGTGCATTGCTGGCTGATGATTGGCCAAGCATGCACTATGACCCGCATGCTTGGCCAATCACAGCGCCGTCAGTAGAGAGAGCTGTAATTGGCCAAAGCCAGGGTGGCTTTCGCCAATTATGGCTCAGGGGGTTTAGAACACGCCCCACACTATATAAGGCCTCCTGCATGGTGGCCCTATGTAGTGTGTTCCAGCGTGCTTAGATAGACAGAGAGACAGTGTCATTTCATTTGATTTAGCTAGATTAGGCAGGACAGTCAGTGAGTTAGCTGCACTTACAGTGTATTGTGTATATATATGCATCCCAGGTGTTGTATGTATATATATATATATATATATATATATATATATATATACACACACTGTATTCAGTTTAGCTAGATCTGTTCCTGTTATCTTCCTACTGACAGGCAGGCTTGTCTTGTTACAGTATTTACAGCTACCTGAAGAAAATTGCTGGTGTTCTTTTGATCCTATTAGTACCACAGTCAGGCAGCTAGACTATTTACAGTTAGTGTAGTGCGTCCTCCTCACAGTGTTCAGTTAAAGCTACAAGCTAGTTTAGTGTGACCTCTGCACAGTGTTCAGCTAAAGCTACAAGTTGGTGTAGTGCATCCTCCTCACAGTGTTCAGCTAAAACTACAAGTTAGTGTAGTGCGACCTCTGCACAGTGTTCAGCTAAAGCTACAAGTTAGTGTAATGTGTCCTCCTCACAGTGTTCAGCTAAAACTACAAGTTAGTGTAGTGCGGCCTCTGCACAGTGTTCAGCTAAAGCTACAAGTTAGTGTAGTGCGTCCTCCTCACAGTGTTCAGCTAAAACTACAAGTTAGTGTAGTGCAACCTCTGCACAGTGTTCAGCTAAAGCTACAAGTTAGTGTAGTGCGTCCTCCTCACAATGTTCAGCTAAAACTACAAGTTAGTGTAGTGCGACCTCTACACAGTGTTCAGCTAAAGCTACAAGTTAGTGTAGTGCGTCCTCCTCACAGTGTTCAGCTAAAACTACAAGCTAGTGTAGTGCGACCTCCTCACAGTGTTCATCTAAAACTACAAGTTAGTGTAGTGCGACCTCTGCACAGTGTTCAGCTAAAGCTACAAGTTAGTGTAGTGCGTCCTCCTCACAGTGTTCAGCTAAAACTACAAGTTAGTGTAGTGCAACCTCTGCACAGTGTTCAGCTAAAGCTACAAGTTAGTGTAGTGCGTCCTTACAGTGTTCAGCTAAAACTACAAGTTAGTGTAGAGCGTCCTCTGAACAGTGTTCAGCTAAAACTACAAGTTAGTGTAGTGCGTCCTCCTCACAGTGTTCAGCTAAAGCTACAAGTTAGTTTAGTGTGACCTCTGCACAGTGTTCAGCTAAAGCTACAAGTTAGGCTAGTGCGTCCTCCTCACAGTGTTCAGCTAAAGCTACAAAATTGGTGTAGTGCGTCCTCCTCACAGTGTTCAGCTAAAACTACAAGTTAGTGTAGTGCGAGCTCTGCACAGTGTTCAGCTAAAGCTACCTGTAGAAGGTTGGTGGTGTTTTCCTGATCCTATCAGTACCGCAGGCAGCTAAATAAGCTACAAGTTAATTTTTTGCGAGCTCTGCACAGTGTTCACCTAAAGCTACCTATCGAAGGTTGGTGGTGTTTTCCTGATCCTATCACTACCGCAGGCAGCTAAATAAGCTACAAGTTAGTTTTTTGTGAGCTCTGCACAGTGTTCACCTAAAGCTACCTATCGAAGGTTGGTGGTGTTTTACTGATCCTATCACTACTGCAGGCAGCTAAATAAGCTACAAGTTAGTTTTTTGCGAGCTCTGCACAGTGTTCACCTAAAGCTACCTGTAGAAGGTTGGTGGTGTTTTCCTGATCCTATCACTACCGCAGGCAGCTAAATAAGCTACAAGTTAGTTTTTTGCAAGCTCTGCACAGTGTTCACCTAAAGCTACCTGTAGAAGGTTGGTGGTGTTTTTCTTGATCTAATATTTCACAGCAGGGCCCGTTTCTGCGCCCACCAAGAGCGAGTGAGGACTTACAGTGTTGTGGCACCAGCACCACCACCAAAGGCCCAATTTTTCTGCCCCTGTTGGGCATGTAATAACAATTCTTGATCTAATATTTCACAGCAGGGCTCTGTGAGGGCTTACAGTGTTGTGGCCACAACAACACCTAAGGCCCAAATTTCTGCTGAGTATATAGGGCAGGCCCCTACTTTCAAACATCCAACTTACAAACGACTCCTACTTGCAAACAGAAGGAGACAACAGGAAGTGAGATGAAATCTACCCCTAGGAAGGGAAATTCTCTCCTGTAAGAGTTAATATAATATAAACATTTTTCCTTTCCACTGATGCTTTATCACCAATCCTTGTTTCACAAAAAAACCCAAATTTTCAAAAAACATTTGACATTGGGACAAAAAGTGAGGTGAAATCTTCTGAAGAGGAGCACAGGCAGCAAAACAAATGTCACAGGGGTGATAACCCTTCCCTATGTTTTCCAAAAAGCTTAAAATACATTTTTTGGCTGGAGCTAAACACGTTAAAAATGTACCAAAATTACAAACAGATTCTACTAAACAACAAACCTACAGTCCCTATCTTGTTTGCACCGCCTGTATACTGCTGTTCAGAGTACAGAGCCTGTATACTGCTGTTTCCTGTTTTAATTTGAGTGCGGGGTTCCCCTTAATATCCATACAAGACCCAAAGGGCCTGGTAATGGACTGGGGGGTACCCATGCCGTTTGTCTCACTTATTTTCATCCATATTGCCAGGACCCGACATTACATTAAAGCCGCAAACAGGTTTAAATGACTTTTTCCTTTAAAAATTACATTTTGTACAGGGACTGTTCTAAGCATGGGAAACACACACCACTTTACAGGCATGCTATAGACACCCCCCAGGTACGATATTTAAAGGAATATTTCACTTTTTTTTTTACTTTAAGCATCATTAATATCACTGCTCTCGAAAAAACGGCCGTTTTTAAAAGTTTTTTTTGCATTGATACATGTCCCCTGGGGCAGGACCCGGGTCCCCAAACCCTTTTTAGGACAATACCATGCAAATTAGCCTTTAAAATGAGCACTTTTGATTTTGAACGTTCGAGTCCCATAGACGTCAATGGGGTTCTAACGTTCGTGTGAATTTTCGGTCCGTTCGCAGGTTCTGGTGCGAACCGAACCGGGGGGTGTTCCGCTCATCCCTAATGTATACCTATGTTCTTTAACCCACGTCATATGACGTCCTGGGCTTTGGGTGGGTATATCTGAATGATGCCTGTAGTTACAGACATCATTCAGATTTTGCCGGTTTGAGCCGGCAAATCTCTACACCATAGGAATGATCATAACGGCCGTTCCGTCGCTTGATCGTTCCTATGGGAGGCGAGAGGGGACGTTCCCCCCCGCCGCCCTCTGGTGCTTGCTCCGACTCACCGTTACGATCGGTGAGGCGGAGAGTGGATCTGCCAGTGACGGATGTAGATCATAGAGATTTCCGGCGGACCAGATGGTCGCCGGAGTCTCTATGATCATCGGAGGCCGGGTGCGATGTTATGACGTCACGCCCGGCCTCTCCATTCAAAAAAAACGGCGCCGCTTCGGCTGGGAAGCGGTGATCGTTTTATTTTTTTTTTATTTCAGGCTTCTCAGCCTAGTGGTGAGATATGGGGTCTTATTGACCCCATATCTCACTATTAAGAGGACCTGTCATGTTATATTCCTATTACAAGGGATGTTTACATTCCTTGTAATAGGAATAAAAGTGATCAAAAATGTTTTTTTTCAAAAAAGTGTCAAAATAAAAAAAAACAAAATATAATTATCAATAAAAAAAATTTTTTTTAAAGCGCCGCTGTCCCCGTGTGCTCGCACGCAGAAGCGAACGCATACGTAAGTCCCGCCCGCATATGAAAACGGTGTTCAAACCATGCATGTGAGGTATCGCCGCAAATGTTGGAGCGAGAGCAATCATTTTGTCACCAGACCTCCTGGTGACAGGTCGTCTATGGGGATTTTTAAGTACCGAACATTGGCGCCATTCTACGAGCGTGTGCAATTTTGAAGCGTGACATGTTAGGTAACTATTTACTCGGCGTAACTTCATCTTTCACGCTATGCAAAAACATTGGGCTAACTTTACTGTTTTGTTTTTTTTTAAACACAAACTGTTTTTTTCCCCAAAAAAAGCGTTCGAAAAATTCCTGCGCAAATACCGTGTGAGATAAAAAATTGCAACAACCGCCATTGTATTCTCTAGGGCCTTTGCTAAAAAAAAAATATAATGTTTGGGGATTCTATGTAATTTTCTAGCAAAAAAAATTATGATTTTTACATGTAGGAGAGAAATGTCAGAATTGGCCTGGTAAGGAAGTGGTTAATAAACTTTTTCTTTGGATAGAAAAAAAAAAAAGAGAACAACTAAGACATTAAATTGTACCGGGGAGGACTATAAAATTATACTACAAGGTGTTATGGGATATGAGGAAAATTAATTTGATTGGAAGGAAATACCCCTCTTAAAGGATTTAGACAAAGTCTACAACACAGGAAACTACCCTTTCAGAAGGCAAGAAGACATTAACCACTTGCCGACCGCCGCACGACTATATATGTCGACAGAGCGGCACGGGCAGGCAAAAGGACGTATATGTACGTCCTTGCCTGCCCGCGGGTGGGGGGTCCGATCGGTGCCCCCGGTGCCTGCGGCGGTCGGCAAATCTCCCCCGGCGATCGGAGGTGAGGGGGAGGCCATCCATTTGTGGCCCCCCCCTCGCGATCGCTCTCAGCCAATGGGATCATTTCCCTGCCTCTGTATTGTACACAGAGGCAGAGGAAATGATGTCATCTCTCCTCGGCTCGGTATTTTCCGTTCCGGGCCGAGGAGAGAAGACTGCAATGTAAGTGCACCAACACTACACACACAGTAGAACATGCCAGGCACACTAAACACCCCGATCCCCCCCCCGATCGCCCCCCGATCCCCCCCCAATCACCACCCCCCCCCCCCCTGTCACAAACTGACACCAGCAGTTTTTTTTTTTTTTTTTCTGATTACTGTATTGGTGTCAGTTTGTGACAGTTACAGTGTCAGGGCAGTGAGTGTTAGGCCCCCTGTAGGTCTAGGGTACCCCCCTAACCCCCCCTAATAAAGTTTTAACCCCTTGATCACCCCCTGTCACCAGTGTCGCTAAGCGATCATTTTTCTGATCGCTGTATTAGTGTCGCTGGTGATGCTAGTTAGGGACGTAAATATTTAGGTTCGCCGTCAGAGTTTTATAGCGACAGGGACCCCCATATACTATCTAATAAATGTTTTAACCCCTTGATTGCCCCCTAGTTAACCCTTTCACCACTGATCACTGTATAACCGTTACGGGTGACGCTGGTTAGTTTGTTTATTTTTTATAGTGTCAGGGAACCCGCCGTTTATTACCGAATAAAGATTTAGCCCCCTGATCGCCCGGCGGTGATATGCGTCGCCCCAGGCAGCGTCAGATTAGCGCCAGTACCGCTAACACCCACGCACGCAGCATACGCCTCCCTTAGTGGTATAGTATCTGATCGCATCAATATCTGATCCGATCAGATCTATACTGGCGTCCCCAGCAGTTTAGGGTTCCCAAAAACACAGTGTTAGCGGGATCAGCCCAGATACCTGCTAGCACCTGCGTTTTGCCCCTCCGCCCAGCTCGGCCCAGCCCACCCAAGTGCAGTATCGATCGATCACTGTCACTTACAAAACACTAAACGCATAACTGCAGCGTTCGCAGAGTCAGGCCTGATCCCTGCGATCGCTAACAGTTTTTTTGGTAGCATTTTGGTGAAATGGCAAGCACCAGCCCCAGGCAGCGTCAGGTTAGTGCCAGTACCGCTAACACCCACGCACCGTACACCTCCCTTAGTGGTATAGTATCTGAACGCATCAATATCTGATCCGATCAGATCTATACTAGCGTCCCCAGCAGTTTAGGGTTCCCAAAAACGCAGTGTTAGCGGGATCAACCCAGATACCTGCTAGCAACTGCGTTTTACCCCTCCGCCCGGCCCAGCCCAGCCCACCCAAGTGCAGTATCGATCGATCACTGTCACTTACAAAACACTAAACGCATAACTGCAGCCTTCGCAGAGTCAGGCCTGATCCCTGCGATCGCTAACAGTTTTTTTTGTAGCGTTTTGGTGAACTGGCAAGCACCAGCCCCAGGCAGCGTCAGGTTAGTGCCAGTAGCGCTAACACCCACGCACGCACTGTACACCTCCCTTAGTGGTATAGTATCTGAACTGATCAATATCTGATCCGATCAGATCTATACTGGCGTCCCCAGCAGTTTAGGGTTCCCAAAAACGCAGTGTTAGCGGGATCAGCCCAGATACCTGCTAGCACCTGCGTTTTGCCCCTCCGCCCGGCCCAGCCCAGCCCACCCAAGTGCAGTATCGATCGATCACTGTCACTTACAAAACACTAAATGCATAACTGCAGCGTTCGCAGAGTCAGGCCTGATCCCTGCGATCGTTAACAGTTTTTTTGGTAGCGTTTTGGTGAACTGGCAAGCGCCAGCGGCCTAGTACACCCCGGTCGTAGTCAAACCAGCACTGCAGTAACACTTGGTGACGTGGCGAGTCCCATAAGTGCAGTTCAAGCTGGTGAGGTGGCAAGCACAAATAGTGTCCCGCTGCCACCAAGAAGACAAACACAGGCCCGTCATGCCCATAGTGCCCTTCCTGCTGCATTCGCCAATCCTAATTGGGAACCCACCACTTCTGCAGCGCCCGTACTTCCCCCATTCACATCCCCAACCAAATGCAGTCGGCTGCATGAGAGGCATTTTTATGTCCTCCCGAGTACCCCTACCCAACGAACCCCCCCCAAAAAGATGTTGTGTCTGCAGCAAGCGCGGATATAGGCGTGACACCCACTATTATTGTCCCTCCTGTCCTGACAATCCTGGTCTTTGCATTGGTGAATGTTTTGAACGCTACCATTCACTAGCTGAGTATTAGCGTAGGGTACAGCATTGCACAGACTAGGACACACTTTCACAGGGTCTCCCAAGATGCCATTGCATTTTGAGAGACCCGAACCTGGAACCGGTTACAGTTATAAAAGTTACAGTTACAAAAAAAGTGTAAAAAAAAAAAAAAAAAAAACACAAACAAAAATATAAAATAAAAAATAATAGTTGTCGTTTTATTGTTCTCTCTCTATTCTCTCTCTCTCTATTCTCTCTATTGTTCTGCTCTTTTTTACTGTATTCTATTCTGCAATGTTTTATTGTTATTATGTTTTATCATGTTTGCTTTTCAGGTCTGCAATTTTTTATACTTTACCGTTTACTGTGCTTTATTGTTAACCATATTTTTGTCTGAGTACAGCATTCACGACTTTGAGTGGTTATACCAGAATGATGCTTGCAGGTTTAGGTATCATCTTGGTATCATTCTTTTCAGCCAGCGGTCGGCTTTCATGTAGAAGCAATCCTAGCGGCTAATTAGCCTCTAGACTGCTTTTACAAGCAGTGGGAGAGAATGCCCCCCCCCCCACCGTCTTCCGTGTTTTTCTCTGGCTCTCCTGTCTCAACAGGGAACCTGAGAATGCAGCCGGTGATTCAGCCAGCTGACCATAGACCTGATCAGAGACCAGAGTGGCTCCAAACATCTCTATGGCCTAAGAAACCGGAAGCTACGAGCATTTTATGACTTAGATTTCGCCGGATGTAAATAGCGCCATTGGGAAATTGGGGAAGCATTTTATCACACCGATCTTGGTGTGGTCAGATGCTTTGAGGGCAGAGGAGAAATCTAGGGTCTAATAGACCCCAATTTTTTCAAAAAAGAGTACCTGTCACTACCTATTGCTATCATAGGGGATATTTACATTCCCTGAGATAACAATAAAAATGATTAAAAAAAAAAAAAAAAATGAAAGGAACAGTTTTAAAATAAGATAAAAAAGCAAAAAAATAAGAAAAAAAAAAAAAAAAAAAAAAGCACCCCTGTCCCCCCTGCTCTCGCGCTAAGGCGAACGCAAGCGTCGGTCTGGCGTCAAATGTAAACAGCAATTGCACCATGCATGTGAGGTATCACCGCGACGGTCAGATCGAGGGCAGTAATTTTAGCAGTAGACCTCCTCTGTAAATCTAAAGTGGTAACCTGTAAAGGCTTTTAAAGGCTTTTAAAAATGTATTTATTTTGTTGTCACTGCACGTTTGTGCGCAGTTGTAAAGCATGTCATGTTTGGTATCCATGTACTCGGCCTAAGATTATCTTTTTTATTTCATCAAACATTTGGGCAATATAGTGTGTTTTAGTGCATTAAAATGTAAAAAAGTGTGTTTTTTCCCCAAAAAATGCGTTTGAAAAATCGCTGCGCAAATACTGTGTGAAAAAAAAAAATTAAACACCCACCATTTTAATCTGTAGGGCATTTGCTTTAAAAAAATATATAATGTGTGGGGGTTCAAAGTAATTTTCTTGCAAAAAAAAATAATTTTTTCATGTAATCAAAAAGTGTCAGAAAGGGCTTTGTCTTCATGTGGTTAGAAGAGTGGGTGATGTGTGACATAAGCTTCTAAATGTTGTGCATAAAATGCCAGGACAGTTCAAAACCCCCCCAAATGACCCCATTTTGGAAAGTAGACACCCCAAGCTATTTGCTGAGAGGCATGTCGAGTCCATGGAATATTTTATATTGTGACACAAGTTGCGGGAAAGAGACAAATTATTATTATTTTTTTTTTTTTTTTGCACAAAGTTGTCACTAAATGATATATTGCTCAAACATGCCATGGGAATATGTGAAATTACACCCCAAAATACATTCTGTTGCTTCTCCTGAGTACGGGGATACCACATGTGTGAGACTTTTTGGGAGCCTAGCCACGTATGGGACCCCGAAAACCAAGCACCGCCTTCAGGCTTTCTAAGGGCGTAAATTTTTGATTTCACTCTTCACTGCCTATCACAGTCTCGGAGGCCATGGAATGCCCAGGTGGCACAACCCCCCCCCCAAATGACCCCATTTTGGAAAGTAGACACCCCAAGCTATTTGCTGAGAGGTATAGTGAGTATTTTGCAGACCTCACTTTTTGTCACAAAGTTTTGAAAATTAAAAAAAGAAAAAAAACATTTTTTTTTTTGTCTTTCTTCATTTTCAAAAACAAATGAGAGCTGCAAAATACTCACCATGCCTCTCAGCAAATAGCTTGGGGTGTCTACTTTTCAAAATGGGGTCATTTGGGGGGGTTTTGTGCTACCTGGGCATTCCATGGCCTCCGAAACTGTGATAGGCAGTGAAGAGTGAAATCAAAAATGTACACCCTTAGAAATCCTGAAGGCGGTGATTGGTTTTCGGGGTCCCGTACGCGGCTAGGCTCCTAAAAAGTCCCACACATGTGGTATCCCCGTACTCAAGAGAAGCAGCAGAATGTATTTTGGGGTGCAATTCCACATATGCCCATGACCTGTGTGAGCAATATATCATTTAGTGACAACTTTGTGCAAAAAAAATAAATAAATAAATAAATTGTCACTTTCCCGCAACTTGTGTCAAAATATAAAATATTCCATGGACTCAACATGCCTCTCAGCAAATAGCTTGGGGTGTCTACTTTCCAAAATGGGGTCATTTGGGGGGGGTTTGTGCCATCTGGGCATTTTATGGCCTTCAAAACTGTGATAGGTAGTGAGGAGTAAAATCAAAAATGTACGCCCTTAGAAATCCTGAAGGCAGTGATTGGTTTTCGGGGCCCCGTATGCGGCTAGGCTCCCAAAAAGTCCCACACATGTGGTATCCCCATACTCAGGAGAAGCAGCTAAATGTATTTTGGGGTGCAATTCCACATAGGCCCATGGCCTGTGTGAGCAATATATCATTTAGTGACAACTTTTTGTAATTTTTTTTTTTTTTTTTCATTATTCAATCACTTGGGACAAAAAAAATGAATATTCAATGGGCTCAACATGCCTCTCAGCAATTTCCTTGGGGTGTCTACTTTCCAAAATGGGGTCATTTGTGGGGGTTTTGTACTGCCCTGTCATTTTAGCACCTCAAGAAATGACATAGGCAGTCATAAATTAAAGACTGTGTAAATTCCAGAAAATGTACCCTAGTTTGTAGGCGCTATAACTTTTGCACAAACCAATAAATATACACTTATTGACATTTTTTTTACCAAAGACATGTGGCCAAATACATTTTGGCCTAAATGTATGACTAAAATTGAGTTTATTGGATTTTTTTTAGAACAAAAAGTAGAAAATATCATTTTTTTTCAAAATTTTCGGTCTTTTTCCGTGTATAGCGCAAAAAATAAAAACGGCAGAGGTGATCAAATACCATCAAAAGAAAGCTCTATTTGTGGGAAGAAAAGGACGCAAATTTCGTTTGGTTACAGCATTGCATGACCGCGCAATTAGCAGTTAAAGCGACGCAGTGCCAAATTGTAAAAAGTGCTCTGGTCAGGAAGGGGGTAAATCCTTCCGGGGCTGAAGTGGTTAATACCATGTGGGACAAGGTTTTGGAATTATAGGTAAAGGATCATGGAGATAAAAAGAATATGGGCCCAGTAGTAGTATGTAAACAACTTCCTAAAGAAGAAGTCAGCTCTTTTATAAAAAGATTTAGGAAAGTATGGACAGAGGAGGCTGGCCTAGGTAAGAGCAATGGTCTTGAATTGTTTTATGTACAAAAATGCTTTTCGTCCTGAGGTTGCACGAACAATCAAACAAATGATTGATAGCTGGCACACACTATCTCCTAAAAGTCTACAAGATAGCATCATGATAAAAGATTCTGCAGGATGTTTTGATTATGGAAAACCAATTATACAGGCATACCAACAAAGAATGAATAGAGATAATAGAGAGAGTAGGACGGAGGTTTCCCTTCAGGGGAGGTATTGATGAGCAGAAAAGGAATTGT